>NW_028327173.1:167750032-168053063 GCF_987537825.1 Furipterus horrens
TTGATTTGTTGACTAAAGAAACCAGAAAATATCATTTTGCTCTATGACTAGGCAGTGCTATTTGGACCTTATAAAAATGAAGGCTCAAGTCTTCCATTAGCTTTTATGACATACACTTTCTAAAAATAGAGTAACTGATACTACCACATAACTATTTTGCAGTAAGTTTAACAAGTGAACAAGTGTCTTCATTGAGACAGTTATATATTTAGTAGCTACTAAAAGTAATCAAAAGTATTGTAGTTTTATAAATGGAAGAATTTAGCAGAACTCCCTCAAAGCCTAAGTAAGAAATCAGGGCTCCATGGCCAACAACAAAACTTAAAATATTTACATTTTACTCTATTCAGTTTTTTAATAATATCATTCTATTAATGTAACACACATTACTGTCCACAGTAAGCTGAGATTACACAGTGTATTGATATACTAGAATCTATCATTAATAAGAATTATACTGATACTTTGAGTCACTTACAAATTTGCCCCTAATCTTGAGCACTGCAGCTGAGGCCCAAAAAGGATAGTGTTATCTATGTTCTGCAAGAGTTATCTTTCTATGCATATATGACTTAAGCAGATGAAATTCCATATCCTGAAAACAAAAGAAAAGAACTCCAGAGTCATACAGAGCACTGCACTGAGAGGGTCAGGGGCAACTAGTTGTGGTGAGGTCTATAATTTAAAGATGATGTCTCAACCTCTACCCCAGTGACTTTCAAACATTTTTCACTGAGATCCTTGGTAAGAAATATCTTTTACTCTGTGACTCAGAACCCATGCACATATACTAAAAGCAAAAGTTTAAGAAACAATATTTAACTACAGTTAATGTACCCTGGTATTTTCTATTAACATCTATTAACTTTTTAAAAAAATGCTGTTGGAAACCTACCAAAATCATTTAGTAATTCACTAAAGAGAAGTTACCTGTACTTTGAAAACTGCTGTACTATACTAAAAGCATTTTAAGACAAAAGCAAAGAGTTGCAATAAAAATTACTTCTAGGCATAGTAATCTCTATTTTGGCCAATTATCAAAACACTAACCTCTGGGTGTTAACGATGTCTGCTTCTCAACCTCTGCTTGCTGCCTCAGGTTAGCTGGAATATTATTATATATTCTCTTATAATGATTGTACACAGCAACTGAAAGCACCTTCTTAGCAAATGACTGGCCAACAACATACTTGTCGAGGTAGTTATAAATCTGAAAAATAATTAAGTATGAATAATGTAATATCAGCTATCATAAAAACATACAAATTAAAAAGTTACATACTAAGCATATTTGCTTCCAGTTTTAAATTTGAATAGACTCATCAAAAAGAAAATGCCAAGGACATGATACATTATATAGCAATGATTCAAGGCCCCAAGCCCTAAATTTACAAAAACATAATTTATTTGTTCTCTAGCCTAACAAAGTATCACCATCCTCTTTTTAGTGCTACTAGTGCTAGTTTCTACTCTATAAACAATGCCATTGATCCTAATTTTAAAAAGTTAACATTAAAGACACTTAGAATACCTACACATGCCACCAGAAGTCTAAAGGTATCATCATTAATGTAAATCACTAAAATTAATCCTTTCTACACTTCTCTCAAGCATTTGAATAATATTCTTCACAAAGACAACGTACTATAAAATTACTCTTTTCAAAAACAGGCATTATATCATCAAAAGTCATTATACTACCAGTATCTATGTTTTTTAATACAAACATTTAGTTTTTTATCAGATAACTTTAGTGGTACTTATTTATCTACATGGCAAAATAAAAGCTTTATTCTTAGAAGAAACTAAAGCTCTATTCAATACCTGGATATTGCCAACAGCTTGGAACCTGGGGTAAATTCCTTCAGCAAATAGAAATTAACTGTTAATATTCACCAACTCTGGAAAAAGTTAAACTGCCTAATTATTTTCTAGAACTTTGATTCAGGTGTCCAAAAGCTACACAAAGTGGTGGAGAATACAAAGCTTAATAGCTCTATTTTTTATTACATTATTTATTTTTATACAACAAATTTAGTTGTTGACCATATGCATTTTATTACGGTTTAAAAAAAATCTTCCTTCCTCATAAATTATACTCATGAAGAGAAAAATGCATTGGTATCTAAACAGAGTAGAAGAAAATGACACTGAGGCAGAGGGTGAGAAATAATCAGAGTACAAACATCTGAAATGTGGCCAGAACACAGCGCGCACAGTCCATAAGCAGGGCCCCCTGTTCTCAGAAAGGGCACACCAAGTACCCATCCACTGGAGCTGTCGTCAACTCTGTTGTTTCATTCCACCAAATCACAATCTGTCTGAGACTCCTGGAAAGAGCCCATACCACAAAAGCCACAGTACTGTAGAGGACAGTGTCCACACACTGGCCATGGAAAAATTACACTGTTCTATTGTTAGCCTGAGGCTGTTTTACCATAAAATTGACTAATTTAATGGGGGGTCAGGGGGCACAGTTTGCTGACTGGTGTTATTTACATGCTCAAACTAACAAAAATAAATCCATAGTTGTTCTATTTTTAAGGTTATCATTTTAGATTAATTTAGTAGTAACACTATTTTAATAATCATCTGACTAATTTCATTGCTACTGAATACAGTAATCGTTACATGGGAAAAATAAAAAGCAATGGACTCTATACCTAAATTCCAAGTATCAAATATCAAAAATTATTTAGCCAGATATAGTTCATATTAATTACTTACAGTATGTGTTTCGATACTAATATTAGGATCCAATATAAACTGGGGAGAGGGAAAGCAATGAAATGTTTCTAGATAAAAAGCTTGTAAGGCTGAGCTAAGACTTTATACCTTCTTGGGGGGAGGAGGTGGTTTCTGTTGGAATGCCAATTTTACAGCTTCTGCTGCTGATTCAGGTTCTTTAATTATGCTTTTCTTTGAGTCAGCTTCAGATAGCACAACAAAAAAATGATGACATTTTTCACACTTCACAAAACGGGTGGATGCTGTGAAAGAAAAAAAAAGGCATCAGAGAAAATAAATAATTCAGATAGTGTTTCACCTCAAAGACTCACTGCAAATGAAAACCACGTACTTTACAAAAACAGTAGGCTTGTAGTTCACTCCATTAGCTACAACATACAACCTATTTTACATCTAAGATAGATGATAAAGATAATATAGATGAATTTAATAAACTACATTTTTTTTATTTCCATGAGGTTCTTTCATTTTATAACTCATTAGGAGAAAAGACTGATTGAAAGTCTTTCAACTTTCCAAACACTAATTTTTAAAACCACATAAGAATATTAAATATTTATTGAAATATATGAAAAAAACCGTGAAAAGTAAAGTACATTAATCTATTTTCCCAACATTTTATTATGAAAAATTTCAAGCATATACAGAAGTTGAACAGGGGAAATCTATTTTAATCCCTAAAAATATAAATAGTATATTCTTTAGGTTCTTTTCAAACCTATGAGCATTTTATAAAACCTTAACTTGGTAAAAAAATTATTTCATACCTTCCTTATTTTCATTTTTAATACTTCAACTAATTCCTATTTCTCTGAACTAAAAACCACCAATAAACAAAGTAACAACATCCTCAGTCATATTTACCTAATGTAAAGATAATCATACAGCTTTTGAAAACAACACAAGGGCATTTAAAAGTGAGGGTAAAAATGGTTCATTAATGGCAACACATCAGCTATAGAATATCGTGTTAAAGCAAAAGTGATTTCTTCCTTTCTCTCTTTCTAAAACATGGCTTTGGGATGTAGACATATGGCCATACTGTATACTCTTAACCTTCTCCAAGCCTACCCCCACGAAAGGTAACAAGGGATCTCAGAAAGCAGCATAACAGTAGAGAAACTGACACAGACTATTAAAATACAAAGCAAAAGATACATAGGAATTAGTCGCACACTGGCAGGTCTAGGTAATTTATTTTCTGTGTAATCTAGCTGGACAGGTAAAATTGCAAAGAAAAAGAATTTTTTAAATTATGGTAATCTCTCTCCTTTAGGAATATTATAACACATTATAAGAAAAACTATACTGACAGGCATACCTAAATCTTCACAAAATAATCTAAATTAAAAAAAAATAGACAATGCCATAATTAAAACATAAATATAATTATTAATTCAATCAACTTAATTATTTTTAAAAATGTATTGTTGTTCTATTACAATTTAATTCTTATGTGTTCTTAAACACCAGGTCAATCAAAAATACATTTGGGCCCTGGCCGGATGGTTCAGTTGGTTGGAGCATCATCCCGGACACCAAGAGGTTGTGGGTTTGATTCCTGGTCAGGGCACATACCTAGTTTATGGGTTCCATCCCTGGTCAGGGTGCACAGGGGAGGCAACCGATCAATGTTTCTCATGTCAATGGTTTGCTTTCTCTCTCCCCTCCCTTGTGCCCCTGCCCCTCTCTCAAATCAATAAACATATCCACATATCTTCAGGTAAGAATTAAAAAAACATTCTGGATAAATTCTAACAGCAAATTTTAAAGTAGAAGAGCGAGTGCTTACCTAAAGAAAATAATCAAGCGATTCCAAGTACCTTCAATCACCCCAAGCCCAAATACATTATCACAATTTCTCATCAATGGAAAAAAGTCAATGCCTTTATTTTATGAGTCAATTGTTACAATTGTTAGTGATGGTAAACAGGGCAAGGATTAAAGAGCAGAGAAATCTCTGATTTCGTTCAGGCTGCATGACAAGAAAATCTGGCCTGAGAACACAGGAACAAAATATTTCTCTAAGGAAATTAGGTCAAAGGGAAAGAGATTAAATACCAATAAATCACATCCTTCTTTTGCTTACTGTTGAAAGGTTGCTTAAATTCTACTTGAATATTTGCAATACAATTTTACACTGAAACATATTCAACATGTATTCAAGTTCGAAGATGTAATTTTATTTGTCAAAATGCAATTAAAAAGAAAACAAGCATTGCAATGCATATTTTCACTCCTAAAAACTAAGGGCAAAAATCTAATTTTGTTAAATTAGAGGGAACAAATAAACCTCTTATTTTTTTTAATCTCGTTTTCTTTTTTCTATTGTTGTTCTATTACAATTATCCAAATTCCCACCCCCATAAACCTCTTTAAATGATTACAAATATCCTATTTTCCTTTATATACAGAATACTGATCCCAGTAAGCATGTTTGTATAGTATGCCAACAACAGAGACTGCCTTAGTAAAAACTTTTCTAGATTTATTTAAATGAAAGTTTTTCATGATTTCAAAGAAGTTTCAGGGTCTAACATAAAATCTCCAAACCACTGCAGAAAAGTTAAATTCCAGCCCTATGAAATATGTAAGTGCAGTAAGGCTTCAAAAACTATTATATACATAAAAGTAAAAACAACTAAAGGATCTAACTTAAAGTGGGGAGAGTATTCATGTTTGACAAGTTACTTTTTAAACTGGCTAAAGAACAGTATATCTTAGTCATTATAACCAAAATTTTCTTATAGATATTATTCTTATTTCAACTTTCAATTTTCTGTACGTTCATAATGGTATCTATAAAAAATGATCTTTCAACAAAGTCAAGCAAAAAAACATAAAAATTACTACAAACATACTTGTAAGAGTGAATATACAGCAAGGTCTATAAGCTAAAAATAAGTCTTTACATCTTGGAAAAAATGACAATGATAGTTATATGAAATTCAAATTTTAGTGTCCATATACAAGGTTTTATTGAAACACAGCCATCCTCATTCACTTACATTGTCTGTGGTTGTTTTTGCACTACAGCGAGAAAGGAAAATAGTTACAACAGAGATTGTATGGCCCACAAACCCTAAAACACTTACTATTTGGCCTTTTATAGCAAAAGTTTGCTGTCCCCTGCTATACAGCATTTGAAAGGAAAGAACTACCCATAGCATGAGAAAATATTTGGAAATCATATATCTGGATAAAGGTATAGAATTCAGAAGGGTCCTGTAACTCAACAATAAAAAGATAACTCAGCCCTGGCCAGTGTGTCTCGGTTGGTTGGGGCATCGTCCCACAGACCAAAAGGTCACGGTTTGATTCCCAGTCAGGGTAGTTACCCAGGTTGCAGGTTCAATCCCCAGCTGGGGCACGTACAGGAGACAACCAATTGAAGTTTCTCTCTCACATTTATGTTTCTCTCACTCTCTCTCTCTGAAAGCAATGGAAAAAAAATGTCCTCGGGTAAGGATTAAAAAAAAATTTTTAAAACAAAAGATAACCCAACTTAAAAGTGAACACAGAATTTATTTATTTTTAAAATATTTTATTTATTTATTGTTAGAAAGAGGGGAAGGAAGGGAGAAAGAGAGGGAGAGAAACATTGCTGTGTGAGAGATACAGCAATCGGTTGCCTCTCACATGCCCCTAACTGGGGACCTGGTCCATAACCCAGGCATGTGCCCTGACCAGGAATTGAACCAGCAACCTCTAGGTTCACAGGCTGGCACTCAATCCACTGAGCCACATCAGCCAGGGATTAAAATGAACATGGGACTTAAATATTCTTTTCTCCAAAGAAGACATACAGATGGCTAATAAACACATGAAAATATGCTTAACATCTTTACTCATTAGGGAAATGTAAAACAAATTCCTATGGTGGCTACAATAAAAAAGATAATATCTAAGTGTTGAAGAGGATGGAAAAATTGGAACCCTTATACATTGCTAGTTGGGTTGTGGGATGGTAGTCTATGTGGAAAACAGTTTGGCAGTTCCTTGAAAAGCTAAACATAGTTACCATTTCACCCAGTGATTCCATTCTTAAGCATATACCCAACAAAAGTAAAAACACAAAAACATGTACACGAATGTCCATAGTAGCATTATTCATAATTCCAACAAGTAGAAACAACCCAAATGTCCACCAATAAGACAAATGGACAATAAAATACTACCATTCCACCATAAAAAGTAATGAAGTCCTGATATATAATGCAGTACAAATGAGTCTTGAAAACGTGCTATATAAAAGATGGCAGACACAAAATGCCACATATTGTATAATTCTATTTATATAAAATAGCGAGAATAGATAAATCCATAGAGACAACAAGTAGCTTAATGGTTGCCAGGACTGGGAGGGGAAGGGTAGAAAGTGACTGCTAAAGGGGTATAGGGTTTCTTTTTGGGGTGATGAAATGTTCTAGAATTAGACAGGGGTTATAATTTACAACTTGGTGAATTTACTAAAAATCCCTGAAATGTACACTTTCAAAGGGTGAATTATATGGTATGTAAGAGATACATCGATAAAAAAATTAAAAATTAAAAGAGAGGACTATAGATGCCACAAGATAAATTTTATACCTGAATATAATTTTTATTAAATTGTGTATAAGTTTGTTCTTAGAAATGCCATACTACTATTCAAACCAAGTTAAAGAACGTTAAAAAAGAAAAGTTAAGAACTAGACCTGTATGTATTAACATACATAGCTCTCAAAACACTGCTGACTTGAAGGAAAAAAGTAATTTGCAAAAACATGAATATGATATCATGTATGCTTTTAGTTTTATGTTCAATGAAGATATATTACAGAAATATATCTTTAGCTTTATCTACAATGCTCTTTTTCATAAAGAGGTACATATAAATGTATTCCTCAGGTAATTAAAAGTAATTAAAAATGTCCTGGCTGGTGTGGATCAGTGAATTGAGCACTGGCCTGCAAACCAAAAGGTCGCTGGTTCGATTCCAGTCAGGGCACATGCCTGGGTTGTAGGCCAGGTCCCCAGTTGAGGGCATGCGAAAGACAACCAATCAATGTTTCTCTCCCTCTCTTTTTCCCTCCCTCCCCTTCTCTCTGAAAATAAAGTCTTTTAAAAAAATAATTGAAAATGACAAAAAAGTAGACAATTACCGAAACAAG
This sequence comes from Furipterus horrens, assembly GCF_987537825.1. Taxonomy (NCBI): domain Eukaryota; kingdom Metazoa; phylum Chordata; class Mammalia; order Chiroptera; family Furipteridae; genus Furipterus; species Furipterus horrens. The sequence goes on from NW_028327173.1 coordinate 167,757,934, forward strand.
CCATTCACACAAAAGAACAGTAAGTGACCAAAAGCACATAAAAAGATGCTTATGGACTAATATAGATTCAACAAAATGAATAACCTGAAATCAAACAAAACTCTTCAGAAGTAGGATGATCCAATTTTCAATGAGTAGACACAGAAAATCCTTGCATTCAAAAGAAATGCATTCTGAAGAGACTTTTATTATGGATCAGCAAAACCAAAGGAGGAAGGTCTAGTCTCACTGTGGGGCCTGTTACTCCTCAGTAGTCAAGATCCAGAGTACAGTGATATCTGTGAATTTTCTGAGCCTAGCAGTGTCTGACTCAACTAAATTATGTGTAAGTATGTACTCTTCTTTTACTCTTTTCTTCCACAGCCCCCTCTCCATTAGACCTCCCAAAGGAAACAGACTACCTCAGAACTGAGTTGATTAGCGTAGTGTTTTGCACACTAGTCTCACTGTTCTATTTACATATTCCAGAATCCTACCCAATATCTGCAGAATCTTAATCTCTAATAAGTAAAGGAAGGAATCTATGGTTAACAATCACCCTCAGTGTTCACGTAATCACTGTTAAGTAACAGTGACCTGGCAGGTTTTGAAAACATTGCATAATAGAAAAATAAACTATCTCAAGAGGACCTAGTTTATCCCTAAAGAATTCCATTTGGTAGGAATGTATGAGATGGGGAATTCTGAACAGCAAATCTTCACTACTCTGTGTGACCTTGGACAAGTAACTTAAACTTGCTCAATTTCAGCTTCTTCATTGATAAAAATGAGGATATTCTCTGTCCTGATAAAAATAAAATGGTCAGAATAAAATTATAATGTACTGGCATCAATGTTAGTTCCTTCCCTTTTCGATTCTAAGAAATTATTCCTTAGATCTATAAAAGCTAAAATCTTTCTCTGGAAAAAATAAAAGGAAAATTTTCTTGATTAAAATGCATATGACACTGCAATTATGAATTGAGTAATTTTCAGATATTTTGAAAACTTATTATATCATACCATATTTTGTTAATTGCAAATGTTATTTAGAAGTTATATCATCCAGTGCAACTGCTTTCATTTCATGTTGCAATCAAAACTAATATTCCTTCAGACTGATTTTTCTCTTTGATCTCCTACTAGGTAAAAATCACAAATGGAACCTCTAACATTCCAGCTACAGTGTAGAACTATTGGGTTGGCCAAAAAGTTTGTTTAGTTTTTTCCATACAATGGCTCCAGTAGTGCTTGGTTGTCTTTATCTTCATTCAAAACAATTTTGTTAGATTGTATTGTGACAGCTGTCCTATTAGCGTGCATTTAAAAAAACCTTATCAAAATTGGTGACTTTTTGTGCAGCCATTTTAATAATTGAAGATGGGAGAAGATACATGACATTTTTGGCCTATTATGCTTTATAATTTCAAGAAAGATAAAAACGTAACTGAAATGCAAAGAAAGATTTGTGTTGTGTATGGAGAAGGTGCTGTGACTGATCGAACGTGTCAAAAGTGGTTTGTTGGAGGGGAGCAAAGGGCAGAAAATTGGAACTGTTGTAACAATATAATCAATAAAAAACAAACAAACAAACAAAAAAAGTGGTTTGTAAAGTTTCTTGGTCCTAATGACATTTTGGCCAAGTAAGTCTTTGCTGTGGGGCTGTCTTATGCATGGGAAGGTAGTTAGCAGCACTCCTGGCCTCTACCTGCTAGAAGCCAATAGGATATAGCCGACATACTCAAAATAGCCAAATCAATAAAGTTCTTGTCGAAAATGAAAAGTGTGTTTTTTATTTTATGGAAAAAAGTCCATGGACTTTGTCTTTCCAAAACTAAAAACTTTATATATGTAGTACTTTTTCACACAGTGGCCAATTAATATTACTGATAAATGTGAACTGTAACTGAAGTCTCAATATTTGGGTTAGAATACAGAGACTCCTCTTCAGCTAATCATCAGAAACTGAAACTTCTGCCAAACCTTACCATCTACCTTTTCATAATTGGACTATACAGGAAGGCTGACATGGTAGTATAATGTAATTTACTCTTGAGTGATTACCATTAACTTTAATCATGTAGGAAATTAGCTATTTGCTTCACTAAACAAAATATCTGTAGTAACATCTTTGCACTTTAGAGAGTTATTGGCACTAACAGCAAAAGTAGGATTGTAGATTTCTTCCTTCTCTTAGTGTCTGAATCATTAATGATTTTCAGACATTTTCTAGAATTGAGAGCATAGCTCCTCTAAGAAGTACTCAGAGAAGGAAAATATCTTAATATTTGAATGATTGACTTCTCCAGTTTTATGAGATGACCAATAGGTACCTGAAGAATGGAATAATAAGTACAGACTAAATAAGCCTTAGTTCTTCTACAACTTAATGGTCACATGCATGAAAATACAAAATTTGACCCTGTGACCTCTCATTCCCTTTGCTCTCCCCCATCCTCCCAGCCTCTCAACCCCGTTCCACTCTGCCATGCTGTGCTCTGAAGAGACACCTGCCATCTGCCCCAGCAGGAAGATCTGCTGGACTCTCGGAGCATGCCACTGCCACAATCAAGGGGTCTGTGTGGGCAATGGTCTATGACCTGTAGAGTGCCTATGACTATACAGTACCACCTATGGAGAAAACCCTTGTGAAAACCGACATTCAGATAGCTCTTCCTTCTGGGTGCTATAGAGGAGTAGCTCCACATTCTGGCTTGGCTGCAAAATACTTCGTAAATGTAGGAGATGGCGTCATAAATACAGATTACATAGGAACTATTGTTGTTTAATTTTGGCAAAGAAAAGTTTGAAGTAAAAAAAGGTGACCAAATTGCACAGCTCATTTGTGCACCAACGCTTTATCCAGAAATAGAGGAAGTTCAAGTTTTGGATGACACTGAAAGGGGTTCAGTGAGCTTTGGTTCCACTGCTAAGAATGAAAATTTATGCCAAGAATAAAAAAATGAAAAAAGGCACTTTTTTGTTAAAAATAAAGAGCTTTTGTTTAGTGTTTTGCACTTCTGTAAACTTAATAGCTTTAGCTTCTAAAAATACTTGGTTCTCTTACATCAAGGAAAGGGTACTCTGTTAGGACCACATAGAACTTTACATTCTTATGTTTTTCTATATTTGACTGTTATAATTCTGCATGGTAACCTAATCAAATGTACATCAATTACAGATACCCCCACCAAAACTGTATTATTTAATTCACTAAATGCTACCCCTTCAACAACTTATTTTTCAATTACTTTGTAAATCATAAGCAAAGCCTTTCATTCAATAAATTTGAATTCTTTCACAGATAAAAATTATACACAAACTGAACTAAAAGATAATAAAAAGGTAAATTTTAAAAATTTCATAAAATCTGCCCTGGCTGGCATGGCTCAGTGGATTGAGTGCCAACTTGAGAACCAAAAAGTCACCAGTTCAATTCCCAGTCAGGGTATGTGCCTGCGTTGGGGGCCAGGTCCCTAGTTGGGGGCGTGTGAGAGGTAACCAATTGATGTTTCTCTAGCACATTGATGTTACTCTCCCTCTCTTTCTCCCTCTTCTCTTCCCCTCTCTCTGAAAGTAAATAAAATCTTTAAAAAATTTTTTCATAAAATAAAATCCATATTTAAAATACACACATAAGCAAAATAAAGAAGCAAATAGTTTTCTTAAATTCTCTCTTATACCACAGTGCAAAATATTACTAGTCCTGGGGATTTTTCGTATCTGGTGAACAGAGGAGAGAATCACGTTATGTTCAAGAGGAAAATAATCCTGGTTTACAAAATTTATATATTCTACGTAGTTAAGAATTGATAGAAAAAGTAGAAAAAAAGAACAACAGAAGTAATACTTACACACAAAGGTCTCTACATGTGTGCACAAGTCGCCACATTTAGGACAACGCAGCTGGTTTCCACCTTTCCCAGAATTCCCAGAGCCTGATTTTTTACTGCTTCCCTCACTCACTGATTTCTAATGTTTTTAGAGAAGAAAAAAAAGAGTGTCAATTATTTTCAGGCAACCACTTTATATGTAAATTTAAATATAAACAATAGTTTATAATTAACCTTATAATTTTACAATTTCTAGAATGGAATTATTTGTGTAATTTATATCTCTACTATTGCTGGCACATGTAGGTATGTGCCAGCATGTATAATAAATAGCTTTCTTTCAATGAATCAGTAAAAACTAGGGGGAAAAATTACTATAAGTAAAAAACTACATTTCAATGAAATTGAATTGGGAGTTATTATCATGGCAAGTAGCAATTCTTAACTTTCTTAAATCTAACGTTTTTTCATCTCTAAAATGAAAACATTACCTCCTTCAGAAAGTCACTGTTAGGATTAAGTCTGAATATGAGAGCAATGAGCATTTTGTCTCACATATGTTAATTCAAGTATCAGTCAAATTCATATAATAAAAGAAACTGATAATTCACTGACCCAATATAATCACCAATCATCTACTTACTAGCCACAGAGTAGTCCAGCACTGTCATAAGAGATATCCAAGATTTTTAGGTAGAGGATGAAGTGGGGTTTACACTGAGCATGAGCTATAAAAGTTGTGTGAAAGCAGGAAATGATGGCTATTTCTACAATTCAACCCTATTAACTGACTACATGGGTTACTTAAGCTTCTTTTCCACTTAGGGATGTTAATTTTCTTTTTTTTAATCCTCATCCAAGGATGTATTTATTGATCTTACAGAGAGAGAGAGAAACATCAATGTGAGACAGAAACATCTATCAGCTGTCTCTTGTCTATGCCCCAGCTGGGGATCGAACCCACCACCTAGCTATGTGACCTGACCAGGACAACCTTTTGGTGTATGGGATGATGTTCCAACCAACTAAATTACCCAGCTAGGTCTGGGGTGTTAAAATTTTTAATTACAGCTAAATGCAATGCTTATAAAACTATTTTATAGTTCAAACTGAAACACAAAATAAAATCACGTAAAGTTCTTCAGATCATTTTATATATTTCACATTTCCCATAAAAAACATGTAAACCAATGGGATACAGAGTACTATTATTATATTTAATTGCTTAAAGGAGAGAACTCAAATATGTATACAAATGCCAAAAAGATAAAATACCTTATTTCCATCTCCAGAGCCATCTTTACTTATCCCATCTTTTGAGGCTAAGTATGCTGGTGTTTCTGTAAAAGTTCTAAGAGGAACTCTTCGTAGAATCTGAGTTTCAAAGGTCCCAAGTCTTCCTAAAACAGGTATATGAATGCGACCACAAGAAATACCTGAAAATAAGATAAAATTTATTAGCCCAGAAATATTAACATTGTTTCAATAAATCTGGAAACAAAAATTCCTTGAGCATAAAAGAAGTTGGAAAAGCTAAAATTTTCACAGTAGCACTACAAATTGGTAAAGAAAATAGTGATACAGTTAGAGGCAAAGCCCTCTCAAAAATAGGCCAGATTTATGCCTTGGACATTCCAGGTGAATAAAGATGACTTTTTTCTTCCCAGGCCTCTCCTTTGGAAGTGAGAAAAGATCAAGGTCATAATAATGAGTGATTCTTTCCAAGTTTGAGATAAGTAGTTCATCTGCCTCACTTGTAGGGGGAAAGGGATATTTATGTCCTATATTCTTAATTCTTCTCATATTATTTCTACCAATGAGAATAAGTAATTGACATGAATTCTTATCTCTTTGGTTATACTGGGGTAATATCTGCAACAACGGAAACAAACATCAACTGCTCTTTAAAAAGTTATGTGCTATTCATTGAAACACATGTTTTGCCCTGACTGGGATGTCTCAGTGGATCGGGCACTGTCCTGCAAATCAAAAGGTTGTCAGTTCAATTCCTGGTCAGGGCAAATGCCTGGGCTGTGGGTCAGGTACCCAGTTGGGGGGGGTGTGAGAGGCAGCTGATTGATGTTTCTCTCACTTTATCTCCCTCCCTCCACCTCTCTCAAAAAATAAATAAAGTCTTCAAAAAATAAAAATAAAACACATTTTAATGAAGTATTTCAATCCTGCAGAAAGAATATAATTTGGTAAATACTGTGTAACCACCACCATCCACCATTCTGCTTTCAAAGATATTTAATCTTCTGCTATAAAGTTAAAATTCTTTTAAAGAATATAGGTTATTATTTGGCAAACTTTTTCTGTAAAGGACCAGAGTAGTAAACATTTTCAGCTTTGTTGGCTATCTAGTCTCAGTTCCAACTACTCTGCCTTTAACAGGAAAGTAAATGTAAATAATATGTAAACAAATGGATATGACTAGATTGGGTCCATGGGGTCACTGTCTGCTGACCCCTGGATTTTCTTATATAAATACAAAATAAACCCCAAAATAAATTATAGGCGATGGCAAAAGAGCCATACTGCATACAGTGAGGCAGCATCTTCCAAGCTGTCTTTAAAAGTGTTCTCTACACAGAAAATTAAGTGGTCCTAGGTAAAACAAAATTACATAGATTTCAGTGTTGTAAGGATACTCAGAACCTTGCATAAGCTAACGCATATTAATGAATCACCAAGGAAGAAGTTTCCCATGAGTTCACCAGAGTGCTGTTAGGAGGAATAAAGTAAGTAACAGAAAGAGTGTGTTGATATTAACACGTAAATAAATTTAAGAAACTGGTTTTTGCCTCCCTTATTTTATTCCCTGCAAAATTCTCAACTCAGGTTTTAAATTTTTATTTCTACACCTGTTAGAACTTTTAAAGAGATCATACACATAGATATGTATTGCTTCCAAAGGCAAAAACTGTTTTAAATGTATGTCCTTCAAACAAGTCAAAAACAACTGCTTAGTTATAATGTTTTATTAATTCCAATTTTTCAACAGTGTACAATGTTGAACTGTTTTAATTATTTATCATTCTAGGCCAGCGATTTTCAACCGGTATGCCGAAAGAATTTTTAAAACATGCACTATCTTTAAAAAAAAAGAAACGCAATACCTGACTATTTAGTCAGGGGCACTGACCTCTTCTCTCTTAGACTGGCAAATTTAAAAAATGACAACAGCCAACACAACAATAGCTGTCTAGTGTGAATGCCCTGTCTTTAACCATAAATATATAGGTCACATACAGAGAAGGAAAACTCTGACTCCAAAAAACCTCCGCTGCCTTGCGGCATACCTCTTCAGGGGAAAGGCTAGGGGAGTAAACCCCGACAGAAAATCCGGAGCCGGAGTCCCTAAGGCGGTTTGACGTTGTAGTCAACACCGGCAACTCCTGCGGCGCACCTGAAGCCAAGCTGTATTGACTCCGTCTTTCCCTTGGACCCTTCAGCTGCGAAGAGAGGGGGGGTCTGCTGCATGGGCAACAGCAGACCCTCCATATCACCCCGCCCAGGCTCTGTAGCTTCAGCTTCACTGGAGAGGACACTCCAGCGTCATCGCAAGATGTCGATTCAACACGGGAGGAGACAGATACCGTGTCACTCCCGAGTCGGACTGCACAGCCATTCTCGGCGGTGCAGATAGACTCTTAAGAAGCTACACCATCGTCTCTCGAGACGGACGGCTGCCGACAACAACAAATAGGTCACATAATAGAGCTGCATCTTATTGCTCACGTTGCATAATAAGGGTGCATCTGACTGGTTAATTCTTGGTACCAGAAATCCTTATATACAAGTACAGGCACCTGATTTTATAAAAAGTCACTTTGAAGCCAAAAGGGTAGGCAATTACTATTATTATTTTTTTCATAAATCAATCGAAACTATATCTACTTTTTGTCAAGTCACAAAACAATTTTTTGGTGTGCCACAGAACTTTAGTAATCAGTTTACGTTTGCCATGAGATGAAAAAGGTTGAAAGTCACTGCCCTAGGCCATCCCCCATTCCACAAAATACAAAAATAAATCCACCAAACTTCTCAGAAAAGATACGAATAAGAACCAAATGTTCTCATCTCTATATAATAAAGTCACAAAAATTACGACAAAGGTTTAGGGTTTAGGATACCCCAGTCCCTAATCCATAGAATGCAAATTTTGCTTAACACTATTAAACTTGAATATTTGGAGGTGGAAAACTACATTTGATGATTTTATTTTAAGTAATGTATTCAAGACATTTCAAATTTTCTCAAGTGCAATATTTCTATTCTTTGCAGTAAATGACAGTAGCCATTACTCTCTCATTAGAATGATATAAGGTACTGTAGTTCATAAATTTTAAGTTAAACATTGTTTTTCCAAGGACATAATATGACTTAAAGACTAGTACAATATAAAAAGCAAGTCTAGAAAAATTAATGGGGGAGAGGGATAGATGAAATCAAGAATGCAGAAAGTTAATGAACACTGAGGCTGGGTAACAGTTATTTGGTGGTTCATTGTTCTATTTTGTGTGTTTGAAAGTGTTCATAAGTTAATATGAAAGGCAGCAAAATAAAACTATAATCTATGTGACAAGTATATATTTTTAATTGGGACTTTACAATGTACTCACAAAGAGAACTACAATTATAACAAAATTACATGAGGCTATTTGTACTTGGATGTTCAAAACAAAACAACCCTGAATTATCACATACAGTATATTATTTCCCATTTACAATAAAATGTATCTTTTAAAATAGTGTTTAACAATTTACAATATCTAATATTATTAGAAAATAAGCTCAAAGAAAATTATCTTTGGGAACTGAAGAGAAAAATTATGAAAATAATCCTTTTAAAGCCTACTTGAATAGAAAGAAAAATAAGCCCTTCCCCTTAAACAACTTGTCAAGTAATATATGAAATCAATGCAGCCCTGGCTGCTGTGACTCAGTGAATTGATCACTGACCTGTGAACTGAAAGGTTGCAGGTTCGATTCCCAGTCAGGACACATGCCTGGGCTGCGCCCCAATTAGGGGCATTAGAGATGTACCTCTCACACATGGATATTTCTCTCCCTCCCTTCCCCTCTCTCTAAAAATAAATATATAAAATTTAAAAAAAGAGAAAAGAAAAACAAAGAAACCAAGCAACCATGCAGTCATCACAGAAAATGCTATCTAAAAACATGTTAGTGTTATTTAAACTTCTAAATTTAAGAATTTCCTTGCTGGTCCTGATGGTTTGGTAATGTAGTGTTGTTTTAACTTTCTATAACCTATAGACTATGCCACCAAGATGCCATAAATAACCTGTAGTTCTCAAACGTGAGCATGCATCGGAATTACCTGGAGAGCTTGTTAAAACAGATTGCGGGGGAGCTTTCCTCGTTCTGATTCAGAAGGTATGATATGGGACCCAAGAATGCAGTTCTAACAAGTTCCCAGGTGATGCTGATGCTGCTGGTCCGGGGACCACACTTTTAAACCACTGTACTAAACAATTTAAATAACCAGTTACTCAGCAATCATATAAATCTTTACAGAAATCACTGCAGCAAACTAATCCTAAATTTTTCACCTTTTTGTGCCATAGTCTCCTTTGGCAGTCTGGTGAAGCCTATGGACGGGCCCCTTGTCAGAATGTTTTTAAATGTAAAGATAAAATACATAAGAAAGAAAACCAGTTATACTAGTTATCAAAATATTTTTAAAATATTCTTTACTAACAAAATTAATCAACCAGCTCTTTTAATAACTATCATGATTGCAAAGGTATGAAAAGTATAAACAATATTTTGAAATCTAGGCAACTGTAATTAAAAAAACTGTGATTTTGATTGGTGACAAATTCATAAATACTGTAAATGTGGTTTGTTGCCTACATTCAGAATTGAAGGAAATGCTGTATTTCACATCAAGTTTAGTGAAATAAAATTCACAGAACCTCTGAATTCTGTTCCCAGACCCCTTTGGAGGCCTGTAAACTTCAAATGAAAAAATTCTAAAAGCCAAAAAGGGAAGTATTTCTCTAAAGTGTATTTCGAAAGACTACTTGGCAGCAATGACAGAAGACAGTTATAAGTTAAACCATTTACAAAACTTCTATCATACAGATAGTTTCTGAGTTTGAGTAACTTTTTAAAAAGAAATATTAGAATAAGGTACACTTATTTGAGGGCTATTAAAAACTAGGAGTTATTTATTCAACTTTTATATATTTGGTTGCCTATATTCAATCCTGAATTAAACACTCTCCAAAAACATACAAATGATTCTATTTAAAAGATACACCAATCTTTAACTTATATTTTATAGATAGAGTAAAAGAACTAATGAAGACTTTTCAATTATCCATCTGCAGTGACAGTATTTAAGTGTGTAACAATTGATCAAACGGCGAATCAAGTTAAATGCTCACTTAAACACTTGGCCTCTAACCTCTAACACAAATTGGGAAAAAATGCAAAACTCACAAACAAAATCAGTGGTTAAGTACATGCTTATTGTTTTTATTAGCCTCAAAATTTCATTTAATGCCCAGGTTACTGTTTCATGAATTTGGAATACTTTTTAATAAAAAAAAATAATAATAATATTAGTCCTATGATAGCTTTTTTCAAGCTTAAACATGTTTTATGGGTTTTCACTAGGGCTAGTCTGCTGCTCTGAAGATGAATATGCAAAGAAAAGGGAAATGCTGATTTTAAAAGTTTGCAATAAAGATGCTTTATCATTTATTCACTTCGCTTTATTTAAATTGTATTGTATTTAGCTACAAAGAGAGAATAAAAATTAAAGTCTAGGCACAGTATGTAACTATCATAAAAATTATGGATGACAACATGTTTGAGCATCTTCACATCATTACCATATATCCTCATGAGGTGACACCTTTCAAACAGATAAAGACAGAAAGCAGCCAGAAAGCAAATTCAGATCAAATATTGTCATTCAGAATCTTTTAAATGGAATCAAGCACTTCTGAACACACACATTTAGAAAACAAATTGACTGTTACATGTGGAAAGTACATTTTAAAAATATACACAATTGAAAAATACCAGCGACGTGGGTTAAAAAAATATTTAAAATTTCTACTCTACTACGTTTCATATTCAAAGAAACAAATGAGAAAAAACACATTAAATTGGGTATACATAGCCCATAAGTAAAATAGATCCATTATCTAGTGTGACAATTTACCAAGTAAGTTTTCAAAGTACCATATGAAATATTTAAAGTCTAACACGACAAACCAATGGAAATTGAGAATAACATTGTACCTCAGAGGAACTCTGAAATATCCCCCTTTATTAATTCATTTTACAATTTCTTGTTAGAAGACTGTTTTGATCAAGTTCTTTTGTTTTTATTATGTTGTTAAAATTCTCTTAGTTTTATTTATTTTTCCATTATTGTTTATCCCCGTACATCCTCTTCCACCTACAGCTCAATTTGTTGTTGAAATTTTTTACTGTTTATGAGAATAAGAAACTAGCTAAAGTTCAATTCTCATTTGTCTATCTTTTGCCTTTCTTCCTCTTTCCAGGAATCTTAAATAAAAATAATAATCCTGAGTTTTTTAAATCCTTAAAAAATATATTAATTTTGTAGACTTTTAGAGTTTCTATTATGGAAAATAAACACTTTATGTAATTAAATCTTGGGAAAGTCTTAAAACAATGAGATCATTGTTGTCATGTAAAAATATTACATTCTATAATAATCTTGAACACATACATACTTTATTCACTTCTACAAACAATATTATTCTTTGTCTACTCTACTAAATTTAAACTTGAAGGTGAGGACTTGTCCACCACTCTATCTCCAGCACCAAACGGGAGCCTGGCACATAGTTGGCCCTCAACTAAAATATCTGTCACTTTCAAGTGTTTGCAGCTCAAATTCCTGGAATAGGGACATCTGCTTGTTCACGTTTAACAAGGTCTTGGGGCTAAATTCACTCCTTTACATTTACATATCATTTTAGAAAGTGCATCTGCCCACATTTTCATTTAATTCCTCTGAAATAAACTGTAAGAAAATGTACACTTAGTAAACAATAAAAACTTTATAATTAACCTAAAATTTAGGAAAAGGCGGCTTTTTTATTTATCGAAGAGTCATAAGCTGACAAGCCAAAATAAAACGAATTTGTCTAGAAGTCAGTGATCATAACAGGATCTAGCCTCGTAATTTGATATTCATAGATTTAGGGAAGAAAAAAAATGGTTTCTTTTCCGGAACCTCCTGGCTGGAGCCCCACTTTCACAGCTCCTGATAAACAGAAAGGATAGGTAAACAAGCGCCGCCCTTAAGAAACTATCTGGGACTGTCAAGTTGGAAACACTGCTGAGACAACTCAGTACTTAATTTCTGTGGGAATTTCCCCAATCTCCCTAGTGCTTTCCTGTGGGCCCGGGAAGGTTTCCGGGCGCCGGAAAGTATTCTAAGACCTGTTTATGTCGCGGCGTCACGGCCGCACAATGACAGTGACACCGCGCGTCTCGCGCGGCCTGCGTTCGGGACAGCGGCTCGGCACCCGCGGCCCGCGAGGCCCCGACAGTGGCAGCCCCTCACCGGAGTCCTTCTCTGAGCTCCCCACAGGCCCGAAGGGAATTCGGTCGCGCTCCGGAAGAGGAAGAGCACTCTCTGGAGGAGACCTGAGTAGGGTCTGGGGCCATTTTTAACGAAGGGAGGAGCATTTTGTGCCATTCAGGGTTTCCTGCGAAGTGGCCACAGTCCGGCTCTAAAGTCCGGAGGCCTGAAGGTGCACGGAGAGGGGAGCACTGGGGTTTACTTCAAATTTGAGAAACAGCTGTTCCAGAGCTTGGCAGAGCCCCAATCCACGGGGAAGGGCGGGGGTGCGGGGTGGTAGGTACCAGGCGAGGCACTACGCATCCCTCCTATACTTGTGGTGGGGTAGGCCTCTGGCTCTCCCCCGGGTCCCCACCGCCTGCTGCTACGCTCCTGGCCCAGTGGCTCAGGTGAGGTATTACTTCGTTACCTCTCTGCGCGGAGGCGAGCGAGGAAGTGATGAGCCGCGCGGTGACAGCACCGCAACTACAAGCGCCGCAGCCGGACATCTCCGCGGGGCCTAGGCCGGGGCTTCTGCCCCTGCTGTCCTCCGAGGCTCAGTGGCCCGACTCCTATTCGCAGGGTGCGCTGACCAGGCTCCGCACCCGTCCGCCGACACCTAGGCCCAGGGCAGAGTTCCCCGGTCTACCAGCCAGACCTTCGCGTTCTTGGAGGTCCACTGCCGTCTACCCAAAACAGTAGACACCTAACCCCTCTCCCTCCCTCCCCTCCTCCTCCTCCCTCCCCCCAACCCTCAACACCCGCCTACTGGGCCCGGGGAGCGTGCGCGCGCCTGCGTCCTAGTCCTAGGAAGCAGGCGTTGGCACGTGTTGCGTGTGTGTACGTGCGACTCAGACGAGCGGCGAGGGGAAGTGGGTGGAGACCTAGGGGCCAATGAGCAAGCTACGATGGTAGCTGGTCTTAACTACGGGAACTACAAATCCCGAGATGCAATTCTTCTGGAAGCCCTTTATCCTAGTGTTGAAAAGTAGGAGATAGACACCTGGAGATCCGGACCCGGAGTTGTACGTGGTCCCAACCCGTTGCCGTAAAGTCCTGGTCATTTTCGATTGGTGGCAAGGAAGATAAAAGTGAGACCGGTGGCTTAGCCGCCCCACTAGATGCAGATTAAATGAATTCCTTCCTTTGGGACTCCATATCCTGTGCTCCTTATTTTCTTTAGTTTCCTCTCTTGTAACATGGAAGTGGCATTTTTACCAATTCCACTAGCAACAACTGTTGGATGACAGCTCTCTGAGTTTTCAAGCCAGTGGTGGTAACCTGCTGCGGTTGTTAGTCCCTGGCTGCTTTATAATCCTTTATCGGTTCCCAAAACCTTGACCACACCGTGGTAAATCGTTCCTTCATTCCTTAACTCTTCTGTTACCTGTTGAGTCCTTTGTCTGCGTGGCTTGCCCCTCCCTGGACAGCCAGAGCAGATTTCCCCTGTACAAGGTGGAGGATGGTGACAAATTAATCAAGATCTTTTCCCATCTGAGTTGGTGCCAGACTGAGTATTTGAATATTAAAATTATGATTAAGAGGCCCAGAGAAATTGCCAGGTGAGCTTGGATGCTTCTAGTTCTGAGCTTAGGGGAGTGGGAAGAGAGTTAGGCAAGCTAGCTAGAGTCAAGACATAGGTCACACAAGTTGTTTAGCCCTCATACAATCTTGGATCAGAGAAATGTGGCTTCTAGTTCCGTTGGTCTGGCCATGAGAAGCAGCATTGACCTTGGCCCAGGCCCTGCGTATTGTGCATGTTGTGTTTTGTTTTTTCTTTTCTCTCTGGGGAAGCTGACTCCTGGGTACTCCCTCAGTTTAAAGTGGCAGACACCAGACAGAGCCCATGTCTTCTTCAGCTGCCTTCATTAGTAGAATTTTGAGAAAGGAGAGACTCTAAAGTTCTCTCAATACAGTGTTTTCAAATTGTGTTCTTAGAATCCATCTGAAGCCATAGCTCTGTGGTGGGGGTGAGGGGACTAAGAGGGTGGACCTCCTCCTCCATGCCATGGCAAAATCAAACAGTAGCTCTGCTTTTATCTATTTCATGTATTGGGGTTTTGTTTGAAAATTGAGTTCTTCTGCTTTAAAACAATGTTTAAAAACTATTGATTCCAGGACAAACCTTTCCTTTTAGCAGTGACTTAAGCAAGCCACATGTACCCTAACACCCAGTGTAAATATTCATCCCACCTTACCTTCTATTTCAATTACATGCACATTTTCTTCTTATTATATAGATAAAGAAGTCGTTTGCTAAAATATATAGGTTGCTATAAAGCAAGCTGAATAAAAGCTTAGTGAACTCAAGCCTTGTCTAGGAGCACTCAGAGAGTTTTCACTTTCTTTGTCTAAGATTGTGTTTTGTTTTGTTTTTGTTTTTGTCTTGTTTGTTTGGTTTTTTTGGCTTTTTTAACCCTCATCCGAGGATATGCTTGACTTTAGAGAGAGAGGAAGGAAGAGAGAGAAGGAAACATCAGTGAGTTGCATCCCCATATGTGCCCCAACTGGGGACTGAACCTGAAACCTAGGTATGTGCCCTGACTGGGGATCAAACCTGCAACCTTTCAGTATATGGGACGATGCTCCAACCAACTGAGCAACCCTGTCAGGGCTATTCTAAGAGCTTGACTTCTCATTCATTCAGTCAATAACTATTTATTGAGCACCAATTACATGCTGGGCACTGAGTAAATAACATTGAACAAAAAAAATATTGCCCTCATGGAGCTTCCATTCTAGTGGGGAAATATAAGGTAGTAAAAAAATATGTTTATGCCACTGGTGTGATAACATAGGAATATCCTTATGTTGTTGTGTAATATATCATTATGTTATTCCCAGAACAATTGAGCATTTCACTTTATTTATGGGCTGATGTTTTGTGTGTTTTGCCTGTATCCCAACTGAACTATGAGCTTTTTGAAAGCAGGTATTTTATTACATACTTTGGCTGAATATGCAGCAGAAATTAAAAAGTACTTGATTAAGTACTTACCTTGCAACAATACTTTTTCACTCAGCAAAAGCCTGGGGTGATATCTTCAGAAAAATCCTACGTATAATCAGAGCAAATTGTAATTGACAAAGAGGTGAGTGTTAATAGACACAAATTCTACAAATTTATACAATAGTTAATCCAACTGACTGAGTGACCCAGAAGGAATTCCCGGGAGATTCCTGATTAGTGGAGTATGGACTTTGCCCTAGAAAATACAAAACAAAGAGAGCTGTCCATGACTATTTAACTTTTTCTCAGTAATGTGAACAAGGGTCATGTGGCTTTGGCATCAGATTGGTGACGATTGCATCACACAGGCAACATGATTTTGGTAATTTCAATGCAGCACCCCAAAACTGTGCTCTGTGGGTCAGAATATACCTGGATTATTAGGACCAGCACCCAGTGAGCATGGATTGGGACACCAACTTTGTAATAGGCTTTTTGTTGGTGTAAGTCTTGTAGTTGTGTTCAAATTGGGGAACTTCTACCATGGGGATATACCAAGACTTTCCCTTTGGTACTGGAGCACAGAGGGGTATCAAGTTTAAATAAAATAACATCTGTATTAGAAAGGGTTCAAATGTAAAGGAGCCTGTTTCACTTTACAGTGTACATTCCCTGACCGGAAATTCACAGGTTGCAACATTGTCTTTGCTCCAGGGTGTAGTCAGGTAGCCGTGAGATGGAGCAGAGCTTGGGATCTGGTCAGATGCACACTAGGACCCTTCTCTCTCATTTGGCCCTTTGTAGATAACCTCTGGCAAGGTTCCTCTATCAGAAAAGTGATGGCAAATACCTGTGGTCACATCTTATCAGCTCTTTGGAATAAATACTTTCACATCACACCAACTTTCAGCTCTGTTCTGACAGGTTAATTAATGATGCTTAAAAATGAAAGTCAATTGCAGTTTTTCAGCTCAAATAGTTTCCAGGATCTTACTCTTTATCTTGAGTTATTTACCTTTTGTGAACAAACTGGCTGAAGATGCATAATTTTACATGTCTCCATTTTACATAAAAGTCTTTTTTTCCCCTTCTATACTTGATTTTACCTCTCAGGACTGTGAACATTATGAGTTTCTAAGTGAAAAATATTTTCTAGGTTAGAGTCAATGTAGCACTGGATTTTCTGATGAGGAAATGGCATATAAAAAAGCAGGAAATTGACCAAGCTCACATAATGAGTTAGAAAGAGAAACAGAGTCCAAGTCTACTGATTTTAAAATTGTGTTTCTCATTATTTTCCTTTTTAGTCTAAGACTTTTTCTGATAAACATAAAAACCTTACCTTCCCCACCAGAGATTCGGGTACAGCCTCCCAAAGAGCCATCATTCTATTGGGAATCATTGTATCTTCTGAATAAAGGCATAGCTTTTTCATCACTGAACATTGATCCTTCAGATAAGCAGATATTGATTCTGCCAGACATATAACAGGAACTCAACATTGATTTTAAAAGATAAGGACTAAAAAAAGGGCTTATGACTACAGAGAGTATGAGACTTAAAATAATATAGCACTGTGTAGGAGTGTATAGAGTGCTTTCACTCTAATCCCATCTGATTCTCACAGCAAGTAATGTTTTGTTTGTTGTTATCTGCATTCCAATTTTGCAGCTGAGAAAATCAAGACACAGAGGGTTTAAGTGACTTTTCCAAGGTCACAGCAGAACCAGGACTCACACCCTAATCACTACTGCTTTCATTACTTCCCTATGTCCGCCTCCAAAAGCTGGTAAGATGTTTAAGGATCTGTAGTCTTTTTACCCATAAATATCTCACATCAGAAACGAAAAAGCTGCCATTCCATTAAGGCAGTAACCCACCCCCACCTCCCTCCCACTTTAAGAATGACCTGAGTTGTTTGTTAAAATACAAGGTCTGTCCAGAAGGTATCCAGCTGTGTACTATGAAAAAGAGAGATATTAATTGAAGAAGATAAAAGATACAAGAAACATTGTACATAGGACAATGACGCCTCAGTCCCCTTCAAAGTAGTCACCTTGGGATCTCACACGGTTCTTCCAGTTGCCATCAGCTGCCCCATCATATTTTCCTGAAGCTCATTGACGGTCTGAAATCTCTTCCCTTTCAAAGGTGGTTTGAGTTTTGGGAAAAGCCAGAAGTCGCAGGGCGCGCAGTCTGGGCTGTAGGAGGTCTGAGTCACCTGGGTGATTTGATGTTTCACCAAAAAACTCTGAGATGTGATGCATGAACAGGCGCATTGTTGTGATGAAGCTGCCAGTCACCAGTTGCCCATAGCATACTAATCACCCGAATAGTATCCGCGGACGAATGTTCAAGTTTAACGCAAAATTTGATGCAGATTCATTGCTCTACTCGCTCAGTCATTTTGAATGTGACAGCCACACAGTTCATATGGTCACTCAGTGTCTACTGCCCCCACTGACTAGCACAGTGAAGTTATCATTGTTCACGCATGCGCATTCCAGTCCATTCTCCTTGGCTGTCAGGTGGCTGGACTTTTTCCAGAAAGACCTCATCATATACCTAGGCCTCACCACTAAAGATTTTGATAAAAAAGTCTGAAGTGGGATCAGGAATCTATTTTTTACTGCTAGAATAATAGAATCAGGAAATGCTAAAGTATATTTGCAGAAATGAATAAGGTGAATTCCACTTTGGTGGTAGACATCTGTGTCTATTTCTAAAGGTCTGTTTTTTAGGCTCCTTCCAGTTGTCACCACTGTCTCCCTCAGGTAGTCACTGCCCAGCCTTGATATTGTAGGGAGACCAAGGGGTCTACTGCAGGGTGCTCATCATCCTCCTGGGCCTGTCCTTGAGGGCTGGTGGTGACTTCAGATGGCACGAGACCGCCACCTCCACCACCTTGTCCTTGATTAGAGGACAGTTCTTCGTCCTGATGTTCAGGGAGATGGCCAGCAGATGGCACTAACTCACCATAGCTTCCTTCTTTGACTGGATGTGGGGGAAGGGAGTGTGTTCTCAAAGCTAATGTTTGGAAATTTTGGCGTAACAAATCTTGAAGACGGTACTAAGAAATGCTTGTTTAGTATTTTCTAAAGGGCAGTGGTAGCATGACTGGTGTGTGGAGTCCAGCAGAGTCACCAGCCGTGTGACTTCTAGCAAATTACTTCATAAGCCTGGTTATTCAATGATAAATTGGGGTGTTTTCCTAGGGTTAATGTGAGGAATAAATGATTCTTTGACCCATAGTACATAGTAGGTGCTTCATAAATAATAAAGATCTTTTTTACTGTGCAATGTGTAATTTTTGGCTTTCCTACTATGCCTATAAAAAATTTATTTTTAGTTGTGATTCTTAGCCAGCTTGTTGATGACCTCACCCTACTCATTATACATTAGCATTGCAAGGAGCTTGCTTGATTTCTAATGAAAAACTGAAAAAGTGATAAAAGAGAGAGGTTACGGAACCTTGGTTTATGTCTTTTCCAATTTGCAACTAACTTGCATTAGCCATAATATTAAATAATAAACGTGATATTTACTTCAGTAACAACTGTAATAATTTATTCCTTGCAAGCAATATTTATTCATACACAAGCGCCCACTGGGCTATGTGTGTAAACCAGTACCCATTCATAAATTAATCAATAATTAGAAAATGAGGAGAAAAGGCTTGAGTCACCAGAATGAATATTGCAAAGTTGGCACATCAAAGTTCATGTATTTTGCTCATAGCTAGGCTTTCAGAATCTCTCTCTGAGTCTATTTACTCATTTTTAATATTGTTTTGGTCCTAGAGATTGCCACCCTACAAGTGAGTAAATTAGAAATAAGAGAAGTGCTAGGACCTGGTATAGTGACCACAGCCAAAGAGTTCTCTTAAGAACCTGACAATAAAAGGAGGAAACAGAAAAAATGAATATAAGACCTCAACAAGAAGAGTATCTAGTCTGAAGTCCTTTAGTATTGCTCAAATTTTTAATATATTGTATCAGCCCTGATAGCCATTTAATTATACCACCATAATAATTGGTGTTGCTAATACAGCGAGAAAAGATTGAATTATGTTTCTTCTGTTTTATGAAAGATAGAATTTATACTTTATTATAAAGATTTCTACACAAAACAGATCAAAATAAAAGTTAAAAAGTTTAGAGCTTAAATAAAAGGAATAAAATTGTGTTTTCTGGAAAACTACTTCTGCAGAACAACTCAATTTCTATGAAACCACAAGAATGAAGCATTGCCGTATTAAATTTACACAAATTTTCAGTCTTTTTCTTTTCCAGCAGCGTGGTACACAGTAATAACTGTGAGGTTATATAGAGGTTACTGTATGCCATTAACTAATATATACTGTGTTCATATGTATGTTTAACTAATACTTATAACTGTCCCATGAGGTACATACTATCTTCTCAAGTTTATAGTTGAGGAAACTAAAGCACACAGAGGTAAATAACTTGTCCAAGATTGCACTGCCAATAAGTAAAAGAACAAATATTCAGACCCAGGTAGCCTGGTGTTAGAGTCATATATTTAACCACTGCACTACATTCTGCAGAAGTCAGTATTGGATCTTCTGGCATGAAATTCAGTTTATATCACATTGTTTGGCTCACAAAAAGTAAGAAAATTCTTCAAGAACATGCATGCATATTCTTATGTTACTACATAGAATGAAAATTTATAATATAAATGGTTTCAAAATAAAAAATAAACTCAGGGATTGTTTTTAAAATGAGCAATCAATTAGAGTATCAAACATGATCAGATGGTTTTTGTCATTGTTCTTTTTCAAAGCTTTTTGAAAATGAAAAGATAATTGTTAAAATTATATGGATAAATTGAATTAGTATTTGTATACAGTAGTCCCTCTCTATATTGCGTTTCACTTGCCACGGCCTCACTGTATCGCGGGATTTTTAAAAATATTATATTTAATTATTTATCGTAGATTTTTTGCTATATCGTGGGATTTTGCAGTACTGTATACGTATGTTGTTAAAGTTACGTAGGTTTAAGAGTGTAGAGTATGTTCAAGAACATAAGTAGTGTTTATAAAAGTGTGGAAAAGGTTAATAAGGGGCTGGGAATGGTTTATAAGTGTGTGGAAAGGGTTTATAAAGCCTTAAAATATATATAAATACTAAAATAAATGTAAGGTTCCTACCTTGCAGATTTTCACCTATTGCGGGGGCGTCTAGAACATAATACCCGCGATAAGTGAGGGAATACTGTAGTGGCAAAACTATTGAATCTTCAAGCATTAGGACAAAATAAAGACATTTGCAGATATTTAAAACTGATAGAACAAAGTTGAAGGACTCACACTTCCTGGTTTTGAGACTAACTACAAAATTACAGTAATCAAGACAGAGAGGTAATGTCATAAGAATAGACATACAGAGCAATAGAATATAATTAATAGTTCAGAAATAAACCCTCACATTTACAGTCAATTGATTTTCAATAAGAGTGCTGAGCCCATTCAATGGGAAAGAAGAATCTTTTCACCAACTGGTGCTGGGTCAACTGGATGTCCACATACAAATGAAGTTGGACCCCTATCTATATACATGCACATAACTTAATTCAAAATGCATCAAAGGCCTAACTATAAATGCTAAAACTTAAAGCTCTTAGAAGATAATATAGGCAAAATTCCTTAGATAAGATACCAAAAGCAGAAACAACTGAAAATAAATAAACCAGGCTTCATCAAAACAAAACAAAAAATTTGTGTTATAGCAGCCTGAATAAGCTAAGACAATGGACAAAGGATTTGAATAGACATTTCTCAGAAAATATATATGTACAACTGATATGAAGAAGTATATGAAAAGATGCTCAACATTATTAGCCATTAGTGAAATACAAATCAAAACCACAATGAGATACCACTTTACACTCACTAGATGGCTATAACTTAAAATAGCAGAAATGCCAGGTGTTGGCAAGGACATGGAGAAATTAGAACCCTCATACAGTACTGATGGGAATGTAAAATGGGGCAGCTGCTGTGGAAAACAATTTGGCAGTTCCTCAAAACTTAGACATAGAACTACTACGTGAGTTTACTTATATGTGGAATCTAATGAACAAAATAAATGAACAAAAAAAGACAAAGTCAAAGGTAAAAAGATTTTTAAAAGATACTGAGCAAATACCAAAAGACAGTTGGAAAATACATTATTATACAAAATAGGCTTTAAGACAAAAAACATTATGGGAAAAAATTACACAGCAAAAGTAGGTTTACAGTTGTGAGTATGTGAAACAGTTTATTCTTTTATTATTATTTATTAATTATTGTATTATTTTCCATACAAACCATTGTAAACCTACTTTTGTCCCACCTTGTATAATGATAAAAGATTCAATTCACAAAAAGGCATGAAAATTCAATAAAAAAAAAAAAAAAAAGAAAATTCAATACATAATAGGTACCCATTAAAATAACCTCAAAAAGTTGCCCTGGCTGGTGTGGCTCAGTGGATTGAGCACCAGCCTGCAAACCAAAGGTTCGCTGGTTCAATTCCTAGTCATGGCACAGGCTGGGGTTGTGGGCCAGGTCCCCAGCTGGGGGTGCACGAGAGGCAAGCACGTATTGATGTTTCTCTTTCTCCCTTTCCCTCTCTCTAAAAATAAATAAATAAAATCTTTTAAAAAAAATAACAACCTCAAAATATATAAAGCCAAACTGAGGAAACACAGGGAGAAATTGACAAGTGCATCCATCATCTAGTGAACAATTTCAACACACTCCTTATTTATGAACTGAACAATTAACAAGTTTGAGTTAATGGCTTTATATAGAAACCTGCACCCAATGATTAGGAAATACACATTTTTTTTTTTCTCAATCTCACATGAAACTAAAAAAAACAAGTACTAAGTCATGAAGCAAAACTTAGATTTCAAAGAATAGATACCACACGGATCTCATTTGATGTACTTGAAATTTCCTAATGTTAGGAAATGAAAAACCCTAAACTCCCAGTAAGGACAATGATCTGCTCACCGTCCCCTGAAGTATTTATCATTTGAAGTGTCTCCCCAATCAGCAGGGTTCCTTTTCTCTGAGAATTGCCCCACCTCCCCAGCAACCATTGCTATCAGGACTGCCCTTCATTCCCCGCCCCCCACCATTGCCACAGTCCGACAGACTAGAGATGGAGACCCAGGTCAAACTGAGCCAATAAGATTCTCCAAGGAATCTGGGCTTAGGACAGGGCTCTTTTTTGGCTTAAGGCAGTGGTTCTCAACCTTCCTAATGCCACGACCCTTTAATACAGTTCCTCATGTTGCAGTGACCCCCAACCATAAAATGATTTTTGTTGCTACTTCGTAACTGTAATTTTGCTACTGTTATGAATCGTAATGTAAATATCTGATATGTATGATGTATTTTCATTGTTACAGATTGAACATAATTAAAGTGTAGTGATTAATCCCCAAAACAATATGTAATTATATATGTGTTTTCCAATGGTCTTAGGCGACTCCTGTGAAAGGGTCGTTCGACCTCCAAAGCGGTCGCAACCCACAGGCTGAGAACTGCTGGCTTAAGGCAATGGCCACCTCTTCTATGAACCCAGGGAAGCAGAGAAAGCTGATCTGCAAAGAGTAACTAAGGGTTCCTGCAGAAAGAAGAGACTGAGAAACAGACTGACCAGAGAGAGAGACCTAGAAAGAGGAGAGAGAAACAGAGTCAGAGTCCAGAACCAGAGTATGAGGAGCATGACTGAGAGACTGAGAGAAAGTAAACCCCACTGAGTGTGAGAGAAGAAGAGAATCAAAACCAGGGAGAGTGACGGCCTGGATTCTATTGGCTTTGCAGTTCCTGGTTTGAATTCTTCCTGAAGTCTGCTGGCATCTGGTTAGTTGTAACCAAAAGCCTTCCAGTGTACAGTCCCTCCTCTACTCCTTGGCTCCAGCCAATCCCTGTGCCGGAAACTCCACCTATCCTTGCACTGCCTCCAACTTGGTTTGTCTAAGTTTTCTCAATCTCTCAAGACTGTTCTTGTCCTCACTGACATTTTCCTCTATCACCCTAGCTGCTAGAGCTCTCCAAACTATAGAGAGCATTCTGTCTGGAAAACTTCCTTGGTTGGAAGCAGAAGCAGCCTGATTGGTCCTTCTATCTTTCTGCCTGTGCCCTTCCTCCCCTGCCATCTGGTGTCCATTTTCAGACAGTTAACTCTCAGTAACAGGATGGTCAGCCAGTATACAGCAGGCTGAGGCTGAAACCCCAGGGCTTTTCTGAAATGAATGTTTTGTCCATCCAGTGTGCTGAGTCTCCACAGGGAAGGGAACACCCGGTGAATCATCAGTGGTTTGGTAAAGCAAAGGCATCCTGGGAACTGTGCTCTTAACCCCACTGAAAAGTCATGGAAAGGACTTCAGAGATGGTTTAGATTATAATCTAGACCACCTCTCTCATTAAAAAAAAAAAAAAAAATCTATCATCTATCTATCGAGATATAATTGACATATAACATTATATTAGTTTTAGGTGAACAACCAACTCCTTAACTTATAGGTGAGGAAAATAAGTCCAGGGAAACTGACTTGACTTAAGTCACGCAGCTAACAGGCACCACATCTGTCTTTGGAAGCAAGATGCTTAGAAATTAGATGTCATAAGCTCAACAGTGTTTCCCCGTCTGAAAGAGAGGTACCTGCCATTCCCTCCTAGCCTCCAAGCTGTTTCTGCTTGTGTTCCTTGCTCTTGACAGCCACACCGTCGGCTCCTACCTATCATTCAAACCTCAAATTAGATGTCACCTCCTCCCAGAAGCCTCATCTGACTACCACCCTAAATGGTAGTTGCCACTATGTATGATATATTCTATATTACCAATAAAGTTCAGTCCGCTTGCACACATGGCTTGGCATAGAATAGACACCCAATAAATGTTTGATGAGTGAAGAAAAAGTCAGGTTACAGCTGCCGCCTGCTGGAGTGCATTTATTCAGACCCTCAGTGGAGAACAGAAAGGAAAGGGCATGGGGCAAGAGCCCAGCCAGCTCACCTTTCCCAGCACCCCACTTGGTGAGTTGGAAGGAACCGGGGCTGAAGCAGCACTCCTTGGCTCCTGACGCAGTAAGGCATCCGTGCTGCAGATAGCCAAACAATGACCCTTCCGCAGGGGCAGTCAAGCCCCCTTCAAAGCAGCCAGTGAGAGTTGCTCCCTGAAAAGTGTAGTGTGGAGTCAAGAAACAATCACAAGGCCACTGGGCCCCAGCCCTACATGTGCTCACTTTCTTGGAGGTCATGGTGAAGAGGGGGCCAGCCAGAGAAATTCATAATTAATTATGAACCAAACTCCTGGGAGCTAGGCAGATGCTGATCCAAGAGTACAAATCCAGTCCAGGCCAGACGTGGCCAAAAGGAGCTGCATTGGGCCATCCAAGGGATCAAGGAAAGCTTTTTGTCCTGATTATAAATTATACCCTCTCCCAATTCCCATGGCCTTTTTCCTGACAGATTCTGGAGGGGTTGGGAGAGGGTCAGACAGTGCGCCTCACCCAACCCCACACCCCACCACTTGACTGCTGATGCCTCCAAGATTACTCTGGCATCATCCACCAGCCTCTGATTTACTATTTTAAACCAAACACCTTTTCCAAAAACAAAACCTTATTCATTTGGACCAGTTGTTTTACTCAAGGAACAGGGGCTGTTACACACAGTAGAGATCTAGTGTCTGGAAAAGTTAGGTGTCTTTAGAAGAGGTTGGGGGTGGTGGTGTGGGTGGAGAAAGCCCTTCATTTCTGAGTGAGGTCATCCAGCCAGCCGGAGAAGGCAGTAGACCGTGGGGGGTTGCTGAAAGACCACTTGGCCAGTTTGTCAGACCTTGGGCCAAGCCATTGTATAAGCTTCCCAGTACTGGAAAGAAAGAAAGAAAAAAAATTGGGACTTGTGTTTAGCTTTGCTCAGGAGCCCAGAACATGCTCATAACTCCAGGAATCTCTGCTCTTCTCTGCAAGTGGAAAATATGACCCATGAGAACAAGCTTGACTGTGTTTGTGTGTCTAATTCCCCAGCCCCGTCACTAATAGGGGGCAGTGGCTCACGCCACCTTGTGACCGCTTTCCAGAGTCCCCTATGTCTCCCTGAGCAGCTGGCTCACTTTAATAGTTAAAAGATAGACAGCGGCCTCAAAATGAAGTACAAAATGTGCATTTACTGACATCTGCTCTGGGCTGCACTGGGCTTCTAGGAAGAACAAAAACAAATGTAAAGGGAAGCATGCTAAGGTAATCAGCAACCTGGAGCAGTTGTGGATACAAGATGTTCTTTCCAGACTTGGTAGAGAACTATAATTAGCCTATATTCAGTAGCTTAACATTAAATGTGCACTAGAGTACCAGATTCAGCAAAGAAATAACTTATTTACAGTTCAAGTAAAAATATTGGCGTTTATTCCTTTATTTCACCACCATTTATATGCATGAACTGTGATGAAGACCTTGCTTATGTCCTGTGGAGCAAGACCAGGAAATATGCTTTATATTGGTTATTTGATCTTCAACATCAGATTATCATATCATAAAGGTGGGCAAAACCATGCAAAAAGAAAAGGAAGGGCATTTCCATTGATGGCACTAAATGAAGAACAGTCAAAGTCACAAAGTTTGCCAATGGCCAATTTCTGGTGTTTCGTGACTCTTTTAAAGAAAGGATCAAAGGGGCTTTATTTTGCCACTTGGGGGTTATGTGCCAATCAGTATCATGGGACAAAGACAGTAAGTAAAAGGCATGAAGAAACAAAAACAAGCAAATTGCACCAGAACAGATGTGCTTAAATTAACCAAGTGACAGTTTGTGCATCAGTCTCACAATGGCTGTCACGAGAGGTCGGGGGAGAAGTACCACAAGACTTAGTTGCTCAGACCCTGCTGAGCAACTCCAGGAAACCTTAGTGAGGCCACCCTTCTGGGCCTGCTCTGGCTACCTCTACTTGCCTGCTGCTGCCTCTTGGAGGACACTCTTCCTCTGGCAGTGTTGGGGAAAGGGGATCGGACCTGGGTGCTTTGGAGGTACTGGAAGGCACTCTGGCGACCCACCTGCCTCTCTACGCAGTTAAAGGTGAGGGCCACTCCCACATTGCTCTTCATGATTCTGGAGGCACCATCGGATGTGCCATCAAAGCACCGGCTGAGAGCGATCTCCTTGGCTATGCGAGGGTCCTGATCAGTGACAGTGTAGATGCCATAGTTGTGGCCCAGTGGATCCAGGGGTGCCAGCATGGTGTATTCACTGGTGTCGTTGTTGACTGCCAGTGGTAGGTGGTTGACTAGGTACTCATGAAGCATGGAGTTTACACTGGCTCGATGGCAGCTACCTTGGGGGATGATCTTCACTAGTGTGCGGTCCACACGTTCCTGGTCATAGAGCATCCCACTGCATTTGAACTCCAAACAAGCAGATGAGACATTGGCCTGATTCCTATCCCGTGTGCTTTTCACATCGCGGATTCCATACAGCTTCCCTACAGTCTGTGGGTGGGTGCCCCCCATGTTGCGGGATCGCACATTCACTTCCACTGGCCCCACGATCTTCACCTTAATGTAGCAGGCCCTGAATTCCATGGGCTTGGGCCACCATGCCAGGTAGTCTTCAGTCCAGCTCATGGGGTCATCCTCATTGAAGGGGACAGTGTTGTAGTCATACCGATCCCCCTCAATCTGGTAGAACCGGAAGTGAGCTGCACTGGGCAATGCCTCCTCACATGCCCGGAGGTTCTCAAAGGCGTAGATGGGCCCATTGCTCTCCTCAGCTGAGTTGGGCCTTGGTTTGGCCATACTAATCTGGAAAGCTGTCTTCTTAACCCGTGGGTCCTCGTGGTCTGTCCGGCGGTACTTGAGCTTGTTGAGGTAAGGCTGAGGGACACCAATTGCATTTGGGTTGAATTTAGGAGAAGACGCCACTGCTTCCAGTTCTTCTCCAGACAGGCTTGCTAAGACATAGGCAGAGTAGGCATCAGGGGACTGGTCATTGCAGAAGGCAGGCAGACAGGCTCCATTGGGGCCTGTGATGACGCTGTCAAAGCGGCCCCAGGCCCTGGGGTTGGATGAGAAGCCAGTCCTGGGCTCCAAGTTGATCACAGAGACAACGACCCCCTGGATCTGCTCACTGGGCAAGAACCTCTCACTCCTGTAGGCTCTCACCTTGATATAGCATCTCCTGCTTTCAGGGACATCTAGGTTAAAAAGCCTCCTCTCTCGAATCTCCATGTTGCCCACCAGAAAGGTTCTCTCTTCCCTTTTGTTCCGTCTTTGGCTTTCAAATTTGAAGTCACCTTCCTCTTCCCACAGCCCTGTGTCTGGGTTGAGCGACCAGAGTTTCATCGTGGGCACGTGCTCTGGCATCTGGACCTGGGTCGAGTCAAGGTGAACCTTCACCTTGCCAACATTAAGTGACTTGGAGGTGGCCTCATCTGTGAAGTCCACAGAAAACATTCCATATGTCCGAAGGGGGAAGGTGTCTCCTTCATCATTGATGAAGTTCAGGTCACTCTGGGCAGCTGTGGCTGTGGAAATATTGCGGGGATCCAGGAAGGTCACACTGGCCTTTACTTTTCCTGTGTAGGGTTCCCCATTCTGCTTGTAGAAACTCTTGGATGGGATCTCCAGCTCAGCCACAGGGTCTTCACCATCTACCTCCCCCAGGGGGATAATGTTGGTCTCCATGGCCTCCAAGGTGATGGGCTCTTTGCGCCGAAGCATCTTGATCTCATGGAAAACTGCACTCCCCTTCTTGTTGAAGGGCAGCACTTTGGTGGTGTTGACAAACTTCTTCAGCCTGTCCACAAATGTGAGCACCAGCCTCTCTGTGTCCTGGGGGACTTGTAAGGTGAAAGTACCCTTGTAGCCAGTCATGCTCACACGGTTGCTCCCCATGTACACGTAGCCAAAGCGCATGGGTTCCCCATTGTCAGCGGCACTGACACGGCCTCGCACAATACTCCGGGTCTCTGTACACCGTTGGCAGTTACACTCCTTGGCCACCTTGGTGGGCAGTGTGTACCCACTGCACTGAATCTCCCTCTCCTCTGTTTTAGAGATGCCACAGCAGTTCTCCACAGCATCCTGGCACCTGATCCCATTATCCTGCTGCCCTGCACAGGTCTTGACAGGGCAACGGCCCACATCATAGTAGAAGGAGTTGGTGTCATTCTGGAAGCAATCATGGGGCAACCGGATAAGGTAGCTCTCAGGGACTGGGTTGCATGGAGTTTCATCAGGGGCTGTAGAGGAAAATGGTGTGGCTATTAAATGGAAGTTCACATCCTATACAAAGGGCACTTTAACATCACCTCTCTGCAGTACTTGATGGTTTTCAAAGTATTTGCACATCCATGATCCTGATTCTCACTGAACTCCTCTGAGGAAGATGGAACAACTATTGCTAATCCCACTGTATACATGGAGAAACAGAGTTGGTTGCTGAGGTCACTAGAGTAATCACTGTTGTTGAAGGTGTCTTGAAAATCTGTGAGTGTGTGTTGAGTTACCACCCAAACTGGGAGTGCTACTGGCGTATAATGGGTGGGGGCATTGCTGCACTGTGACCTGCAAAGCCCGGCACTTATCTGCATAAAAAATTTTTCTGTATCCTGCATGACTTTCTAGTAACCCACCAAACATTCATGTAGGTGGCAAACCTGTTTAAAAATTATCAGAGCCTAGAATTTTTTTTACTTGGCTTTACTACCTATTGAAGTTTTCAAAAATGCAATTACCATAAAAGTCAAACTAAGGTTGTTCTTTGTTTCGCTTGGAAAAGTACCAAGAATTGTTCCCTATCTCAGGAAAAATCATGTACCTACAACCTTACGTAAGGAACGTGAGCCACCAAAATGACACCCTGTTTCCATCAGTATTTGCAGCTATCACATTCACAGTGACTGGATTCAAATGCAAGTGTCTGACCTCTTGGTTGGCATTCTTGTATAATCATGCCCAAAACTTTACAGATTGAAATACAAACTATTTTGTATGAAAATTACTTTCTTTTTGCTTCTCCTCCTTCCTGGTATAAATTTGGGCTGTTGTGTATATATTTACTTGGCAATTACATGTAGTTAACTTATTATCTATATATTTAACTTCAAGATAAAAAAATATTTTTAAAATTTAAAGTGTTAAAAATTTAAAGTATTAAAAATAACTGTGACAAATAGGGAGAATTGGTCTTATGGGTTGGGAACCACAGCTGACGGG
Source organism: Furipterus horrens (assembly GCF_987537825.1). Taxonomy (NCBI): domain Eukaryota; kingdom Metazoa; phylum Chordata; class Mammalia; order Chiroptera; family Furipteridae; genus Furipterus; species Furipterus horrens. The sequence continues at coordinate 167,787,512 of NW_028327173.1, forward strand.
GCTCCGCTGTGGCCAAGGTCCAACTGTCCTGTGTCTTAAGGTCTGTTGCTCAACTTTCTTGGAGTTTGTAAAATTTTCTAAAATCCTTCCAATAACTTTTCTCTTCCTCTGCCTTTTGTTTGGTTTTGTTTAGGCCAATTACTAAGCTATTCTCCTTCTCACTCACTTTCCAAGTGCAGGTTTCTGATTGGTTTTGGCCCCATGTCTTCCCCTCTTCAGCTCACTTCTTGAAACTAGCTATAATCAGGACACCCTTTCTGGTAAAGCCCCTCAGTTTCCCACCTATCCATACCTTGGCTCACACTGGCCCCTTGATCTGGAACTCTCCCGCCTCCATACACACAGTCTCTGGTCATTCTTTAAGACCAGGGATTTACAACTTTGGCTGCAAATTAGAATCACCTAGGGGAGCTTTTAAACTGAGCATACGCAGGCCGCATCCCAAGGCAATAAAATCAAATTATCTGGGAGTAAGACCCGGGAATCAGTATTTTTAAAACCCACCAGGTGACCCTATTGGGAGGCCAAAGCTAAGAACCACGATTTAAGCCCCAGCTGAAATGCTGCTCCCTCAAGCAGCAACCTCAGGTCACTCCTACCTGGAGGGTCTCTGTCTCTCATCTATAGAGTCCCCGGCCTCTTATCTCCTGTTTCAGCTGCCTTGGTCTATCTTTACTTGCCTCTTATTTACAATTCGTCATCTCTCCTGGGGTGGCAGCCCTGTGAGGAGAGGATTGGGGTCTGTGACATCTGTACACAGCACAAAAAAGCTAGGGTTTTTATTGCCCAGTTATGCCCACTGGAGTGCTTCTCAGTCCTGCAGCAGGGGTTCCCCAGAGACCCTGATGGCTTACCTATGACGATCAGCTGGGCGACCTGAGACTTTGCAGCCCCAGCGTCGCTCTGGGCCTTGCAGAAGTACTCCCCAGCTTGGTCCCGCTGCAGGTTCTTCAGCATCAGCTTACTCTCATACTTGTAGAGGGAGGAGTCCAGCAGCGTGTTGTTGTGGTACCTGCAAGGGATGGAGAGGTGCAGCCTGAGGGTGCAGTGCCAGGAGCAAGCAGCCAGAGACAGGTGGTGGATGGGTCCCTGCAGAAGCCAACACTGCTTTTGACGTAGCTCATTCAAGAGCACTGACTAGCCTGGGAGTCAAGGGACTTGACTGAGTCTCAGCCCCTCCACTCACTGGCTATGGATCCTTGAACAAATCATCTTACCTCACTTAGCTCTGGCTTCCTGATCAATAAAATGAAAGCAGTGATTCCTAGCTGGCATCACAGAATCATTGGGAGGGTGAAACAAGACAGTGGCTGTAAAATGTTTGTGAAAGGGAAAGGACTTGCAGCCTCTGGAGACTCTGACCTTGTTTGCCTTTGTCAGGGAAGCAGGGCTGAGGAGTCTTGTTCTGTGTCCCGAGACCACGCAAGTCAGGGCCCAGGGACCAGAGCTGCTCAGTGAGGACCCCAGTTTCTAGAGGACCACAATAGGGCTTGCTCGCTGTCCGGGTGGCCTCAATCCTGCTGGCCCCCATTTAAAAATGCCAACTTCCGGGCTCTGCACTAGGGCCTCACTTGTAACTTGATTCTGTTGGTTAGTGTTATGATTAAAGCTCTGGTTGCCAAAGGAGCATCGGGCAGTGTCTCTGGCAGAACACTTACCAGAAATACTTGTCTGGACTGGGCTTCCCCGTGGCCTTACAGCACAGAGCCACACTCTGCCCAGCTCTCCGTGCTTTTGTCACCGGGTTTTTCACAATGTATGGAGTCTCTGGGACAGAAGACGACAAATGGTGTTTTGGGTTTTCCTTTGTGACAGATTCTCCAGAGCCACAAGTGTTAACATTGTATGACTTCACACACACCCCATCCCACATGCCACCTGCCCCTCTCCAAAGGTCCTAATTAGAGTACTGATTCAGAATCAAGTCCACCTCTTCTACTTCCTCAGCCTAGGACATGCTCCATGGCCTCTCAAGCAGCATCTAAGTGAAGCAGTGGAGAACCAAGGGGATCATGTGCCAGCCAAGATTCCCAAGCGTTGCCATTGAGACAGAGTGAGCTGTTTTAAATAGTGCAACATTCCTGTTCTGCTGCCTCCAACAGGATTTTCTGGCCATTCTGTACCATTTCTGAATTCAATCCCCCCTCCAGCCTTTCTCTCTCTTTCTGACCTCCAAACCTTACACTGTATTGTAACGACTATTTTATTTTTTAATCCTTTTAAAAATATTTATTTATTTTTAGAGAGAGGGGAAAGGAAGGAGGAAGAGGGGGAGAGAAACATCAGTGTGAGAGAGAAATATCGATCAGTCGCCTCTTGTATGCACCCTGACTGGGAACAGAACCAGCAATCCTGGCACGTGCCCTGACCGGGAATCGAACAAGTGACCTTCCACTTTGTGGGATGACGCCCAACCAACTGAGCCACACCGGGCAGGACTGTAATGACTATTTTAGCTAACGTGAGCCAGGGAAGAACTCATCTGAGGGAGTATATAGCAAGTGGAAAGGCCCTGAGGCAGGAGTGTGTCTGTGTGTTTGAGGAACAGATAGGAGGACATCGTAGCTAGAGCAGAGTGACTCAGTGGGAGCAGAGGGGAGGATAATAGAAGAAGAGAGCAGAGAAGTAAGTAGGGGAGCAGATGATGTAGGACCTTGTGGGTTATAGTAAGGATTTTGAATTTTACGCTGAGCAAACTGGGAAACCAGTTCCTACCACAGAAATCCCTTTATTTAAAAGTCCAGCCCTACTCCAGAGAACTTAAGTACCTGCCCTCATGAACTCCGCATTGATGGTAGCTGACTTCAGGCTAGTCTTGGGCATTGTGAGCTTGATGGGAACAAACTTCGCCTTTGTGATCTTCAGGGTTGTTTTGCCATCTGGGCATAAGCCAGGAACTCGGAATCTCCCACTACTGTCCGTCTTGGTCAGTGGCTTAAGTGTCTTGGTCAGCAGATAGACAGTAGCCCCTGAGGCTGGGGCACCCCCAGGAAAGGAGACAGCTCCATACAGCACAAAATCCTGGCACATGCAGGCATCACAGTCAGCATTCACCTGGCCCATGGGGCAGGTCAGATCACAGGCTGTAGAAGAAGGGGCCACATCAGGAAGGCTTATATAGATTCTGGCCCTCCTTCAGCCACATCTCAACCTGTGGACTCACATATGCTTCTCCTCCTCCTTCAGCCTTTGTTACCCTCTCTTATTAGTCTGCATGACTAATTCCTACCCAGCCTTCAAGACAGCTCAGGATACCTCCTCTAGGAAGTCCTCTTTGATTCCCTTAAGCTATGATAATAGACCCTGCTCTGTGCTCCCACATTATCCTGCATATCCCCCAATCAGAGCACATAATAGATGCTCAGTTAATACTTGATGGCTGAATGAATGAATCCATCTCAGTCTGACCCTCTAACCTATTCTAGGCTGCTTCAGCCTCAGCCCCACACTCTTCTAGGAGCAAGAGAAGTACCTGTACAGGCCTGTTCCACACAGAGCCGGCCCTCCTCAGTGGCCTCACTGCACAGCGACACCGTCTCTGCCAAGCAGGTGCGTGTTCGGGTCTGGACCCCAGTGTGACCACAGGCAGCAGAACACTTACTCCAGGGAGACCACGAGCTCCAGGTGCGGTCCGTGCCTCGGTGTAAGGATCCTGTAAAGCAGGATCAGCAGACAGTATGACTTCCCTTCCAAGGGGACTCTGTTGGGAGATCTGACCCTGAGGCTGGTTTTTCTCAGAGAGCAGGGCCTCTGTTTATATTATAGCTGTCACCAATGTGCATATTTACTGCAATAATTTTTCCAACAGATGGAAGTCAAGTGTCTTGAGGAAGTGTTGTCCCTAGTTTGCACAAAGATACCCTATGGGCTAGGGGTGGCCCTGAGAGGGACTTGTTGGCCAAGCACTGGGACTTTGATATACTGTCCCAGGCTGTGCAGGGGCAGTACCAGCTTCCCTCTCCACCAGTATGGAAATAGCTATCAGGGCCCGCGACTTTGGTGATTTAGACATCAAGCCCCCTTCTGTCTACCATCCTCACCTCTGGCCTGAGGCCTGTGTGCAAGAATGACGGCCTCAGACCTTGCCCAGGAGACGTTGCCCAGCCTGAGCCCCTACACTCCAGGTAGCCGTCACTGCCACCTGGGCCTGCAGGGCCAGGCTGTGTGCACTGGTAGAACCCCAGGAGGGGTGAGTGCCCATCCACCAAGTGGGCAGGCCTGCAGCTGGCTCTGTATTATCCAGTGCAGGGAGGGAGGATGTAAAGAGCATAAACTTTGGATGCTGCAAACACAGACATGGATTCAAACCAAAGCTCTCCACTTACGGCTGTGTAATCATGAGAAGTTACCTAACCTCTCTGAACCTGGAGTAACTTGTCAACATAGAGATTCCTCACAGGTCAGTTGTAAAGTTTGAGTGATGTAGATAATTAGCACAGTGTCTAGCACATAGGAACTAAATGGAAACTAACACTAAGTGACCGTTCACCTGGGGTAAGCCCTCTAGATACATTATCTTACTTAATCCTCATAAAGAATCCCTATGAAGATATGCTAATATTACCCCTGTTCTATATGTGAGAAACTTGAGGCTCAGAGAGCATCAGGACATTTGCCTGAGGAATACAGTTCAGCTGGCAGCACAGCTCAAGAGTCTGTGGTCTTCACCACCATGCCACATGCACCCAGTGAAGTGGATTGAATGAGGGGCACCCAGAAACACAGAACGCTGCTGGGAAGATGATGGCTCTCATGACACTAGTGCGTCATTAGTAGGGAGTCAAAGCATGTGCATGTGTGATACCCAGAGTTCCCATGGTCAGAGGCAGGACAGGGAGGGGAGGCGGCGTTCAGGCTCACCTGGTGGGCAGAGGAAGCGCACGGTGTAATTGGAGCAGTTCTGGCCAGGCCGCTGCTCCCTGTTGAGGCACCAGAAGCCCTCACGGGGATTGCCATGGACCACCTGGCCAGTACTGCCTGCAGGTATCCAGTCAGTGGTCCGCGCCTCCAGCCGCAGGGGCCGAGCACACACACGGTCCCCATAGTAGAAGTGAATAGCATCCAGCCGCTCAAAGTCACCCTGTCCACCTGGGTGGTCAATGTTGAACCACGTTGTCCACTTGCCAGGACCTGAGAGATAGAGCCATGTGGGAGAGGAGCCAGGCCCTGGAGCCCCAGGTAAGCTCCAATCCCCTTGGGGATCACCCCTGATATCATTCACGCTCCCACCCAAGCCCCTCCACTGGTCTCAGGTCCTGTCTCATCTCTCTCTCCAGCATGTCTCCAATCTCCTGGCCTTTAGCACCCATCCTTTCTATCCTCATCACCCCCCTCTCCTCACCAGCCTATGCTCTGGCCTCAGCAAGTCCTCCAGCATTCCTGAAACATATAAGGCCGCTTCACACTCCTGGAGTGTCCCATATACTAGGTCACTCTGCCTGGACAAAGATGTAAGCCAAATGCTTTGTAAAAGTGGGTTTCCATGCAACCCTGACATCGTGGCCTAGCTCAGTAAACACCTCCCTGGTGATCTCTCCCAGTTCCAGCCACAACTCACTCTCCAGGGGATCCAAAGGCTTGTCAAAGGTGCTGAGGGTCCTCTTCCCAGGTTGGACTCTTCTCACAGACTGGCTGAGCATCATCTGCCTCCCTGAGAGCCAGGAGAAGTGAGAGGCCAGACCTGTTAGTCACCAGCACCCAGCAGGGTCCTGCTACTTGCCTCTCAAGATGTAAGGAAGCAGTGTGAGGTGGTGGATGGAGCATAAGCACAGGACATGTGTTCGAATCTCCACTTACTGCCTCTGCAACCTCATAAGAACTTTATCCCTCTAAAGCAGTTTCCTCATAAAATAGTGCTGCTTTGATAATCACTACCTCATAGGGTCCGGGGCATATTTGGGGCGATAATGAGTGGGAAGGGAGCTGGCATGTAGTACACGCTCAACAAACAGTCGTTCTTTTTGCTCTTGTTCTAGAAATGGATCCTTGGAGGATGTGGAGCAGCCAGCGGGTGGGAGCTCCTACATTAGGGTCTGGGCCTGTCCTTGCCAGAACAGCCCTGTTTTCCTCACCCGTAAGATGGAGACATTAATTTCCACCTCACGGGGTGATCTGGTTGACATGAGGAGTCCGTGAGGCCACACAAGTGAACATCTCTAAAGTATATGAAGAGTCAGAGCATGAGATCCAGTGACTTTGCCACTTCCTAACTGTGTGAACTTGAGACAGATATTTAACTCATCTGACCCCTGTTCCCTCATCATAAATTGAGGACAATAATAGTTCTTGCCTCAGAGGATTGTGGGGATTAGATAAGCTCATCCATAAAATCCACTTAGAACAAAGCCTAGCATTCAGTGCTTGCTGAATAGCAACTCCTGGTAGCTCTATGTGTGGACAATAGATGTCCATCTCCCTTCACTCGGTGAAGTTGGCTTTGGGAGTCCACCCGCCCCCTAAAGCATATTTTTGGCCTACTTGGAGCAGTAGTCTTCAATTTTCTGACCCCAGGGTGGCAGAGCCTGCCTGAGGATGGGTCTAAGGCAGCTTCCAGCCCCACCCCCACCCCAGAGGCTGGTTGGAGCTCCAGAATGTAAAGGAGACCAGAGAGCAGAGGGTTGTGAAAGCTTTGAAAGGCAATTAACTCTCATGTGAGGAGCCAAATCAGAATTCTCTGTGCCATTTAATTGGGGTAATAGGAGCTCTTTTAATCAAACAACTCTGATTTCCCTTCAGATGGTTGAATTTTAATCATCCACACAGGCAGCAGCTGTCAGGGTGAAAAGAGCAAGGCAGGAAGTGGGCACACAGGGTTTGGCAAGAGGTTGAGCCAGCCTTTGTTCCTGGATCTGTGGTCACAGAGCCTGCAGGGCATGCAGCTTTAAAAGAGGGGTGTGAGCAATTTATTTATTTATTTATTTTGCTTGACCTGAGTACATGGTTAGAAACCAGGAGAGAAAGAGGAGATGGTAGAACTCCCAGGGTAGTGCTGGAAGCTCTGATACTTGGATGCCTTGGAGAGCCCATTAAGCACATTCTCTCTACCTATTCCTTGGAGAACTGTGTCACCAGAAGATGGGGTTAGAGGACAAGGAGACCAGAAGAGGTTCTAGTGTCTGTGAAATTTGGTTTCAGGGTCTAAATGAAATTGAGCTTTAGGCCAAAAGAACTTCCATGAAACTAACACCAGATTGAACTCCAAACATGCTTCTGAGAACTCAGTGATTCCCTTGCGATTTCCTTTTGCTTTGGCTGCCAGGAGGCTCAGAGCTAAATTTATCACACAAGGGTGGTAACCCTCTTATCTTTTTGGCTCTTTCTAAATGACAGCTCATTCTTCTCCTCATTTAAAAGATTCTGTCCTATGAGTTTTACTATTGGGAACCATCTTAAATCTTTTTGGGGAAACAAGTAGGGTATAAATTTTGAATACATCTACAAACCAGCCTCATGTCTTAAGGCAGATGCATAGTTGAGTCCCAAAACAGACATGACTACTATGTCAAGTCAGGGATTTGGGAGACAGCAGATACTTAGCCTGTACCCAACACAGAGGTGACCTCCAGGATCAGGAAGAAGAACACCCAGGCCTTGGTTCCCACCATCTTTCCCGCAGGGCCTGTGAGGAGCATGACGGAAGATGGGTGAGGGTGTTTCACAGAGTCAGGTTGTCCCAGGAACGTGGTTCCCGAGGAAGCTTCTCAGATCTAATGACCTGCAAAGAAACAAAGCCTATCAGGTTCCACATTTCTGAGTCACCTCCTATGGCTTCAGCAGAATTACTTCTTGCCCTATCAAGGTGGAAGGGTGGACAGAGGAAGTCTTGTGGAAGGTGACCCCTGCCAAAGTTGCAAATGCAGGGAGATGTGGAGGCTCAGAATCTGAATTCAGATGAGGCAGATCTGGATTCACACCCTGGGTCCAGGTGCTAGGGTCCCTCATTGAGATGGGGCCCAAAGGAGGGTAAGTTCCTTGCCAGTGAGGAGGAGCCTGGGCTCACTCCCAGCAACCTCTGGGTGAGTCACTAATCACTTCCAAGACCTGGGTATGGGGGCATGTTTTGCTACCCTTTGCTGGAGCTCACATTCTTGCATAAAGGGGCTATGTATTAAGGCTGTAAAGCCCCAGCCCCATCTACAGTGGCCTCTCACAGGGCAGGCAAGCTGCAGGGCACACATGCTTCAGACATACCGCCTCCATGAACACATTCCCAGATGTGTACAGGCTGCAGCTGGAAGACATTTGTGGCCTGCTTACTTGGGGTCTGTCCGGGAGTTACTCAGCCAGGAGCCCACTGAAGGAAAGCAGCGGGATGGATGCACTGTGAGAGTCCAGGGCTCCCCAGTAAGTACAGGAGCGGGAAGAGGAAAGCAACCTGGCAATGAGGACAAGGACCCGTGGGGTGTGGCCCAGGCTCCTGTTCATCCTTCTCGCTCTCCAGAACTCTGGCCATCCCAGAATCTGACCAGTTCTTAGAGGTTTAGAAATGGTTCCCTTCAACTTCCAAAGTTCAAGATATGGTGGGAAAGGGGAAGATTTCTCCTTTCTGGACAAAAGATTCAAAAGTTCGTAGCTGTCCCAGGGGAAGAACAGACCAATCCCATATTTTAGGACATCTAGCTCTAAGCCTGCTATCCCATTACCAGCTGTTTCTCAATCCAGGGAACAGAGGCACGGGCGTCCCCAAGGTCTCCAGCTATTACGCGCCTTGCCCCATGCTCCAGGCCCTGAGCAGGGAGCGGAGCGCCCTGTGGCTGCGCAGCATTCAGTCTGAGGCCGCTCCGGGACTGTCCGGGAGGCCAAGGTGGCCTGAGGTACCTTGTGGAAAAACCATTTCCCATCTGGCAGCCCACGGAAGTTTCCTCAGCATATGCTCTGCTGGTTAGGCGCCCCATCCTACAGTCCTCAGAACTCTCAGACAAAGCAGACTGGCTGACCGCAGGCAAGAAGCAGGGCGCCCAGAGGTACAGAGCTCCTGACTGGGGTCATCTGAGGACCCCTGACCTCAGAAGGGGGAAGGAGAGGACTTTGGGCCAATGGGGGAAAAGAGAGAACTCCAAAGCAGAAAAGGGGTGCTTCTCTAGGGGAGCTGAGGGGCAGTCAGGGGAGGGCAGGAACAGCTGAGCTGGACAGTGAGGTGCAGGGACAGGGTGAGGAGAAAGGGAGTGGAGCTCACCGTGTCCTGGGCAGGACTTCTCGGCTGGGGGGGTCCAAGCTTTCGTCTCTTCAGCAGCCCAGCCTCGGGGCCTTATATAGCACAGCTGGTGGCTCAGGCCGTGGCAGTGCGCCACGGGAAGCGGCCGGGAAACCAGATCTGAGCATGAGGAAGCTCAGCCTCTCTCTCCCCTCCCCACATCCCAGGCAGCTCCCAGAGGCTGGGATTTCACTTCCAGATCCTCAGGGGGAGATGCCGCAGGGCCTGGTGATGGGCCAAGTGGACAGCGCGCTGCCTGGGGATCCACAGGCCAGAGCAGAGAGATGGGTGGGGAGCAGGGGTGGGCACTGGGAGCAGCCCTGGGATGAGGCCAAGGGGAATTGTACATCTGGGCGGGATTTCATGGCTTTGCTTGCCGATCCCCCACACTCCCCTGGCTGTGGCCCACTCATGCAGAGAAAGGACTTTGTTGGTTTTATCACATACTTCAAACTCTCTTAGACACACAGGCCACTTGACCTTTCAGCTGGGTGTGCCTGGTTGGAATTGGACGAGGACTCAGCTTCTCTGGCCTCTGAGGGCGCACTCAGAGATCCTCAGAAGGGACAAGGAACAAAGCAACTGCAGGGCACAGGATGTTACCTGATGGGAACAGCTCTTCCCTGACCCTACCTACTTCCATCTGGGTGCCTGTCTGTGTCCATTGGACCCCCAGGACCCTTGCCTGGACTCTCTGAGACCCTGGGCTGGTCTGTGACTATGCATCTGACTCTGGGTATAGGCAACCACCAGCACCTGATCAGCCTGGTGGCATAGCAGCTGCCTGTGCTTTGTGAGTTCATCCGTCTCCCCCTCAGCATGAGTTTGCCTGTTGTCTCAGGCAACGGTTCTACAATTTTAGCATTTGTCAGAATACCTTGGAAGGCTTCTTAAAACACAAATTGCTGTGCCCCACCCCCCGAGTTTCTGACTCAGTAGATCTGAGGGGAGGTCTGAGACTTTGCATGTCTAAAAGCTCCTACGTGCTATTGACGCTGCTGGTTCATGGACCACACAGGATAGAGTTCCAGCTGGAGGCAGAAGATGGGGAAGGGGTATACACAAGTTGCCAGGGGTTGCCTCCTGTCCCGAGCTCATCCAGCCTATACTGGGCTTTCTGCCTCATGCCAGGGCCTGGAGATAGAGGCCAGGCCCCTGTGGCCTTGCCCCTACACCAGCGTCAGCTCTCTTTTTCCAAACACCCTCATCAAGCTCCTGTCTGGGGCAGGCTCTAGGCTGAGCACTGGGAGGCCACAAGGATCCTTTCCCTAAGTGGGCCTGAGCTGTGAGCTGCACAGAGCTAGATTGGGGGAAATCTGAGACTTTTTGGAGGGAGAGGCTGCTGTTCTCCTAAGCCAGAACCCCAAGATAGACAGACAGACAGACAGGGCTTGGGAGGCAGCCACAGGTCTGGACTGTCGAGCGCCTGACCTGAATGGGTCAGCCCCAGCCATAAGTGGCCATCTGGGGCTTCTGCAGGCCAGGCTAGTCTGCAGTAGCTCCAAGCCTCTGCCTGGAATGCACTGGAAACCTATCAGTCACCCCACCCGTGTCCAGGGGATTGGGAGGGCACTTAGAGCTCAGTGTAGCCAGGCCACCTGTGACCCAAGCATATGGCCAACGGCTCTCATGCTGCTGAGGGGAAAGGAGCTTGAGAACACTGGGAGGGGTCTTCCCTGATGCTGGTGGCTGCCGAGGAAGATGCTGTCTCTAAGACACTGTCTGACCACCTTTCCCATGCTCTCATCATCGCCCCCCTGTGGCCTGGGGAGGCTTTGCAGGCCTGGCTAGGGACAGGCCACGATGATTTCCCGGGACTGGGGCACTTGACGGAAGCTCTGAGTGACCATCAAGGTCCGCTGGACCCAGTACCTGGAAGCTAGAGGCCTGGAGTCCAGGGTAGTGGGAGAGATCCTCTCTGACCTTGTTCTCCTCCCTGTCCTAAATACATTCTGTCACTGTGCCTTTATAGTTTTATTCCCCAGCTTCCTAATTTGAAATACAGCCCTTCCTCTCCACCAGTGTGAACCTTCCCATCTTGCAAAGCCCCATCTCAGTCTCCTCCCTCCTACCACCCTCTCTGACCACACAGGCCCACCTTGATTATTCCTTCTCAGGTCTCCGATGATAATGTTTGGTCACATGTACATGACGCTCTGTAATTTACTAAGCACCTTCATGGTCATTACCTCATCTTGAACCTCACAGTTCAGCTAATCAGAGATGATCACACCCATTTTACAGAGGAAAACTGGGGCTCATGGAGGTGAAGTCACTCAGACAGTAGGTCTTGAACTCAAAGTTGACCCTGGGAATAAGCAGTCTTGTGTAGACCTTGTCATGAGGCCCTCAGCTCAGAGTGGTCACCATGGAAATCACACTCCTGCTGCTTCTCAGTGAAAATATGCTTAGAAGAGCCTGGGTCTGTCTGCCTGGCACACATACCCTGCTTCTTATACATACACTAATTCTACAGATGTTCCCATCTAACATGATCCGGCTATCTATCATACTGTGGTGGGTTAAATAGGGTCACAAATTTTCAGTAACTCTCCCATTATGAGGTGGAGTCTATTTACACACTCTTTTTGGCCTGGGATGACTTTGTCACTTGCTTTGAATAGAAGAGTATGACAGAAGTGACACCTGAACCCAGGTAAGACCAGCACAGGAATGGCACAACCAGCCCAATCATTGTTATAATCTTCTGAGTTTTTGCAGGATTTGTGTGCTTCAATAGATAACTGCTACACACACTCAGAGGAAAAGCTCTTTCAGTTGCAAGTGACAAAAACACAACTGAGATTGGTTTAAGCAGAAAAGGAATCTGATGGTTCTCATGACTGAAGTCCTGAGAAAAAATTGGATCCAGGTTCATGTATCATAAGGACTGTTCTCTTTCCATTTCTCAGCTGCTTTCTCTGAGATTGCTTTATTCTCAAGGAAGCTGTAGCAGTTTGTATTTTCCAAAGATGGCTGCAATGATAGCTTCCATATCACATGACCTTGTAAAATGTGACTGCACTATTTCACCATCAAGAGATAGAATCTAGGAAGTATTTTAGATCTTGCTCCCTGGCATATGTTATCAGTTTGGTTCATATAAACTCTTATAAGCATTATTAAAAAGAAGAGGTAGAATCCAATTTCCCTCCCCCTGATCTGAGCTGGCCTATGACTTGTTTGTAACCAAAAATGAGGTGGACCTTTAAAACTAGGTCAGAAAAGATCATGCATCTTCCATTTGGCTCTCTTGGGACATTTCCCTTGGGTAAAGCCAGCTGGCATTAAAACAGTCTGACTACCTTGAGACCACCACACTAGAGAGGACTGGGGCTGCTGTTCTGGTTAATAGTCCCAGTAGGGTCCAGCCTTTCAGCCCTCACCACCAAGGCACTAAGCATGTCAGTGTAACTGTCTTGGACTCTCCAGACCAGACCGGCTCATCTACCAGATTAGTGCCATTGAGTGGCCTCAATCGATGTCAAGAAAGCAGAATTGCCCAGTCAAGCCCTACATGATATAGTGGCCTACAGAACTCATGGGGTATAATAAAATGGTTGTCATTTAAACCACTAAAATTTGAGGTAGTTTGTTACAGAGCAACAGTGTAGTGTTTGTAGTGTTGGATGTGATCAAGGACGCTTGAGATAATTCCAGCAGACAGAATTATTGGACGAACAGGGAGCTGCTTCACGCTCAGGCAAGTCAGCCACGAGCAGAGTAAGCATCGTCCTTTTATTGAAATCTGAGGGTGGCAATTACAGGATACATACCATAGAAACAGGATACCAGGGTTCAAACATTAACTAGCTTGGAGACAACAACAAAACTATAAGTCCTCAAGGCTAAGCTTCAAACAAGATGATAAGACAAGGGAGCAATGGAGTTCTCAGCAGAGTCTCTTTGTTCTCAGGATACCACAGCTCAGTGGCCAGGAACAGCTTACAGCTGCCGGTGTCAGCAAGTCCAGCTTGCTTATCTGAGTCACAGGACACCTGGACGGAGGGGCATGAAGAAATGCCCCTACCCAGAGGCTTGATTTCCACCAACACAACAGTAACTGAGACAGAGGCTGTTCCCACGTAGTGTTATTTCCAGAAGCCCTAGGCTCCTTCCTAGCCCATCTTAACTCTCTAGTGGAACAAGTATCTCTTCCTCATTTGTTCCTGAGAAGTCTCTCATGGCTCATTCCTGAGCCAGTCCCTATTACTGCAGGTATGAATTAGCCCAGCTCTGAAGCCAGGAGTAAACCATCACACCGAGATCACATGGACTGATTTTTCTCAAAGGCAAATTGTGGTGCTGTCATAGGACTAGGAACAATGGATGCTGGGAAGTAGAAAGTGGCATGTACCTACTAAACACACAACCCCAAACACAAGCACCACTTTCCTGATAGGAGTCAACCCAAAATGCCTAACTACTGACCTTGATATCAGGAGCTGAGTCTTGGTATCTAAAGACCACTTTAATAGCTGTCAACCTCAGAGTTTACCCTCCCTTTGTTCTGTTGCAAACCCACCCATGTATGGCTCTCCCCATCTCATAACTGCGTCAACCCTCCCCAGAAGAGCTGAGCAAAACCGAACCATAATAACAACTCCAGCTTAGAAAATGGAAGAAGAAGAAAAACACCTTCAGGACCATGCATGCCACACGGGTTGCTGCGCATTTTGCAGCCTGCAGGTCAGTGCCCAGGGTGTGCTTACTCTGTGCAGGTTGGAGGTGGAAGCAGGTTCCCTGAGAATAGGCCATGGGTCTGGCAGGTACCCCAAAACATGTCCAGTAGAGCCCTCTGCCTTATGTAATACACTTACTGTGGTCATTGCAGAATGCTCCTTGAGCTTAAAAAAAGGGTCACCTCACAGTCGCTATGGTCACAGTCACAACCTTATGTTCATATGCAGCATCTCTACCGTCTACCATGCTTATCACAATGCGCTCGCTACCCCCACAGGCCCCAGTGTTCCCACCACTGCCTATGGTATTCCCTCCATGTTGCCATGATGCTCTTCACCAAGCTCGCCATGGTGTGCTCATTGTCTCACACTTTATATTGGGTTGGCCAAAGAGTTCGTTTAGTATTTTTCCATACGATGGCTCTAGCAGTGCTTAGTTGTTTTTAACTTCATTTGAATCAATTTTGTTAGATTGTATTGTGACAGCTGTCTTATCAGCATGCATTTAAAAAACACTTATCAAAATTGGTGAATTTTTTGTGCAGCCATTTTAATATTGAAGATGGAAAAAATAGGCTTTATTATTTCAAAAAAGGTAAAAGGGTAAAAACACAACTGAAATGCAAAAATAAAAAGATTTGTGCAGTGTAACTGATCAAATGTGTCATAAGTGGTTTGTGAAGTTTCTTGGTAGTATTAACATTTTGGCCAAATACTTCTTTGCTGTGGGGCTGTCTTATGCATTGGAAGGTGTTTATCAGCATCTCTGGCCTCTACCCACTAGAAGCCAAAAGCGGGAGATAGCCGACGTACTCAAAATATCCAAATCAATAAAGTTATTGGTGAAAATGAAAAGTGTGTCTTCTATTTTATGGAAAAAACTAACGGACTTTTGGCCAACCCAGTAGTTGGCTCACACCCACTGACATTTTAGTGTTTACTGCACAAACCAATGAGTTCATATTCTATATATGGACATCATAGTGTCCCCACAGTGCCCCCTGTATTTCTCAGAAACATCCACCCTCATGATTTTGTATAGGACTTGGGGTGCACACTTACTAGGGTGTCACCTCAAGAGTGTTCACATTTTCCTCCTAACTAGTCATATGCATGTGACATGTTCGCCCCAGTTGTTCATCCAGTTCACCCCCACGCATCTATCAGACTTGCTTCACGTGACTTGAGGCCTCTTTTCATGACTCCCCAAGAGGCCCCAGGTGGCTCTGGGTGTGGTATGGCTACAGCTCTGACCAAGATGATGGCAGCCCAGAAGAGCTTGTGACAGTGATGGGGGTGGCTTTGCTCAGGGATGAGGTGACGCAGATGGCGAGTAGATGTCCTCTCTGACTATATGTTCCTGGACACGCGGCTGTTTTATGGGCTAAAGTTGTGGAAAGCTGAGGGTGAGGAGCCTCCCTCTTTCCAAGCAGAACGTTTCACCCACACAGCACTGGGGCCATAAAGGATTTGGAACTCCCATGGCCAGGAAAGCAGTCAAGCAAGAGGAAATGCAGGTTAGAATGGCCTGAGTGAGCAGTCTTACCGGGCAAGGTGGGACGAAGGGAGACAGATATGTGGGCCCGCAGAGACCGTTCTTAGCAGGCTGGCCTTTTGTTCCAGAAGCAAAGCAATATTCAGAGAGTCTGGATCAGGGAATTTTTTCCCCACAGGAGAACATAACTTTGAGGACAGGATGGTGGGCAGTGACAAGAAAGGCAAAGACAAGGAAGAGCAAATTTTAATTTCACCACCCCCTGTTGTAAAAAATTGAAGTATAATTTTCATACTGTAAAATTCATCCTCTTCAGTGTACAGTTCAATAATTTTTGACAAATGTCAACAATCATGTAACCACCATACACAATCGAGATATAAAATATCTCCATCACCTCAGAAATTCGCTTTGAAGTCATCCCTTGTCCTGCATTTCTAGTTACTGACAACCACCGATCTGTTTTATTTCCCTGTAGTTTTGCCTTTCTCGAGAGTGCCATATAAATGGAATTCTTTGATATGAGCCTTTTAATTCTCCTTTCTTCCACTTAACATGCTCATCCATGTTGTTGAACGTGTCAACGGCTCGCTCTTTTTTTATTGCCAATAGTACCACTTTGGATAGCTTTACCACAGTTTATCTATCCATTCACCAGTTGAAGGACATTTGGGTTGTCTCCAGTTTGGGGGCAATTACATTTTAGCTGTAAGTATTTGTGCACAGATTTTTGTGTAAATATGTTTTTCCTTTATTTTGGATAAACACCTAGGAATGGGGTTGCTGGGTTGTATGTTAACTTTATAAGAAACTGCCAGACTGTTTCCAGAGTGATTGTACCATTTGTATTCCTACCAGCAGTGTAGAAGAGAGCCAGTTTCTCAGCATTCTGATCAAATCTTGGTACTGTCAAAGATTTATGTTTGATTGTTTGTTTGTTTGTTTGTTTGTTTTTTGTCTGTTTTTAGTCCTTCTAATGGATATGTACTGTGATCTCAGTTTGGTTTTAATTTGCATTTCTATAGTGACCAGTGATTCTGAGCATCTTTCTATATTATTTTCTATGCAGTTATCTTCTTTGGTGAAATGTCTGTGCAAATATTTTGCCTGTTTTGTAAGCGAGTTGTTTTCTTACTATTAAGCTTTGAGTGTACTTTATATTTCTGGATACAAGTTCTTTACCAGATATGTGTTTTGAAAATACTTTTCCCAGTCTGTAGCTTGTTTTTCATTTTCTTAACAGTGTCTTTTGAAGAGCAGTTCTTAATTTTGATGAAGTAAAATTTTACAATTTTTTATTTTATGGATTGTGCTTTTGGTGTTGGACCTAAGAAACTTTTGCCTGTTTCATGAGCACAAAGATTTTCTCCTATGTTTTCTCTAGAATATTTTTAGGTTTAGGTTTTACCTTTAGGTCTATGGTTCATTTTTAATTAGTTTTCTGCATGTAGTACAAAATGTGGGTCAAGGTTCTTTTTCTTTTTGGCATATGGATGTCCACTTTGTTCCAGCACTACTTGTTGAAAAGGCTGTCCTTTATCCATTGACCACCCCGGTTTTTTGTTTTTGTTTTTTTTAAACATTGTGGCTGTTTGAGGCATTGGCACAAGAACCCTAGAGCTTTCTCCATGCACAAAAGTCAGTAGCATAGCAGGGATGAACACCTCTCTTACCTGATCCCAAAACAGGGCTATTTGTGCTCCAATAAGATGCAGACTTTTCAGTAAAATGTCTCTCATAGCTTTTACTTACAGCCCCTCTGCTCTCCCCAGGACTCAGACCTGAGTCTGCTGAGAACTGCAGCAGGGGGAGACCACTATGAGACAATCCTGGGCCCAGAACTGCCTCTCCAATGACTCGCTTATCTCCCAGGACGCTCCCATATGCTCAGCTAATCAGCCTTGATGCAACAGAGGGAGATGCCCTGGGAAGACATCAGCTGCTTTTACCTTTCTGACTGCTTTCACCTGTCAAAGTTATTGTGGATTTTCATTTCAACCTGACCCTAACCAGTGAAGGATGGGCACACTGTGCAAGGTGTATGAGACTTATGCCAAGACCTGGCTCTTGTGGAAGCTTAGAAACTTGATTCAGGCTCTAACCCAGGTCGGGTCTCCTAATTCCCAGTCCTCTGATTTTTTCGTTTTCTCACAGGGGCCTCTCATACAGGATGGTGGAGAGAGTTGGTCGCTGCCTGGGATACCATGGAGAGGAGGGGGCTCCTGAACTGGTTATGCACCTCAGGGACAAAAATCATAACTCTCAGGCAATTCTGAGAAAAAAGGAGGATTGTTGTAAAGGTAGCCAAGTCAGGAGCCAGGGCTGGGCAGCTCTTGGACACGCCCCTCTCTCACAGGCAGCCTGGTATTTCTGCTGTGGTATGCCTGCTTCGCTCTACCTGGGAGCTCCCTTGCCTCTTGCTTCTGACAGGTCTATCATCTGTCTTTTCTTAGTTCAAACCCTAGCAGGAGCCATCCTGATTGGCTCAGCGAGTCCCCACCTCTCCCCTCATTGGGTGGAACCTTTCTCATGAAGCCCTTCCCCCAGTCACCAGCCAGCCTATGGATGGACTGGGTTTAGGTCAGATGCTCAGCTTGAGCCAATTGATGGCCACTCCTGGCCAAACACCACGGTGGTACTGCTTCCCCAAGTGGGGGGTTGTGGGTGGGCAGTGAGAGCTAGAAGGGGTCCTGGAGTGTGGTGGTACCATGAGGTTTGCCACGATAATATGAGCGTTTATCCTCATACCTGCAGCACGCACACCCTGCACCTCTCTCTTCCCTCTGACTGCCCAGCCCCAGCCTCATCATTTCCCACTTGGCTCCACCCTGAGTTGAAGAGCTCTTTGCTCTACCTGGGAATACTGTGTCTTCCCTCACTTGAGCTCCTGAAGCATGAAGACTGTGTACTTGGCTCAACATAAATTCACAGATCTCAAAGAGGGGAAGGGGCTTATCTAAGTCCGTTTGTGGAGGGAGGGGCAGAGCCAGGGGTGAGCCCCAGTCTTCCGTTCCACATGGAGGCTTCCTGGCATCTCACTGAGATGAAACTAGGGGACTGCAGTCCCACTTCTGGGTCTGGTGAGGCTTTTTGCTCTGCCCTGAGACACTGAGACATCCTCCCTTGAGGATGCAGGCCCAGCCCTGACGCCTGTGCAGCTCTGAGTCAGTTCTGGGGTGAACCTCCTGCTCTGTGGGATGAAGCCTCCAGGGAATGCTCAGAGCAGACCCATACACAGCATGCCCCCAAGGTCCCAAATGCTGTACTTCCCGCTGTGGGCCACATGATTCATGAGGGATGGAGTGGAGAGGGGAGTGGGCGGGCAGGCATGACCCAGCTGCTCCAGCTTAACGAGGGATGGGAACAGCCTGTCATGTACATGGCGGTAACCCAGTGGACAGCACCTGCAAATGCAGTGGCTGTGTGCAGCACTGTTTATGTGTACTGTGAGCAGCAGTGTGGGAGTGTGCAAGCCTGATTGGGTGTGTTGTGATGCGTATATGCCCATACTTAGCTCTGAACCCGTTCTGGACCTCAGTTTCTTCCACAGTGAAATGAGAGGATTAGATGGCCTCTAAAGCTCCTTCCTCTTCCTCTTCCTCTTCCACCACTGCTCCTTACACCCCGCTCCAGAACTTTCTCCCTATTTTCAGCAGAGCAGTCTCCCCAGCCTCTGAAACCCTGTCCCTGAATATTTCCAGCCACCAGGAACTTTACCTTCTACTCCTAGTTCTTACTAAAATCTTTCTCTTATCGGAACAGCTCTCTCACTGAGAATTCTGATACGTGCAGCACTATCTCGTACATGTACATGTAATTGTTTGTGACTACAAGTTTGTCTGCACTTTAGTGTGTTTGTGGCAGGTAGTAGGAAAGGGAGAGATGGCAAGGGCCCCTGTGGGGAGAGTCCATTTGCTTGCGTCTCTGTGTCTTCTTTCTCAAACACTAAGATACATTCCTAAAGCCATGTACCCGCATGACAGCTTTGTGCACATTCTCACAATATCAATTTGTAGCAAGACTCAGTCAGGTACCACCTCCTCCAGGAACCCTTCCTTGTTGCTCTGGGCTGAGCTGACTGTCCCTCTTCTGTCTTCTAAAAGCCTTGTGCATTTATCACATTCTACTGACATTGTCTGTTTTCCTGCCTGCTCTACCTCTACAGTGAAACTCTTAGAGGACAAGGACCATGTCTCGCTCTGTCAGCATCCCAGCACCCACACCATTTAGGAATTGTGTGTGGTCCAGGCTGACCTAACCTCATGTTGTACTCCCAGGAAGATATCCCAGCTCCAATGGCCCCACCCCACTATGCCCACCATCCCCTCTGGTATGCGGGGTAAACTAAACCCAATATACCCATGGGGCCTCCCCTGTGGAGTCAAAACTCTGAGACCTTTCTCTGGCCCAGGTGAGGCTTGTTCTAACCTTGAACATGGAGGTCCCTGGGGTGCAGGGCGTGGACACCTGGATGATCCCACAGCCTGGGGGGCCTCCACTACAGGGAGCTTTCCTCCTCTTTTCTGAACTTCCTGGCCCTGGTGCGAACCTTGCTGGCGCCCATGGGCTTTTAATATTTTCCATTCCTGGCTATTATACAACATTTCACCTCAAGAATGCATCCTCAGCAAAGGACACGCCTTTCCAGTGAGAGGAACCAGGAGCTGAGGGAGTGGAGGTGACCCACATGTTCTGGGCTTGGAAGAGCCCCAGCCCAGTGCTGCAGGGAAAGAGGTGACAGAAATGTCTTCACGGCCAAGGGAGACTGGCTCCCAGGCCATCCTGAGGTCTCATGGTTCCATCAAAGCCTCAACCCACGGCAAACAGGGGCCGTCTGCTTGTTCCATCTGGAACTCCAGTGCCACCCTTCCCACTTGTCCTCTGACCTTGGCCAAGTGCCTTTACCTCTCTAAGCCCCAATGTCCCTGCCTGTACAGGGGGGATAACGACAGTGCTTGTCTTTCAAGGTGTTTGTGAGGCTCGAAAGCTGCCCTTGCGGGTCCCCTGGGGAGCTTTGAGACACCCTCAGAGGTGCTGACTTCATTGGTTGGGGGGTAGCCTGGACATGGTGTCTTTAAAAGCTCTCAGGTGATTCTCACTCACAGCCACAGTGGAAAACCACTTGCTCTGATGGGAAAGCACTTTCTAAGGGGACTTCTGACAGGCGCCAGCTGCTGGTTTGTTAAGCTAAGGCAGTTCACCACCCATTTTCCAGAAAACACGACCCTGCAGATGCCTGCAACCCATGGGCAGGGGTGGAGGGAAAGCACTTATAAAGGCAGAGAGGGGTCCTGCAGGTGCGCTCTGTGACTTGAGAATTTCTAAGCAAGCCCTCCCCACAGACAGAGGTCTTTGAGCCACCAGTCTGTCCCAGGCCAGGACTCAACAAACCTGCCCTGGTGACACTTCTGCTGAGTGGGCCAGATCCTCCCCCAAGGGACTCAACCTTGTGGCTGAGCGACAGCCTCCCCTGCCCAAACACAGGCCCTGAGCCCCAACAGTGGGACTGAGGGTTGAGACCAACCTGCTCCCATTACTTCCTCATGGCCTGTTGGTGTAAAGGGCAGCAGTCACTAGAGAATTAAATGAGGAGAGAGCCAGTTGCCCTGTGCAGGCGGAGGAGGGGCTGTCTGGGGGCTTGGTTGGAAGAATGACATCTGCTTTCTTCATCCTGAGGAGAGAGGATCTGCAGGAGGTTCCACAGCCCAGAGGAAGAAAGAGGCCAGAGAGCCAGGTGCCTGGGGAAAGAGTGACAATAGCATCCTCCCCAGGGCCATAGCCCAGAGTTAGCAGGCCTTGGACAAAAGAGGAGAGGACAGGTTCTCTCCAGGGGAGGCCCAGCCCCTACGTGGGGAGCAAAGTCCAGGCCCCGCAGTGGGGGCCAGAGCCCCCCAAGCCCAAGGTTCTTCAACGGAGCAGTGAATGGGCTGGGGGACTAGAGCCCCTGTGGGAGACTTTGGCCACGGGAAGAAGTGGCTGGTTTTCAAATGAGCCGTGGTTGAAAACAGGCGCTCGCTAGCTGGAGACACTGTTTTGAGATTTGCTCACAGAGCAGAGCCCCAGGCTCCTGGTCAGAGGGAGGGAGGTACAGGGAGCACAATACGGCCCACCTCCAAAGGCAGGAAGGAGAGGACAGCAGAGCTCCGGAGCCGCCACACCAGAGGGCACCCAGGAGAGCAGAGGCCACAGCGCCACTTCAGGGAACACTGCTCTGTCCAGGTTCTTTTTTCCAACTGAGGGCACACCGAAAACAGGGCACAGGCGGTGTGGGCACAGGGGGGATCTCAGCCTCTTGGGCCGGGCTGTGGCCTCCAGAGAAGCACATATATCTTCAGCAAGACCAGAGGCAACAGGGAACTACTGAGCTGGGGAAAACAGTCTCAACAAGTCTGCCTCCACCCCCTGATATCTAAGATAGAAAATGCGTAGGTTTTCAAGCCAGAAACATCTGGCTTAAACCCATCACAGATTACCTGTATTCACACAAT
This sequence comes from Furipterus horrens, assembly GCF_987537825.1. Lineage (NCBI taxonomy): Eukaryota > Metazoa > Chordata > Mammalia > Chiroptera > Furipteridae > Furipterus > Furipterus horrens. Next base: position 167,809,370 of record NW_028327173.1, read on the forward strand.
GATTCCTCAGATATTTCTAGCTTCTAATATGTATCAGGCCCTGAGCTAGGTGCTGGGTATATGGAAAAGAATGAAGCACAGTTGTTACCTTGAGGAGCTTACCTCATAGAGGGGGAGATGAAGCCATAAACATATCCTTGTAAAGCAGTGTGTATGTATGTATGTATTTCTACCCTATTATTTTGTATTTTCCCCAAACTTTTCTAGATTTCTTTCTCTATTCTTTCTTGCTTTCTCAATTATTTTTTATTATTCAATTTTTTCTCCTTTATTAGTTTGCAAACTATGCTTTTTTGCTATTTTTAGTAGTTACACTGTCCCTGGCTGGTTTGGCTCAGTGGATTGAGCGTCGGCCTGCGAGCTAAGTGTCGCTGGTTCGATCTTCCAGTCAGGGCACATCAGAGAAGGAAAACTCTGACTCCAAAAAACCTCCGCTGCCTTGCGGCATACCTCTTCAGGGGAAAGGCTAAGGGAGTAAACCCCGACAGAAAATCCGGAGCCGGAGTCCCTAAGGCGGTTTGACGTTGTAGTCAACACCGGCAACTCCTGCGGCGCACCTGAAGCCAAGCTGTATTGACTCCGTCTTTCCCTTGGACCCTTCAGCTGCGAAGAGAGGGGGGGTCTGCTGCATGGGCAACAGCAGACCCTCCATATCACCCTGCCCAGGCTCTGTAGCTTCAGCTTCACTGGAGGGGACACTCCAGCGTCATCGCAAGATGTCGATTCAACACGGGAGGAGACAGATACCGTGTCACTCCCGAGTCGGACTGCACAGCCATTCTCGGCGGTGCAGATAGACTCTTAAGAAGCTACACCATCGTCTCTCGAGACGGACGGCTGCCGACGACGACGACGAGTAGTTACACTAGGAATTTTAACATGCATATTTTATTTGTCTAAGTCTAAATTTAATCAACATTTTAAATATTTTTCATAAATAAAACAAGGACCTTAGAGCTAATTCTAATTTCCTTTCTCCTGGCTTACATATTATTGTTTTTATGTATTCAAATTTTACCGTTTTTTAAAGCCTACACGACATCGTTATTATTTTTTACAATATTTGTTTCAGTTTATTCCTATATGTACCACTTTGTTTGCTTTACATTCCTCTTGTCTTTCATTCTCTCCGTCTGGGATCACTTTCTTTCTGCCTGCTGATGGCAGATGCAGTTTTTGTTCATCTAGTCATGTCGTTATTTTTTCTTCTTATTAAAATATCTTTCCAGGGGGAAATTGGGACAACTGTAACTGAACAACAATAAAATAAAATAAATTTAAAAAACTATCTTTTCACTGCTTTTAGAATTCTTGGTTTATACTAATTTTTTCTCAGCACATTGAAGATATAATTCAGCTATTCAGAAACCAGCTGTTTCAGTCTAGTTGTCACTACTTTCAAAACAATCTGTCCTTAAAAACAGTCTGCCCTTAATACTGTCTCTGTCTCTGGTATCCTGCGTTTCCACTACGATGTATCTACTTGAATCTCTTCGGGTTCTTAAGTATTTGAGCCTGAGTATCCCTCACTTTCTTGGCAGCACAGCAGTGCAACTTTAAACAATTTCTTCTATCCAGAACTGTTTTTTAGAAGGAAGCTTATTTAGGGTACTTAGTCCACCTTATTACCAGAAAACATAAGGTCCTCATTTTCTTAATGTAGAAATTGAGAGAGTTGAACTAGATCAGTAGTTCTTACCACTTTGGGGACACAGACCTTTTAAGAATCTGATAAAAATTAAATCCTGGAGATCCTCTCCCCAAGAAAATGCACACACACAGAGAAAAAAATGTATGGTTTTGCTACCCTGAAACCATGTGGGAGTTCAAGAACCCCTGATAACAGGAATACTCTGAGGTTCCTGCCAGAGCTGACTTTTGATGACCTCACCATGTTCTCTGTCCAGAGCAGAGAGTTTCCACATGTCTATCACCCCCTTGGGTGGGTATGCTAAATCCAGACCTCTGAGTTTCTGAATTGGGGTTTCCGGGATCTCCAGGACCTCTTGGAGAAGGAGAAACTGAAAACTGTCAACTAAAACTTGTGCAGAGCTAAAGCAAAGGCAATATTCCTTCAACCAGAGCTCTCCACATTTATTCATTCAATAAGTATTTATTGGACTCTGTTCCAGCTATCTACTGTTACGTAACACATCTCACCAAAACATAGTGGCTTATATAATAATAACAACTTGATTTTTATCTCTCACAGTTCTAGGAGTAAGTGGGCTCCGCGAGGTGATCTCGCTTAGGATCTCCCATATGGCTGCAGTCAGACGGCAGCCGAGGACGGAAGCATCCCAAAGCTTTCCTCACTGCCCGTCTGGCCATTGCTGCTGGCTGTAGGCTAGGTTTTCAGTGGGGCTTTTGGTTAAAACACCTATATGTGGCCACTCTATGTGGCCTGGGCATTCTCACAGCCTGGCATTTGGGTTCTGAAAGGAAGCATCCAAAAAGAGAGCAGGCCAAGAGGATGCCACATTACCTTTCATGGCCTAGACAGCATCATTTCTGCCACATTCTGTTACCTAGATGCAAGTAGTTAGCCCAGCCCATATTTAAAGGGAGATCAATTAAACTCCATCTCTGGATGGAAAGACATATTTTTGCAGACATGCTATAAAACCACCACATACCCCTTCTGAGTGCCAAGCACTTGATAAGGCACTTGGGACAGAGTGGTGAGTCATACAAACTCTGCCCTTATGGCACTTCTGGTCTAGTGGTAAAGACTAACATGAATAAAACACTATTACAAATAGTGCTGTGGAAGATGAGGGAAGGGAGCTGCAAGAAATTATATTATACATTTGTATGACCTGGACCAGGGACCTCCTACTCCACTTCCACTGTCACCACTGCCACCAGCACCTCTCCCCAGCTTCCTAATGACTCCCAGCTGCTCACAGCTGCCAGAGTGAGTTTAAAAAATCAGAATTCCCTCAAGAAGAGCCCTGGCTGATGTGGCTCAGTGGATTGAGCATCAGCCTGTGAACTGAAAGGTCACCGGTTTGATTCCCAGTCACGGCACATGCCTGGGTTGTGGGCTAGGTCCCCAGCTGGAGGTGTGTGAAAGGCAATTGAGCCATGTTTCTCTCCCCTTCTTTCTGCCTCTTTTCCCCTCTCTCTAAAAATCAGTAATATTTTTTAAGGAAAGTAATATTATAGAATTTTCTCAGAAGAGACTCTCCAGAAGAGATACATGGTTTGAGAGCTGAAGCATTAGTGGATGCTAACTCTGTGAAGCAGGTTGAATAAGAGACTTCCCGGTGAAAAGAACTACAGGTCATGACCCTAGGGCAGAAAGAAGGTGACTGAGAGGCAATCAGTGTGTCTGGAAGTAGACAGCAGGTATGAGACAAGGCTGCAGAGGTGAGCTAGGGCCAGGCCCTGAGACTTTGTAGGCTAGGTGAGGATATCCATCTTTGGCCTAAAAGCTGTGGAAAGCTATTTAAAGGTCACTCACTGGAGAGTGATATGAATAGATCTGCATTCTAAAGATCACCTTGGCGGCTGTGTAGATGGCCCCTGCCAGATGCTGAATCAGGACTGGGAGGACTGGGAGATTCCTGTCTGCAGTACTTCCCCTCTCCATGAGCCTCTCCCACGCACATGCTCAAGCCGGCAGCAGCCTAGGTCCTTTACCTCCAGACTAGGCTCCTGCAACCTGTATCTGACCTCCTCAGCCCCTCTTTCCAGACACAGGAAATCCTGCCATCTTGCATTATTCAGTTAGTCATTCCTTTAGTCTATCAGTCATTTGGTATAGTGGTCCCCGCCCCTGCGCCCCCCCCCACCCCGCCCGCCAAATATATGTCTACATCCTAATCCCCAGAACCTGTGACTAGGACCTTAATTGGGGGAGAGGGGGTCTTTGTGAATATAATTAAGGATCTCAAGATGAGGAGATCATCCAGATTATCTGAGTAGACCTTAAACCTATGACAAATGTCCTTATAAGAGTGGGGCAGAGAGAATTTGACATGGACAGAAAAGGAGGAAGTAATGTGATCGTGGAGATCAATGTGATGTGGCTACAAGTCAAGGAAGGCCAACGGCTTCCAGAAGCTGGAAGAGTCAAGGAACAGACTGTCCCCTAGAGTGCGGCCCTACTGACACCTTGAGTTCAGTCCAATGATCTGATTTTGAACTTCTGGCCTCCAGACTGTGAAAGAGTAAACGTCTGTCTGTTTTAAGCCACCGAATTTGTGGTAATTTGTTACAGCAGCCCTGGGAAATTAATACAGTTGGGACTTCTCCAGCTGTTCCTTCCTAATGAGCTCTACTGCCTCCGTCGTCAGGGGACCTCTAAGTAACGGAATACCCGAGGCTCGGTTCTCAGACCTCTCCTTTGTCTATCCTCTCCCCCTGTGGGACCTCACCCATTCATTTGGCTTTTTAAATGCCATTTATTTGCTAATACCCTCCAAATCTTGTCTCCTTCCAGACCCTTCTTGTGGAGCCCAGCCATGGTCACAGGTAGATGAAAAAAGGACTCTGGTTCCACCCCCACCCCTACCTACAAATCTCCCTGGCCAGGCATCCCCAGCCACTCCGAGATCAAGTCAGAAAGGTGGCAGCCCTCCTAGATTTTTCCAAGTTCCTCATGCCTCACATACAACTGCTAGCAAGTCTTGTTGTTTAGGTCTCAAAATATTTCTTAAATCCCTCCACTCCACTTCCGCTATCACCAATGCCACCAGCACCTCTCACCAGCTTCCTAATGACTCCCAGATGCTCTCAGCTGCCAGAATGAGTTAAAAAACTAGATCAGGTTTCAGTTTTTTGTACTTTATTGAGGTATAGTTGACATATTGAAGTGTACAATTGAATAAGTTTTGACATATGTATACACCCATGAAGTCATCAGTACAATAAAAATAAGGAAAATATTACCCCAAAATATTTCCTGGTGCTTCTTTGAAGTCCAGCCCTACTTACCACCCTCCCATACCCAAACCACTGATCTGCATTCTGTCACTATAGACTAGTTTGTATTTCAGAATTTTATATAAATGGCCTAATACGGTATGTACTCTTTTTTAAATCTTTTTACTGATTTTTTTTTTTTTTTGAGTGAGAGAAACATCAATTTGTTGTTCCATTTATTCATGCCTTCATTGGTTGCTTCTTGTATGTGCCCTAATGAGAGATCGAACCCACACCCATGGCATATCAGGACGATGCTCTAAGCAACTGAGCTACCAGGCCAAGGCCATATGTACTCTTTTTTATGTGGATTAATAATTTTAAGATTCATCCATGTTACTCACTGCATCAATAATTAATTTTGTTTTATTGTTGAGTATTATTCCATTGTATGGATGTACCACTATTTGTTCACCTGATGATGGACATTTGGGTTGTTTCCATTTTATAGCTATTATATATATAAAGCTGTATAAACATTCTTGTATAGGTGTTTGTGTGGACTTGGCTGTCGTTTCTCTTGGGTAAATACCTAGGAGAGAAATAAGGGGTCATATTTGAGGTGTCTGTTTAACTTTTTGAGAAATTGACAAACTGTTTTCCAAAGTGTTTATACTACTTAATATTCCCACTAGTAGTGTAGAAGGATTATAGTTGTTCACATGCTTGCTCATACTTGGCATGGTCAGTCTTGGGTAAATACCTAGGAGAGAAATAAGGGGTCATATTAGAGGTGTCTGTATAACTTTTGAGAAGTTGACGAACTGTTTTCCAAAGTGTTTATATTACTTAACATTCCCACCAGTAATGTAGAAAAATTATAGTTGTTCATATGCTTGCTCACATTTGGCATGGTCAGTCTTTTAATTTCAGCTCTTCTAGTGGGTGTGTAGAGTGGTCTCTTAACATGTTTTACTTTACATTTCTCTGATAACCAAGGAGCATCAGCTCATGTGCTTGTTTGCATATCTCGTTTGGAGAAGTATCTGTTCAAACTTTTTGCTCATTTTTTTGTTTGTTTTCTTATTGAGTTGCATATACTTTTAAATTATATCCTCAACACAAATCCTTTGTTTTTTTTTATATATTTTAGGTATATAAAGAGGTTTTAAAAAATATATTCTAAATATAACTCCTTTGTTGGATATATATTTTGCAAATATTCCTGCCCACTGGTAACTAACTGTCTTTTCACTTTCCTAATGGTATCTTAGAGAGCACAAGCTTTAAAGTTAATGAAGTCTAGTTTATCAACTTTTTATTTTATTGTTAGCACAAAAAGTGCTAAGAACTTTTTGCCTAATCCAAAGATATAAAGATATAAAGATTTTTTTCCTATGTTTTCTTCTAGAAGTTTTATAGTATTTCCTCTTATATTTACGTTTGTGACCCACTTTGAATTAATGTTTGTGTATGATGTGAGGTAAGGGTAGATGTTCATTTTTTTCCACACAGATATTGAGTTGCTCCAGTGCTAGGTGTTGAAAAGCTTGTCTTTTCCCCAAGGATGCCTGGCACCTTTGTCAAAAGTCAATTGGCAATACGTGTGCAGCTTTAGCTTTGGACTGTCTTTTCTGTTCCATTGATCTATATGCTTATGTTTACATCAATACCATACTGTCTTGATTACTGTAGCTTTATATTGAATCCTGAAATCAAGTAGGGAAAGACCTCCAACTTTATAATTCTTTTGAAAATTGTTTTGCTATCCAAGGTCCTCTGCATTTTCATATACATTTTAGAATCAGCTGATTGATTTCTTCAGAAAAACAAAAACAAAACAAAACCCTGTCGTGCCCTGACTGACGGGGCTCAGTTGGCTGGGCCACAAAGCCAAAGGTTGAAAAGTCACAGGTAAGATTCCTGGTCAGGGCACATGCCTAGGTTGCGGGTTCTGTCCCATCCTCTGGGGCCCGCATATGAGAGGCAAGGAATTGATGTTTCTCTCCCTCTCTTTCTCCATCCCTTTCCCACTCTCTAAAAAATAAATTTAAAAAACCAAAAAAATTTGTTGAGCCCTGGTTGGTGTGGCTCAGTGGATTGAGTACTGGCCTGAGAACAAAGGGTCACCAGTTCGATTCCCAGTCAGGGCACATGCCTGGGTTGCGGGCCAAGTCCCCAGTTGGCGGCGGACAAGAGGCAACCACACATTGATGTTTCTCTCCCTACCTTCCCCTCTCTCTGAAAATAAACAAAATCTTTTAAAAACAAACAAACAAAAAATCCCAAAACTGTTGAGACTTTGATTGGAATTATTTTGAATCTGTAGATCCATTTGGGGAGAATTGCCATATTGAAAATATCAGGTCTTTAGCTCCATGAACACAGTACTTCTCTCCATTTATTTAGGTCTTATTGAATTTCTCTCAGCACTGTCCTGTAGTTTTCAGTGTATCTTACATAGCTATTGTCAGATCAATCCCTAAGTATTCCATATTATTGACAGTATTGTTCATGGCATTGTTTTTGTAATGTCAGTTTCCAAGCATCCACTGTTAATATACAATTGGTTTTCTTTTTTTGTGAGTTTTTAAAATCATATATATTTTTTTTTATTATTTGGGGGAAAAATTTAATATTTTATTGTTAAACTGGGTTAAAAGACTAGATTTTCTATAAGTGCAGTAGAACAGGATCAGAAAGGCTTCCCAAGAGGCCCCAATTATATAGGGATATGATACTGTTGATGGCTTTATGGTGGGATTTACAACCTCCTAGTATTTTATCTCTCTGAAGAAAATGTTCAATCAAAAGACTAAATCATACAAAGCAGTATTTTCAAACAGATGCTCAGTAACAAAATTTTAAAACAAGAAATTATTCATTGCACTAAGTTATATTAATCAAATAGTTGAGTAAGCTACATTCAGAAACTCTACAACAGAGCAGCTTGGGTATATTGAAGTACTGTGCACGAGTACAAAATAGCTGGAAAGAGCTTTATGTACTCGGTGTAACACTCACGTTTTACTTTCTGCAAGCCATGTATCTTTCAGTGACATTCTCCTAGTTGATTACATTCCAAATAGCTTTCAGATAATCGGGTCTGACATTTTTGTACTGAAGGTAATAAGCATGCTCCCACACATCAATCCCCAGCAGTGGAGTAAGACCTGTTGTTCCTTGCAGAGGATCCTGGTTAGGACAAGCAGCGATCTGTAAGCATCCTTGTTCCTTATTGAAACCAAGCCAACCCCAACCTGAACCTTGAACGCCAGCAGAAACAGCGGTCAGCTTCTCCTTAAGCTTGGCAAAGGAAATAAAGCCACGTTTGATGGCTTCCATTAACTCCCCTTTGGGTTCTCCACCACCATTGGGGCTCAGGTTTGTCCAGAAAATGCTGTGAGTGATATGGCCTCCACCGTTGAACTTCAGCGCAGGATGAAGAGCTATCTGGGTTGTAACGTGACACTTCTCCAACGCCTCTCGGTACTTGTCCTCGGTGATGGTGATGTTCGGGTTGTTCACATAGGCCGCGTGGTGCTTGCCGTGGTGCAGCTGCAGGATCTGGGCGCTGATGTGATGAGGCTCCAGTGCGCCATAGTCATACAGCAAGTCGGGGAGGTCGTGCTTCTGCCTGGAGCCCAGAGACACCAGGCCTGGCACCGGCTTCTGGCTCACTCTGGACGCCACTGGGGACAACAAGGTGAGGCCGACCGCAGGCTTCTCCGAGTTCGAGCCGCCACGCTGTGCTGACTGCTCTTAAAATCATGTTTTATTGTTTATGCTATTACAGTTGTCCCAGTTTATTCCCCCTTTGCCCACCTCCACCCAGCCCCCCTACTTCCCTCAGGCAACCCCCACACTGTTGTCCACAACTGACCCTCGAATAATGCAAAGTGTTAGGGACTCTGACCCCTGCCAAGCAGTGGAAAACCTGCAACCTAAGCTGACCCTCGTCATTAGGGGATTCCCAATCATGGATCTGACAAAACCACAGTTGACTTTGAATACCATTTATAAGCAGAAAAACCCTTTTTTCCTTAATGTTAGGCCTGGAGTTTTCTCTATAGGGAGATTCTGAGCTATAGATTCCATGTCTTTGGTGGAGGTTGGGCTCTTCAGGCTGTCTATTCCTTCTTGAATGTGTGTCACACTTTTCCTTAAAGCTCTCAGGGTCTTCCCCTCACACCTAAAGTCCTTACTGTGGCTCACAAGGCACTGTCTGGCCTGCTCCTGCCCATCCCTCCAACCTCACCTACATGCCACCTCCTCCTCGCTATGTCCCAGTCACATTGGTCTTCTGGTTTTGCCAAGATTATGCCAAGCTCTTCCTCAACTCAAGACCTTGGCATTGCTTTTGCCTCTACCTGGAAAGCTCTTTCCACAGGCTCTTTGCATGGATTTTCCCCTCTCATTCTCATCCCCCAGGTCTCAGATTATGTATCAGGGAGGTCTTTCCTGACCATTCTCTGACCATTATATCCAGGGTAGGGCCTGCTGGATACTCTCTCCCACACAATCCTGTTTACTTCCTTCACAATATATAATCACACTCTGTCATTGTTTTGTTTGCTTATTGCTAGCTTCCTAAGAGCAGGGATCTTGTCTGTCTTGTTCGCTGCTGTGTCTCCTGCACCCAGTATATGCCCTGGGACAAACCAGAAGTTTAATTTTTTGTTTTTGTTTTTAATAAATAGAGTAAGTCAGTGGGTTGGCCTATTGATCAGTCAGGCTGCACATGAGGAAGTCAGTGGGTCTCCTGTGATCCTGCTGGTCAGTGTGAGGGTTTCGGGCAGCCTGGGGTAGGTCAGGCAGGCATGGGGTGGTCTGGTTGCTCTGTGGGGTGGGTCTGTGTGACTGAGCAGCCCCCTGTGAAGTTAGCCCAGGATTCCAGGGGACACACAGAAGTAAAAGGCTAAGGTCCACCATCAAGAAGCTTCTGGCCCACCTGTCTACCTGGAGGCTCACTGCTCTGCAATGCCCAGCCAGGAGGTGAAGTGGAGGTGGCACAGGGTAATTAGGGGAAGCTGCGGAGCCCAGCCCAACTCTGGCAGCTGCTCCTCGGCAACTCTGTCTCAGGGCTTTCAAACCCCATAAAAGTTTCACCTGGTGACTGCAGGGCTCGGGAAGAGCCACTGCAGGAGGCACAGAGAGGGCTTTGTGGCTTCTTTCCCACCCCACCCAGCTTTCCCTGACCTGGGCCCTCTGCTCATGGAAACTCCCACCCTGGTCCTGGCTGCCTGGCCCCAGGAGACAGGCTGTGGGGCACGTTGCCACTGCCTGCTCTGCGCTGGGGAGGGACATGGGCCTGTACCTCCAGGCGCCATTCCTTGCAACGGAACCCATCCTAGGTCCTCTCTCCATAGACCAGAGAAGGCCTAGTGCTCTGGTTGAGGAAGAGGCCTTGCATGGGAGCTGGCAACTTCACAGTTAAACCCAAGCTTCCCCAGAAACAACCTTGGCTATGGGGTCATAGATGTGGCTGGAGTCCCATCATAAATGAGTATATGCAGGAGGGTGTCAGAGCCGCTTGTGTGGGAAGCAGCTGTTTGCAATAACTAGGCAGCAGCACCCAGGCTGCCGGCAATCCTCGAGCCTCTGTCCTGTTCACTGACAAACTCCATGACCAAGAGGCCCTGCTTGGTGACATCACCTTCCTCACGCAGTGCTGAAGGAAATGAGCTCAGGGAGGCCATCAGAGGTGGCCTGTTTACTTACAGAGACCCTGGCCATCAGCAGCTCTTTGACCAGACATTTCCTGTCCTCGCCAGCATGAAGCAGAAATTTCCTTAAACACATTATTTTGGCCTCAACTCACCACTTGCTCCCTTGCTTTGAATTTTTTTCAAGAGGAAAATTCCCAGTTCTGGTCCCAAATGGAACAGCCTAGAGATGGTGGAGGGAGATCCCCAATGACCCCCAAAAGGGTCTTTTGTAGTTTAAGCTGCTCCTACCTTCTCAGTAACCCTAGGAGCTGGGAGACCATGTGTGTGGGAGAGGGGTCAGAGGGATGGTCAGCCTCACCCCAAGGTAGCCCCTCTCCTGCCTCGCTCAGGGCCTCAGCCACCCTCAGCTCATGTGCAGAGCATTCCCCAACTCAGCAACCCTGGCTAGGCCCTAGACCCCTCCCTCATTCCCTCTAGGTAAAAGATCTTCCAGGAGAGCCCAAGAACTGCCAAATATCACAGGTGCCAGGGGATTCCCAAGATGGCCACCCCAACCAGCCCTGGCTGAGAGGTGCTGGCGCCTGCCCTTACCCACTCTCTTTGTGTTGTTCCTGCTGGAACTCAGCCATTCCACAGGCCCTGCGGGAAGAGGGGCTCCTCAGTCTCTGGTGTTCCAGGATCCTAAGGCCATCTATTTCAGGAGGAGAGCAATGCCTTCCCAGGAAGATCAGTCATGGGAGACAGGTGCCTTCTCTCTAGCTCAATCTGCCCACTGTTATGGCTGGTCAGGCAGGCTCAGACATGTTGGGAAGCTGAAGCCTTACCTGACTCAACTCTGCTCTGTGGCCTGATCCTATTGAGCTCAAGATCCTGAAGCACCAGGGAGGGGTTCAGGGGCAGAATCAGGTCAGAGGAGGGCATCGAACCTGTGTTTCACATGCTTTACATGGGACTGCGAAAATGTCCAGGGTCCCCATCAAATGGTAGGAACAGAGTGGTTCACATGCAGATCTCAGTTAGCAGCTTCTTAGAAGACAGTGAGACAAGAGCCCAATTTTCTCACCTAACTACCCCCCCAAAACCAACATAAGGCCAGAACTCCCTAAACATGTGGTTCCAATAATTTCAATTAGTCAACATGTTTATTGAGCCCAGAATTTATAAGGTATGAAAGTTGGAAAGACCCTACCTAAAGACAGAAACTAATACTTATTGAACATCTGTGAGCCTGGCGTGGTGCTTGACCTTCACACACATTCTTATTTAATCCCCACAACTCTGAGGGAGACTAAGTAACTCTAAAGGAGACACCGCTCATATATGGCAGAGCTGGGAATCTATAATTAGGCATCCCCCAATCTGACTTCTAGAGAGTAATTAACTCACACAGTCAATCATACTCCTTCTGTAAACCAAGCAAGGCCTGTAAATTAAAGACATGGTAATCCAGCCCTTTCATTCTACAGATGAGGAAACTAAGGCCAGATCACAGAGCTGAGCATAGAACAGTTGCTCAGACCAGTGCCCCTCCCATCACCCTGTTACAGAAACAGGGGAGTCCAAAAACAAACCCCAGAGGTTGCGGCTGGGAGATAAGGAAAAGGAGGCAGCTTTCAGGATGCCTTTGCATGCCTGGGGCTAGTGGCTGGAAACTTTATTGCACAAAGATCCCTTTGAAACTTCCAAGGCTCAGGAAGATGGGAGGGGGTCTTAGACTGTGGGGTGGTATGGAAGGAGCCTACGGAGCCTGCGTAGGGTTCTGTGAATGGTCAGAACTGCTTGCAACACCCACTGCGTCAGAGGACGCGGTCAGGGAGATAGAAGCAGCTGCAGATATTTTAGCTGGGGTGTGCTCCCTCCATATGGCTTGGAGGAGGGGGTCTCCAGGCTGCTTTAAGAGGATCTGGCCATGCAGTTTTGAGAAGGAGAGGAGATCCACGCGGTTTGCAGGAAGAAGGCAGTTTACAAGGAGGCTGAGAATCCAGGCGGTTCTGCTTTGAGAGCTGGAGGGCACCACAGCACAGAAAGGACCTCCCCAATCAGATTTGAGTGACTGGCAGCTACTGGTAAAGCTGAACTGTGCCTAGGAAGTAGGGAAACAGTGTTTCTAACTTTCCTAAGACTGGCCAGGTCTGGGAGGGGGAGGCAGAACTATGTGCAAATAAACAATTCTTTTTCTTTCCACTAAACTCTGGTATTGAGAGTTATAATTCTGGCAGCGGGCAATCGGACCCCTAACTAAACAGCCCGTGGGTTCTGTTTCAATCGGAGCAGCCCAGGGGTTCTGTTACAACGCCATCTGTTTCATGGTCCTAAGTCAACTCAGGTGAAGGAAGGGTGGGAGAAAAGCTGTGGGCGCTGCCTTCTAGAAGACAAGACAGACAATGATAAACAAAAATACACACACATAGGCACATATATATCCACATAGGCAGACATGCAGAGACATGGATACACGGGCAAAGATACACACAGGCTGCTTATAGCCATGGACTGTATTGCTCTCATGTCTCTGCTTGATGTGAGATTGTAAATTCCATGAAGAAACAGGCAAAAAGGGCCCTTACCCTGTGTCCACTCTTTAGATGGCCATGCTCCACACTAGACAGTGAGAAGTCCCTGGGCCATGGGAATGGGCCCTCCAGGAGTCCATGCCCTCCTTTTGGATTACAAAGCAGGTACACATGGGACCCCATTACTTCCTACTTGGATCCATTTGGGCAGACTTTGCCAATGATGTGGGCACCCCTAGGCCTAAAGGATGACCAAGAGGCAGCTGTTTGTGGAGTGCATGCATGTGGTTTGGACACATGTGAGAAGTAACGCATATGCAATGCTCCTCAAGATATGGGACAGAGCCACTAGCTGTGTGTTACTGAGTGCCAGCTCAGAACTCAAGAGGAGCTGAGGATTCAGAATCAAACCCAGCCTTCTAGGTTTTTAGGATTGAGTATTTTCCTTTGCTGTTTGTTGTTTTGACTTAATAATATTTAAATATTTAGACATAAGAATATAAGCCTTCACTTACTCTGGCCCTGAGCCTTGCAAATGTTAGGAGCTACCCAGGACATCTCTCTAAATTCCCACTGTGGGCCCAGTGTGGGGCCAGTCACAGAGTGAGTACTTTATTTATTTTTTAAGTACTGTATATTTTACTGATTATGGTATGACAGTTGTCTCAAATTTTTCCCCTTTTCCCCACCTCCGCCTCGTACCCCCATCCCCTCCAGCAACACCTCCCCCTTACTTCATGTCCATGGGTCGTGCATGTACATTCTTTGGCTTCTCCATTTCCTTTAATGTTTTTAACATCTCCCCTCTCTATTTTGTACCTACCAATTATGCTTCTTAGTCCTTGTACCTTTTCCCCTATTCTCCCCATTCCCCACTGCCGGCCGCTGATAACCCTCCAAATGATATCCTTATCTATGATTCTGTTCCTGTTCTAATTGTTTGCTTAGTTTGGTTTTGTTTTTTAGATTCAGTCGTTGATAAGAGTTTGTTGTAATTTTCATATTCATAGTTTTGATCTTTCCCTGGCTGGTTTGGCTCAGTGGATTGAGCGTCGGCCTGCGAGCTAAGTGTCGCTGGTTCGATCTTCCAGTCAGGGCACATCAGAGAAGGAAAACTCTGACTCCAAAAAACCTCCACTGCCTTGCAGCATACCTCTTCAGGGGAAAGGCTAAGGGAGTAAACCCCGACAGAAAATCCGGAGCCGGAGTCCCTAAGGCGGTTTGACGTTGTAGTCAACACCGGCAACTCCTGCGGCGCACCTGAAGCCAAGCTGTATTGACTCCGTCTTTCCCTTGGACCCTTCAGCTGCGAAGAGAGGGGGGGTCTGCTGCATGGGCAACAGCAGACCCTCCATATCACCCTGCCCAGGCTCTGTAGCTTCAGCTTCACTGGAGAGGACACTCCAGCGTCATCGCAAGATGTCGATTCAACACGGGAGGAGACAGATACCGTGTCACTCCCGAGTTGGACTGCACAGCCATTCTTGGCGGTGCAGATAGACTCTTAAGAAGCTACACCATCGTCTCTCGAGACGGACGGCTGCCGACGAGTTTTGATCTCCTTCCTTTTCTTAAATAAATCCCTTTAACATTTCATATAATACAAGTTTGGTGATGATGAGCTCCTTTAGCTTTACCTTGTCTGGGAAGCATTTTATCTGCCCTTCCATTCCAAATGACAGCTTTGCTGGATAGAGTAATCTTCGTTGTGGGTCCTTGCTTTTCATCATTTTGAATACTTCTTGCCAGTCTCTTCTTGCCTGCAAAGTTTCTTTTGAGAAATCAGCTGACAGTCTTATGGGAACTCTTTTCTGGGTAACTTTATCTTTAAACTTTGGCATTTTAATTATGATGTGTCTTGGTGTGGTCCTCTTTGAGTCCAACTTGTTTGGGACTCTGTGCTTCCTGGACTTGTATGTCTATTTCCTTCACCAGATTAGGGAATTTTTCTTTATTGTTTTTTCAAATAAGTTTTCAATTTCTTGCTCTTCGTCTTCTTTTTCTAGCATCCCTATGGTTTGGATATTGGCACTTTTGGAGATGTCCCAAAGTCTTATTCTCTCCTCATATTTTTGAATTCTTGTTTCTTCATTCTGTTCTGGTTGACTGTTTATTTCTTCCTCATGTTCCAAATCCTTGATTTGAACCCTGGCTGGCTACCTTCCCTTCACTATTGGTTCCCTACAGATTTTATCTTTATTTCACTTAGTATAGCCTTCATTTCTTCCCTTATGCTTTTGCCATACTCAGTGAGTTCTTTGAGCACCAGTGTTTTGAACTCTGCATCTGATAGGTTGGCTATCTCTGTTTCATTTATTCTTTTTCTGGGGTTTTGTTCTCTTCTTTCATTTTGGGCCATATTTCTTTGTCTCCTCAATTTGGCAGCCTCCCTGTGTTTGTTTCTGTATATTAGGTAGAACTGCTTTGACTCCCTGTCTTGGCACACCTGTTAAGTTGTATGGGGCAGAGCCTTATGTATTCACCAGGGCGGAGCAACCCACTTTACCACTTTGTGGCTGTGTGTGTGGGGAGGAGTCAGAGAGGAGACAATGCCACTGCCTGGCTGCTAGAGGCTTGCTCAGGACTTGCCCAATTTCCAGTCACTTCACCCCCTTCCCATATGTGACTTGCACCTCTCTAGCAGTAGCCCTGGTGGTGGTTCCCAGAGTGGGTAAGTTTGCATTCTTTCTAGGGCCATTGGGGGCCCTTTAAACAGACTCTCCTGAGAGATCAGCAGTTTCTTCCACTGTCCCAATCCCTACTGGTTTTTTATAGCCAGAATTTAAGAGGCTTTATTTTTCCAGCGCTGGAACCCTGGGCTGCACTGTGCGATCTGGCCTGGGGCTGGGATTGCTCACTCCCAGGGAATCCCTCCCGATTTTTATCTACCACACGTGAATGTGGGACCACCCATTCCACTGGCTGCGCCCGCTGCCACCACACCATGTCCTCTTTGCCCTGGCTCCCCATCTCCCCTCTCCTACCCATCTGGATGAATATGGTTTCTTTATATCCTTGGTTTGTGGACTTCCATACAGCTCAATTTTCTAGCAATTCTGGGTGTTTTTTGTTTTGAAGTTAGTTGTGATCCTTCTTATGGCTGAACAAGGAGGCAAAGCATGTCTACCTATGCCTCCATCTTCAGAGCAAGCACTTTAAAGATGTCTGTTAGTAAATAAGAACATCACTTAATGAATAAATTGATGAAGGAGTGAATGAAGACTTCTGCACAAATGTAAATAGACGGGTATATGTGCTTTCAGGGACTCACCAAAATATTATTTATTTTTATTTTTTAGATTTTATTTATTTAATTTTAGAGAGAGGAAGAGATAGAGAAAGAGAAGGAAACCTGTGAGAGAAACATCAGTCAGCTGCCTCTCGCATGCCCACAACTGGGGAGCTGCCCTGCAAGCTAGGTATGTGCCCTGACAAGAAATCGAACCAGCGACCATTCAGTTTGCAGGCTGGCACTCAATCCACTGAGCCACACCAGCCAGGGCCCAACATATTATTAATAAATATATGTCCACACTCCCAGAGACACACATGCCTAAACTTACAGCTAGAAACACAAATACATGTTTATACCAAAATAACCTAAATGCTCACATGCATACTCCCACGACACATGTAGGCAGAAGTAGACCCACTCATCTATGCAAAGACATAGAGACCCACACTTTCCCTTCAAGATACACACATACATAAGGTTGCACAGATGTGGATACAAATATATGCAGGCAAACACATAAGTTCACACGTCCCCGCCAAGAAACCCATCTCCAACCAGAAATGCAGCCGCCTACACACACCATCCACACTGATACACACAGCTAGACAGAGACAAAGCTGGAGACCTGAGACAGACTGTCAGAGAGACCCCAGGGCCGCCCTGGGCTCCCACATTGTCTGCCTCCCCCCATCCCACCCTGGCTGTCTGCTGCCAGAGGGGCTCCTAGAGGAATTCCTTTTGCAGACTGGCTGAGAAAGGCTGTCCTCTCCTCCCCCGCAGTCTAAGGCCAGTCCTAGGGCAGAGAAGCAGATGGTGTGTGCTTGGCGGGGGGGTGGGGGGGGGTGGTTCCTGTCCCAAAGTCTGTCTTGTCCGTCTCCCGTGGCCTAGACAAGCCCAGACGAATGCTGGTCTCTGGACACTGTAGAACCCCACTCAGGTCCTGCTGCCCCAGATCTGTTCCCGACAGGATGATTTAGGAGGAGCTGGTGAACAGCACTTTTCCAGAAGCCTTGCTTCCTCAGGAAATGGCTTGGCTTCAAGCCTGATCTCCAAAACAGGCATAGGCTGAAAACACCTCTGCTCCTCTGCAAAAACATGAGCCGCCCCCTCGCTCAGGGGCCCTAACGTCATTCTAGCCACAACATCCACAGCATCCCAAGGCAGTGGACAGCAATGGAAGGCCCACGTCTAGTCCGGCTTCTGCTGCTGACTCAGGGTGTCCACCTCTATAAAATGAGCCATTTGGGTGTGATCGCTTCAGATCTAGCTAGAATGATGTACGAGTTTCAGATTCCCCAAGCAGCCCCTGTGCAATGGTGAAGGGGCCTGACCCCAGGGACAGTGGCCTGGTGCAAGTCTTCTCTTAGGTCACAGAGTCATTACAGAGCTTGCGTGGGGAGTGGCTTAAGGCTGAGATGCCTGGCGCTGAGGCCAAATGGGGACTCCAGGGAAGGAATGCCCTGTGCAGTCTGGAGACAGACAACAGCCTCTCCTCCTCCCCCTTCCACCCACTCCCCATGTCCCCCAGGCCTCGGCTGGAGGTGGACACAGGGCTGCTGCCCCACCCACTTGGGTGGGGCAACAGACATGCTGCTCATCACAGCTGGCTGGAGAGGGGAGCCTGTTTATTCTCTGATGTCAGAACATCTCAGACCATTGGGGGATTTGGCTGCTGGCAGCTCCTGGACATGAGGTCTCGAAGAAATGAATTTAATCAGAGCAGGCTGATGCTCCTGCTCTGAGCAAGCAGCGGGGGAGCCAGGGAGGGGCTGCCCCTCCAGGCCCAAGTCAGTGCTCTGTGTGCCTCTGAGCTCACCTGCTGGGTCTGCAGTGATGGGGTTGCAAAGCCCATTAAAGCTGAGCCCAGAGCTCTTGTTCATGGTGTGGCATCAGGTCCCACTCCCAGCATCCCAGATGCCCCCTGCTTTTGGGACATGGCAGAGCTGACAGTATTAGCCTGGGAAGAAAGCTTATTTTTCTTCCCTGGTATTGAGAGTTTGACTTCAATCACCCAGCCTCCCTTTTCTCCTCCTACCCCCTCACAAGGTCAAAGCTCCTCTCACCCTTGAATTTCTAGTGGTTTCTTTCTTTCTCACCCCCCGCCCCCATTCATTACTAAAACCTGTTCTTAGGAAAGGCTGTCATCAGTCACACATGTGTTTGAATAAGCATCAAATCAATGTTTTAACCTCTTTCAGGCCAGTTGCATTTAGGTCTGAGCCTTTTTAGTGAAACAAAGGCTCTGTCCTGCCCACCCTCCACTATTCTTAAAAGTATTTCTGGTGACAGAAAGCAAATGGAACTCCCTGAAATCAAGCAACAGACGTTTACAACCTTCTCTGAACACTTCACCCACCCACATTGTCTTGGCAATACATTTTTTTTCTCAAGTCAAACTTCAGTCCCCTTTGCCAATGTTTAATCATTACCTTCTACTATGGCAGGAATTCTTTGCATCCTTTCATCCATTTATTCACTCAACAAACTCTTCTGGAGCATCCACTGTATCTTATATACTCAAGATATACAAAGACAACCTGGACACTGCCCTTCAGCAGCTTGCAGTTGAATTTTTTTAAAAAGATTTTATTTATTTATTTTCAGAGAGAGAAGGGAGGGAGAAAGAGAGGGAGAGGAACATCAATGTGTGGTTGCCTCTTGCACATCCCCAACTGGGGACCTGGACCACAACCCAGGCATGTGCCCTGACTCGGAATTGAACCGGCAACTCTTTAGCTCGCAGGCCAGCACTCAATCCACTGAGCCACGCTAGCCAGGGCGCAGTTGAATTTTAATGCAGGAAACATCTCCAAGCCCAGCCCACTAGCTGGCATACAGTAGGTGTTCAATAAATGCTGCTTCCCCTTCTCAGAGCTGCACTATATGGACACTGCAGTGGGACACCAGAAATTTTCTAAAAACCCTGCCCAGGTGGACAAGAGTGTCAGCAGCGGTGAGTGGTTTCTATCTTGATTCAGAATGCCGTGATTTGTTTGGGATGTTCCTAACATCAGGTTGGAGAGGCATGCAAAGGAGAGGGGCTTATTCTAACCAGATCAGGGCTGGGGCAGCCCGGGACACTGTCTCCATGGTGCAGAGCCCCAGACAGTTCGGAAACAAACAGAAACCCATCCAGAGGAAAGAGACTGACAAAAGCAAAAACAAACAAAGGCCAAGAGATGGAAAACTCAGGAGGTGGGGCAGGGTGGAGATGAGGGGAGAGGGGAGATGGGTGGGAGCTTCAGAGGGGACTTAGGGAGGGGCATGGTCCTGGGATTTTGTGTATGTGAGGAAGGAATCCAGTCCTACACCCCCCACCCAAGAATCACCATGGCAACAGGGAGGGTGCGTGCCACTGATTCCCAGCCAACCCAAACCTCCAGGGTTTAGCAGCAGGAATAGGCTCAGATGCATGGGGCGATGTTCTAAAGAAAAATATCTGAATTGGGCTCTTTAAATCACAAACTCCCCATCCATTCCTGGTCTGGCAGGCAATTGGTGTTTAATGAAACGAATAAGAAACAACAGTGAGCCACATCCCTATTCTACATCTCTCTCACATACACAGAAGCCCACAGAATAAAACTTCCCATTGTGGTGGAAACTGACAGCTCATAGGATTCTTAGGACCTCCCAGAAGCAGGTACCTCACCCATGGGAGATTCACTTGCCACCCTTCTCAAAGCTGTCCTCCCGGACAGTGGCTTTAGTGACAGTGGGCTGATGAGATTGCTTTCACAACACCAAGGCAGCTGGAGCTCCAATGTGAGGTGGTTCCAAATGAACCACCATCTGGTCTCCCTTACTGTTAGCTGCCTGGTGAAGCTCTGCCCAGGGGGTGTTTTGTCAGCAAAGACACTGCTTCTTCCTCCTCCATGGAAAAGTGCCTGCAGCATGAGCCTCCTGAACTACTCCCAACACCTAAATGTGCCGTTACCTGGGGCTGGCCGGCCTATGGGATCTGCCTTAGATGTAGGGTCAGTGCTACATAAAAGTGAGTCTTTACAGTTTGTGTCCCTCCTACCTCTCCATTCCCAGGTACCCAGAGATCTCATACTATCCCCCACTACCCTAAGGCCAGGGTTGACTCATCCATTAGCCATTGTAGGAACAATGCCTAAGACCCACATTGTGAAAATGTCTTAATTTCTTTTATAATCAGAAGAGAAAGAATGAGCTTTCAAGTAGAAGAAAATGTTTTAGTATGTAACAGTAATATAGTCATCTTTATACCAATGTAGTCATATGATATAATTTTAAGTTTTTAAAAAAGATTTTATTTATTTTTAGAGAGGGAAGGGAGGGAGAAAGAGACAGAAACACCAATGTGTGGTTGCCTCTCGCATGACCCCAACTGCTGGCCTGTAACCCAGGCATGTGCCCCAAATGGGAATCAAACCAGTGACCCTTTGATTCACAGGCCAGCAATCAATCCACTGAGCCACATCAGCCAGGGCTAAATTTAAGTATTTGTTATTGAGGAAGGGGCCCATGAAAGCAAAAGTTCACAGGGCCCAGGAAAGCCATCATATGGCCCTGCTCTAGTCTTCTCTCCTGCCTGCTCCAATCTTCTAGATGCCAGGTACTTCCTTCCCCATATAAAAATGTGTCTGTCCATTGGCCCCCCACTAGTCTGGGGGCTCCTGGAGAGTAGAGCCATTCTTCACTCATCCTCATGTCCTCACAAGCACAAGCTCAAGCTCAGTGCCTATTTCACAGTCACACCAGATATTGCCTCTTTTTTTGGTGGGGGTGGGGAAGCTCAGGAAAAAAGGACTTGGTTTTAAATAAACATTGCCTGAGAACCTCTGGAAACCATGCACAACATTTCACATTTGTGCAGTCGGACTTTGTCCCCATCTCCTACGCTGAACTCCTCTGGCCAAGTTCACCACTGATATCACTCCAGCTCAGTAAATCCAATAGAAACTTCTCAGGTATAATCCTGACAATGCAGCATCCTTTGACACTACTCATCAAGCCCTCCTCATTGGCTTCTATGACACTGTTGTCTTGGTTTCCTCCTGTCTCCCTGGATACTCTGCTGTCCCCTTTGCATGCCTGTCTCCTCTGTTGGGCCATTAAAAACAACCAGTAAGAGAAAGGCAAATACCATGTGATCTCACTCATATGTGGAATCTAATGAACAAAATCAACTGACGAACAAAGTAAAACCAGAGGCATGGATACATGGAACAGACTGACCTATCTCAGAAGGGAGCCAGGTGTGTGTGGGGGACTGGAAGAGATTAGCCAAAGAACATATATGCATATATGCATAGCCCATGGACACAGACAACAATGTGGTGAAGTTTGAGTGGGGGGTAGTTTGAGTGGAAGGGGGCAAAGGGGGGGAATTGAGGACATCTATAATATTAGTATCAACAATTTTAAAAACTAAATTTTAAAAAAGATACAGAACAAAAAAAAAACAATAGTGTTGATGATGATGATGATAGTGATAGCAGCTGAAACATACTAGGTGCTGGGCACTATTGTAAATATCAGTTATTTTAACCCTCAAAATAATCCTAAATCCATTCTTCAACGACCAGCCAGAATGACTTTTCTCAAAACATATTATCTCCCACTTAAGAGCTCTGCTTAAAACCTTCTAATGGCCTCCCCTGCCCTCCTCTCCAGCCCCATTGCTCACAACCTCTTCCTATGACCCTCCTGCTTTTAGCTTCTCCATCAAGAACTCTAGGTCTTTGCATGTGCTGTTCCCACTGCCTTAAATACTCTGCCTCCACCTCTTAGCCTTCCACTGATGGTTCTTCCAGGTTTCAGCAGAACATCCCCTTTCCAGGGAGCCGGGGGTAGGTGGAGCTGGCAGTATATCACATGGTGGTCATGAGACCAACACTGAAGTCAGTCTGCCAGGTTCAACCCCCAGCTCTGCCACTTCCTAGCCAAGTAGCCTGGGGCAAGCTATTTAAACTCTCCGGAACTTCAATTTTTATCCGTCATGAGGATTAAAGAAATCAGTACATAAGGGCACAATGCAGGGCTACATGTGTCACTTCCCTACTTCTAGGCCATGTTAAGACATTTTGTTTTGCCAAGTATTTTCCAAAACTCTGTTATAATAATACCACCTAAAGTCAGCCTCACTGCTGGGGATGTCCACTGCCCACTGAGCCAGACTGACAGCTCAATGAGGACAGGGATTTTTGATCTTGATCCTGCCCTATTTCTAGTGCCTGGCACACAGTAGGTGCCCATGTTTGGTATATCAGTGACTAGAAATCCAACACCTACCACATATCCTGATGATATATGCTTTCCAGTAAACAGCCACCTCAAACAAGGAAGGAAAAAGAGGGTAAGATTTTTAGCAAAAGCACACACATGGCAGATCCGGGCTGAAGCTGAACACAGTCACAAAGGCAACCTGGTAATTAGGAAAATATTTTTATTAATTCTGAAATGTTCCCATATTCAATATAAAAACCATGATCGTGGCTTTTTCACAACTTCACCAATTATTGAAAAATGTCTTTCCCCTTTCTTTACAGAAATCTCCCCTCACCGCCCCCAAATAACACAGGGCTCCCCTACAACTGAAACAGGGCAGGAAGGAGGATCACAGCAAGGAGAGCCGAGGCTCTCGGGGCAACAGGAGGCTTTCCCCGCACATGTGAAGCTCAGGCTGAGTCCCAATGACCCGTGACCCCTTTGAGGGAGGCTCAGTCCATGTACCTCTGTGACACACTGAGGTAGTGACAGAGGGCACTTGTGGCTGGCAGGCCAGTCAAGGCAGCTTTGTGAGAACAAGATCAGGAGGCAGGCCTGCAGCTATCATCAGCAGTTGGTAACTTTTTTTTAAGACGACCGGAGTTGCTCACTAAGTTAGTGAGATCTCTGACTCCTTTCTTTCTCGTCCATGGTCGGGCACAGGGGTTACAGCTGTAGCAGAATGCTGTTTGTTGATCTGAGAAAACTGAAAATGTTTTGTACTCACAAAAGCGGATGGAATTCAAAAACCGATCCCACCGATTTTTATGAGAAACATAACTGTTCCTCTTGAGTGTCTCAAGTCAAAACAAGGCAGCCGCCTAGTGATTTATCGTCCCCACTACACATTTTCCGCCTTCCAGAAGGCATTAGAGAAAGGGCCAAAGTCCGCCAGGAGCAATTGTAAACATACCACTGACAGCTTGGACACTCTGTTTTTAAATGCAGCAGGACTTTTTCCTTTGGCCCCGACCGAAAAGCCAACTCCCTAGGACTGTTTAGGCAGGAGTAGACAGGAGGGCTCCCCGAAACCTATGAGTTAGGGACCAACGGTCCCTATTGGCTGGAGTGTGGCTGGGAGCATCATCAAAGGCAATCAAAACATTTATGGCATATGAAAATTGCCCTGTGGTCCCCAACTGGCCCCCAGGCTCAACCTGACTAGACGTGGGGCACAGGAGGTACAGCACAAGTTGTTATAAGGCACACAGTTGAGGTGGTCCCCACACCAGGCCCCAAAAGATTATCTTTTCACACGATTCCAGAAGTGTTGGAAAGCTGAGGAGTTGATAACACTCACTATGAGCAGCAGCACCAGATACAGAGATATCAAGACCGTAAACCAATGGCTGGAAAACCAGGACAGCTGGCTCGAAGCCCTGCTTAAGGGGGAAAAAAGAGTGATGTTGGCAAAATGCGAAAAACATTTTTTAAAAGTGTATGCAACAACTTCTGGCTCAAAGATGAAATGATGAATTTCACCCTTTGAGTGAGCCATGAAATGAAGCTTCGTGCGTTCTCCTTTGCTCAAGAAATCTGAGGCTGTTTGCCCTGGCACTGACATGCCTTTCACCAGAACATGTTCTAAATGTACGAAGACAGCTATGCAATGAGCTCATCCTGATATTCTCTTTTAGAGCTGCTCTTCTTGAACCTTCATTATCCCGTCTTTTCTTAAGCAGGACTTTGGTATCTAGAAGAATGACCTCGTTCAAGGTGTCTGCCCAGATGGCAGCAGGTGGCAGGTTTTTTAGCAAAAGTCTTTTCACTTTTAGACATGTACAGCTATCAGCCTGTGCTGGGGAAATCCTCTTTGGCCCACTGGGAGATGGTCTAAACCATCCAAGTGTGCACTAAAAAGATATTCCAGGGATAAGTGTGAAGGAATAAAAATTTCAAGTACAAAAAGCTAAGGGGTTTTAAAACAAACAATAATGTCCCCCAGACTCAGAAGCCCTACACAAATTTCTCAAATTTGAGGGGGTGTGTGGATTTTTACTGGCTTATGAAATCTGGAAGCATGGAAACCACTGATGTGTACAAGCAGGAGTGGGAAGTATTAAATGTGACCCCCTTTCCCTGTCTTATCTGCTCACCTGCTGCTCATCCCCATGAGAAGCTAGACTCCAACAATGCAACAAGACCTCAAAGTGACCCCGACCCTGGAGACCCCTGCACACAACCCCCCCACGACCCTGCTGAGATGGGATGAGGCATCCACCATGGCTCTTAGAAGCCAGAAGGTCTCATCTGCTCTTGGGTTCAATACCTTCACTTTAACAATGAAGGTGAAACATCTCAGGCCGAGAGAGAAGATGGTGGTTCAACAGCCACCATGGAAAGTGACCAAGCTGGGCAGCACACAATCCCAGCCAGTATCCAGCCACATCCTGCCTCTCAGCTTGATCTAATCAGTGGGTTTCAGACTGGGATCAGGAGCCCAGGTGGCCGAGGGGCCTCACGGTCTGGGGCAGCCAATCTGGCCTCACTCAGTCCCTCCTGTTTTTTTGTGTTTAAATCTCTTCCTGTCTTCTTCACTAGAACATACAGTCCTCTGCAGGCCAGGACCACACCTTACCCAACCTCAGCCTCACCCCTCGCCATGTCTAGCACGCGATTTATATACTTTGTACAGAGCTGAGGCCTAAGACTGGAGGAAAGGGGTGCTGGTAACGAAGAACCCAGCACTTCTAGTGTGGCCCTCAGGTGCACTCTGGGCCTCAGCAGGGGCCGCCCGTCTCACCTCTTGGCCTGCTTCTGTGAGTACACCAGCAGGTACTTCACTCGCAGGAGCTGGTTGTTGGTGACCACAAAGTATTTTGGAGGGATGTCTCCCCCTTCACTGTGCTTGATCCTTGCTCTCTTGCGATCCAGCTCCTTGGAATCTGAGTAAGTAGGGAAAAGCACAACTTTACTGGGGGATGGGGAGAGGGATACAACAATAAAAGCAGCAAATTATGAATATCAATGAGTCAGGCCTCCTGGTCCTGGGAGTCCTAGCAGGCTGAGGAATGGGCTGATGTGTATATATGAAGCATAGTGTAAAACAGGAGAATCAACTGAGAGACAAACAGGAGAATGAAAAACGAAATAGGAAAATAAAAGAGATACAAGAGGGAAAACAAACTTAACTGAGTGGGGAACACAAAGGAAAGAAGCAGATTGATACCCAAAACAAAAAAATCTGGGACGAGGGAAAGGACTCGATCTGAGACGTGTCTCTTAGCAGGCCTTTTAAATGGCCCATTCTGGATTCGAGCTTCTTAGAGCACATCTCCTACTCTTTGTACCAGGGCTTGTTTAAACAAACAGAAACAAAACTTTTCTTTTAATAACATGAAAGGCTTTGGCAATTTCAAACAAGGCCAAAGTTGTGTGACAGCAGACATTGCAAGGTTTTGTTTTGATGTTTAATGTCACGATTTGCAAACTTCCTAAGAATTATAAATGCAAATATTCATGCTGTCTGGTTTAGGAGGGTGGCGTCAGACCTGGGCCCGTTCCTTGGAGTTCCAGTTGTTTTACATTAGGGGCCAGGAAGGGACAATTTTCTCAATTTTCCTTTTCTCAGTGGAACCAACAGATCAGTTCTGGAGACTAGAAGGACAGTCCTGTGACTCTTCAACCTTTGCAGGCAAAACAGCAGGGGGTGCGGGGCAAATAATCTGAGGGACACATGGGGTAAGTGGTTTGGGGCGGCCAACCCGTCATTGCTCCCTGGAGGCCTGGGATTTACTGCTCACAGCCTCAGTTGCTTCTCACCTCCTCCAGGGACTCCAGCCTGGAGGGACAGGTCTAAACACATCTTTAGTGTGTTTGGCAAATATTTATTGAATGTCAAGTATATACCAGGCTCCCTACTGATACCAGGTGCCTAAGACAGAATGAGACCCACTTCCTATACTTAAGGAGCCCGTGCTCTAGCCTCACCCACTCCCTTTCAGCTGTCAAATCTCACTTCCTCCCTGAAGCTTTTTCTGAGTATCTGGACCCACCTTGATGGATCCTTCCTCTGAGCTGCCCCCTGGATCCCATCAGCCCCCTCACCTGGCACTCTCTACCTACCACCTTGCAGTAAGTGATACCTTTTCCATTGTGTGTTCAATCCAAAGGAGACTGCTCCCTGCTTGAAGGCAGGCCCCTGTCCTACATTGTTCTGGACTCAGCCCATCCCCTGGCATGCAATGGGTACTCTACCCAACAGCTGGGCCAACAGCAAGAGCCTGCCCATCCAGAGGCCTGCAGCCCAGGTCTGGGCGAAGTGCTCACTCACCTTTCTTTTTGGTTTGGCATTTGACGTCTGGATGGTCAATGACCTCACACACCGCCACGCAGCTGAGAATGGGGCCAAGGAGGCTACGCTGCCACCCATGGCTGTGGGGGCTATAAATGAGGGCCAAGCTCAAGTCACTGGTGAGGTAGGTCCCTTCCCCGAACAACGATGTCTAGAATGGCAGAGGCCGTCAGAACAGAAACAAGACTGGGTAAATATAGACTGGCACAGCAAGACGATACAGGTCTTTCTTCAACGGAGTTATAAACACAAAATTTTCAAGCCTCTTTTTCTCCCAGCAAAAGGCATAAGATCAAATACTCCTAAGACATCGTCATGGGGTTATTACTAAACACATTCCTACCTGATAACAGTTTAGCTGATTGTGGATATACCTGACTAGCTTGGCAAACGAGGAATTCCTGAGGTCAAGGTTGAGTGAGAAAAACATAAGAGTCCAAAGAGATCTGAGTTTGAATCCTGCCTATACCTCCAACAAACAGGCACATTATATAAACTCTCTGGGTCTCAGTTTCTACATTTGCAAAATGGTGATAATGGTATCTCCTTCATAAGGTCGTGGATGAGGATTCAATGAGACAGTGTGTATAAGGCAGCGATCAGGACATCTGGCACATGAGAGGCGTGGGCACTCCATCAGAGGGTGTATGTTGTAGTATATATAGTGACTCCTGCTACATGAATGCTTTAGCAAGGCAACACTGATGGGCTTGCAGAAGCAAAGTCACACCCTTATGTACTGAGATGGGGATCGCACCTGAAGGGGGAAGCAATCTAAGTCATTAAAAAAAAAATGAATCTCTCAGACCAGAAACTATAGCTGAATAAGGAAGGCCTATAAAAGGGACAGGGTAAGTTTTAACTTTTGTATTGGTGTTGACCTAGAAAATGTCCAAAAATCTAGAAGGCAGCTCCCTGGTGGTAGGTGCTGACTTGGTGCCCTCCATGAGGAAGCATGCCAGGTGGACAGAGAAGGATATCAGGTTAAATACCTCAAGTTGAGCCTACAGAAGGCATAGTAAACACATCCCTGGTCCATGGTAGACATCAATAATGAACCATGATGGCCAGCATAAAAATATCAATCATGGTACTCATTCTCACTGATTCAGAATCCTCCTCAACACAACATTCAGGTAGCAGCTACCCAGAATAGCTGCTATTCTGGGGCCACAGCATCAGCATCTCAAGACTCTTAATAGTACTCTGAACATCCTATGCTTGGGAATTGAGAAATGTCCTATTTGGTGGCGCCAGACTTCCTCAATTCTAAGCCAGTTAAGTGAAGCTTAGGGGAAATGAAACAAAGTTTTGCTTGGCCTTTGGGAAGCCCCTTGCTAGGTTAGGCAGAGTTCCCATGTCTCAAACGCTGACATGTATCTTCTCCAAGGACAATGATATCCTCTGATCTGATCCCACATCCACTCTCCCTTTATGCCTGCTATATATATGCCCTTTTTAGACTTGAGAACCTCGAGCATGGCTGCACTGAGCAGCAGAGTGGGAAATGTGGGGTACCTCTACCATGACAACAACTTCACAACTTCAGCTGGCAGGCCTCTCACTGAAAACCCAGACAGGGGGCCAGGAGAGCAGCCACTTTACCGAAGGCCTCTGATGGGACACCACTGAGCAGCATACTCCCTGGGGCACTGAAGTGAAGGTCCGGCGTGCGGGACTGATGTGCAGGCAACCTCTCCAGGCTGACTCCGCTATGAAGGGAGGCCCCAGATTCCAGTAGCCTGGCGGTAATAACCAGCCGAGAGCCAGTGTAAACAAGTCCGTCATCCTCAACAAAACTCAACTGCCCTCATCAGCTGCAGCCCTGTTGGGAAGTCTTTCCCGTCTCCAGCTGCATCAGCCCCAGCTCAGCCTGTGGCCCAGGGAGCCAGCCCTTCAGACACGGCAGGTGCTGTCACCACCGGGGGAAAGGCTGCAGCACTCCGACCACCCCAGGTCCCTCTCCACCAGCCTAGAAAAGTGGTGCTCAGTGCAGAGAGGGCCCTCTGCATAGAAGAGCTATTTCAATCCTCCCGGCACACCAGAAGGCAGGTCATGGCGTCCTGTTTTACAGATGAGACTGCTGAGGCCCAGAGAGTTTAAGTCAATCTGCACAGGGCCACAGAGCTGCTAAGGTGGACTTTTTGGCTCCTGACTGTACATTTTCTTCTACACTTCACTGAGAGGCAAAAAGGTGCCAGCGGAGAAGGGGTGAATGACACTGTTTTGACAGGGAGAAAACTGAAGGGAGGACGCGAGCTCAAGGCATGAGGGAGAGGACCTCTCCTTGGTACCAGTCTCTCCAAGGACAGACTGTTGAAGCGACCCCTACACAGTGCTTCTCAAACCTCAACACGCAAATGAATCACCTGGGGAACTTGTTAAAGTGTGATTTTGCATCAGGTGGCCTGGGACAGGCCCTGAGAGTCTATTAGTCCAACAAGCTCCCAGGTGACGCGGATGCCACTGGTCCAGGAACCATACTGAGTGGTGCGGGTTGGTCACACACCTGGTGAGCTTTTAAAGCATGCTGCTTGCTGTCTGGGCCTCACTCCCAGAGATTCTGATTTAATTGGTCCAAGATGCAGCCAGGCACCAGGATTTTTAAAAGATCCCCAAATCATTCTAAATGTGCAGCCAAGGTTGGGGGCCATCTTTAAGTTCCATTTCTCAAACTGTAATCCATATAGGAATCACCTGGGGATCTTGTTAGACTGCAGGTTCTGATTCAGAAGGTCCAGGGTGGGCCCAGGACTCTGCATTTTCGCAGGCTCCCAGCTGCCGCTGCTGGGCTGTGGACCACACTCTGAGTGGCAAGGACTTAGTGAACCTGCCCCTCCCCGCCCCTCCCCACCCCTCACCAGCTGTGACCCCCCCCTGCCCCGTGTCAACAGGTCCAGGCCTCACCTTGTTCAGGTGGCAGTGCAGGCCATTGTGGAGGATGGAATGGAAGTTTTCTAGGCGGCTCCCATGGAAGGCGTAGATTAGGTCTCGGTCTCCTTTGGTCTCATAAAATTTGGCATTTGCTGGGTCGGAGTACTCAATTTCAAATAGGAAGTCCGGCACGGGGACAGGAGTGTGAGGGGCGCCAGTCAGCTTTTGGATCTTTTGAAACTTGAAAACATGAAGGGAGGCACAATTTTATTCGGGAAGATGGTCAAATGCGTGGCCAGAATGGCCTCCTAAAGCCATGGGCTTAAATCCAGTGGACTCAGGCTCATGAGAACAACTGGTTTCATGAGAATAAAGACATCAACTTATAAATAAGCTCAGAGCTTATAGCTCAGGACTGCCTTCCTCTAATAATGTTTTCCCTAAAATAGGCTGAGAAGCATGCATTGCTCCTTCTAACTAATGATCCCTTCTAATTTTCAAAACACTTCCACATCTAATTCCTGTACTCCATCTTTCCAATTGTCTCAGGAGATAGAAAGCTGTGATAAATGGCAAAAAATGGCCACTTTTTTCCCCCCCACCCCTCTACAGTGTGACTCTGAAGGTAGAATTCCACCAAGATTCCATAAAGAGATGGAAACTATTTCTCAGCCCCCTGAATCTGGGCTTGGCCATGTGACTTGCATTGGCCAATGGGACCTTGGTAAACATATGGCAGAGACTTGTAAAGGATCTGCCCTTCCTTGCCTGCTGCTGGGAACCCTTAACCCTTTACTGCCATGTGAACAAGCCCTGCTAGCCTTTAAGAGCATGAGAGCCCCAGAGAGGAAGGCCCCGACCACAGCAGCCATCCCAGCTGAAGCCTCAGACAAGTAAGTGAGGCTACCATAGATCCCTCAGCCCCAGGTGAGCCAGTCCCACCCAGAAGAACCACCCAACCAATGCACACAATCATGAGGAACAATCAGTGTTGGTTTAAGCCACTAGGTTTTGGGGATCATTTGTTATGCAGCAAAGACTAATTGACACAGAAGGGTGAACTCCTTCCTGAAGGGCAATAATCCTTTTCAGGGCAGAGACTACATTACTTCAGTGGTTTCCAAACAATCAGTCACAGTCTGTGGTGGAGTTCTTTCTGGGTTATAATCAAATAAGAAAAATTAGGGCAATGTAACAGATCTGTTTATATTACTGTAAGGTTGCTATGACCCTTCCTTTGGAAGGACTGTTCTATATTCTGAGGTCAGGGCCATCATCCTTTTTTCTGTTAAAACATCCTTTTATAAAATGATAATATATTGTAGACTGATGTCCTTGCCTGGGCACAATTAAATGCTAATAATCCTGGATGCCAACACTTCATATTTTTATGGAAGTTAACTGTCTGTAATCAAAAGTCAAGGAGCCACTGTCTTATTTACTTTCCCTGTAGCCATGTCTAGTAGGTGCCTGGTGCCTGTATGAGGAATGAATAAATTTCAATTTAACGGATGACAAAACTGAAACCCAGAGATCATGTAAGAGTTAACAGCCTGGACCTGAATATGGATCTCCTGGCTCCCACTCTAGGGCTCCTTACGTTATTTTATCAACTAACACAGATGAATGTCCCTAGACACCAGAATCCAGGACATCAAATTCTTTGCCACTTAAAGAGGATTTCTATCTTTAGCAGGAGCTTGTAACATTGAATGCTCCTAAATTAAAATTGATTAATTAAGTGAAGAACAGTACTGATAAACCCCTGCTGCCTCTCAGAGGAAAGAGCACCAGATGGGGGAATCTGCCATCCCACACTCTAGTCCTTGTCATCCCAGCCTGTCCCTGGGAGATCCAGCCAGGTAAGGGACACCAAATTATGGAATGTCTGGTCTATTCCAAAAACTATACTGGGCCTGACACACATTCTATTAGCGCTCACCTCTGAGGTAACTATTAATATTCTCAATTGGGAAAAGGAGATCCGATTATGGATAGCAGTGGAATTTAAACTCAGAGCCTAAAATTTTCCATTATTTCAGGCTCTGCCTCTCTGTTTCCTAACAACTGGATCAGGCCAATGTCTCTTCAGGTGTGGTCAAGGGTCCACCATTATCAGAATTAACTGGGGTGCTTGCGATACCCAACATTTACTGAGCCCTTAGTATGTGCCCTTAGACATTGTTTGAAGTGTGGAGATTCATTCAATTTTCACAGCCATTTCCCTGATGGAAGTACACTATTTGTATCCCCATTTTATAGAGGAGGAAACTGAGGTACTGAAATGCACCAAGAAACCTGCTCAAGGTCACACAGCTAGGGGAGAGAACACAGCTTTGCACTGCCAGTGCGCAAGTTTCTGGGCCCCACTTCAGACACAGAATCAGAATCTCTTGGGGCCAGGGGAAGGAATGCGCATTTGCAACAAGTCCCCCAGGTCCTTTGGTGCACAAGGACATCCCCAGGAACCTGGGATCCTACAGACCAAAGTCTCACCTCTGACTTCCCTGCACTGTGGACTGTCAGGACCTTTGAGGATAAAATCCAGTTCAGCAGGTCCAAAGTCCATTTGTCTTTGTCTTCCGAGAACTGAAGAAGTTCTTTCAGGCTGGGTAACTTGCTGGCATCTGCAAGCTGAAGTGAAGAAAAATCTCTATTAGCAAGGATCGAAGACAAAATGAGAACCAGGGGCCCTCTAGTGGTACAGCACGCAATCTGCACCTTCCTAAGAAGAAAATGCACAGATCTACCAGCCCCTTTCCAAATAATACCCAACTCCAAACGCTCCAAACGCTTCAAACACTGAAAGATTGTTGTGTAACTCATTTGGTACAAAACCAGCCCTGAGCTGATGTGAGGTTCGTTTAATATTTATTTATCCCATTTCATGTTATATTTTGCTGCAGGAATATTAATTCTGATTATGGGATGTAACACATTGGAGATGTTACTAAATACATGATATACACATGGGTGGGCAAAGGTTAGCAAAGTATGAGAAAATGAGCTTCAGTGAACTTCCTGTCAGCCTGTTCCCCTGAAGATGGAAGAAAGGTAGTATGACAACTATGTAAGAGGTCTGTCCAGACAAAGTCCAGCCATTGTTAATATAACGAGAACAGATAGCGTGACATGCATGTAACCCAGCAAGCCAAGGAGAGTGGAATGCACATGCGTGAACAATGACGACTTCATTGTACTAGTCAGTGGGGGAGAGAGACACCACGGAGTAAGCACGTGTACTGTGTGGTCGTCACATTCAAAATGACTGAGCGAGTAGAACAACGAATCTACATCAAATTTTGCGTTAAGCTTGAATATTCCTCTGCGGAATCTATTTGGATGATTCAGAAGGCCATAGCTATGGGCAACTGATGATAGGCAGCTTCATCACGACAATACACCCGCTCATGCATCATGTCTCATGCAGAGATTTTTGCCAAAACGTCAAATCACCCAGGTGACTCAGTCCCTCTACAGCCCAGACTTGGCGCCCAGTGACTTCTGGCTTTCCCCAAAACTCAAATCACCTTTGAAAGGGAAGAGATTTCAGACCATTGATGGGATTCAGGAAAATATGATGGGGAAGCTGACAGTGACTGAGAGGACTGTGTGAGGTCCCAAGGTGCCTACTTTGAAGGGGACTGAGGCATCATTGTCCTGTGTACAATGTTTCTTATATCTTGTATCTTCTTCAGTAAATGTCTCTATTTTTCTTTCTTTTTTAAAAAATTATTTTATTTGTTTATTTTTAGAGAGAGGGGAAGGGAGGGAGAAAGAGAGGGAGAGAATCATCAATGTGTGAGAGAAACAGATCAGTTGCCTCTTACACGCCCCCAACTTAGGGACCTGGCCCACAACCCAGGTATGTACCCTGACTTGAAATGAAACCGGCAACCTTTCAATGCACAGGCCAGCACTCAATCCACTGAGCCACAAGGGCAGAGCTAAATGTCTCTATTTTTCTTATTTTTCATTGCTGGATACCTTCTGGACAGACCTGGTACATGACCAGGCAACACTGCTTACAATAAAAATGACCCAGAATGGTAAACTGCATCTGCACAGGAAGAAACTTCAAGTGGGGATTCCATGATTTAAGGTTCCCCTGAGTGTGGTGACTTTTTGTGAGGACCCTGGCAGCTAGGTCTGTGGCATTCTTACAAGAAAGACCAGCCTCTATAAAACCTAGGACTTCCTTAGGCCAGAGCAGTTCCTATACCCACCTAATGTGAATCTGCTCTGCTTCCACAAGCTTTGCCCTTGGGGGCAAAGCCTAGGTCCTGGACCTCTGTGTGGCCTCTGCAAGGGCTTCCACAGAAACAGAACTCCCTGCTGTACGCTGTGACCCGTCCTAGGGCCTTCTGATTCAGGCTGGTGCCCACGTGGCCTGCAGTCGATGTCTGGGTGGGTCAGCTCAATTGTGTCACCACATTATTACCTTTGTAAGATTGGGCAGAATCTGAATTCCAAAACACATTTGGTGCCAGGTTTTCTGATAAGGGACTGGGGATCTGGACTGACAGATAGCTACAAGGGAATTGTAGCTTTTGCTCAGAAATTATGACTAGAAGCCAACTCTCTCTAGCATGGCATTTAAAACACTGCTGCAGACTGGTGCCATCTGTGAACATGTCTTGGGTTGTACCACCTCCAAACTTTGTTTACTTGATACCCTGGAATGCCCCTTCCCCTACTTCTACCAACCCAGGCACCCTTCTCTCAAAACCCCAAAAGCACTCAGCCCCTATACTCTCTCCCCAGTATGGTCAGGATTCCCAGAGATCAGGGACAGTCTTGTATTTTTCTAATTCTCATCTTTTCTGGCTGCAGGGGGTAAAGCAGACAGATCTCAGTTAATCTTGGCCCTGGCTGAGCCTCAATCCCCCCTTGAACATGGGACGCCCACGGTCTCCAAGTCAGATTGTCAGGAAGATTAAAGAAAGTAACAGAACATCAGGGTCTGGTCTATAATGTCCATTTCTTTTTTCTTATTTACATTTCTCGCTGACAACACTCCCACACACTTATACTGGGGATGTAGTTGGTAGTTCATGAATATCAGTGGTTTTCTTCCATTTTTTACACCACTGATGTGGACCTTGGGGTTGAAAATTGAAAACATTTCAAGGCTGCTTTATTCCTGTCTCTATTCCAAAGATTAAATCAATAGCCTCAGACTCCTAATAAAACTATCTGTACATTCCTTGTGGAATGTTAAAAAAAGAAAAGAAAAAAAGGTATGGATGTGCGGGTGTGCCAATGCTCCAGGAGAGGTGGTACCATACAGTGGGGGGTCAGAGATGTAAACAATTATGACTTAAACCTTCGTTGGCATAACAAAGATGGATACAAACTACTAAGGAGACCTAGTGGGACTTGCGTTGGCTATAGGCTGGGGGCCAAGAGGTGGTCAGGAAAGGCGTGACCATGTGACCGGGTTTGATATGCAAAGACAAAGCAACGCCAGTGCATGCGGTGCACTCAGGGCAGCGGATGGGGGCTGCTTACGTGTGAGAGCTCTCCTCCCAGGCAGCCTGGGTCCAGACCTGGGCTCTTACACCCACCACTAGATGTGTGACCTGGGTGAGCTATTTTGACTTTCCGTGTCTTGATTTCCTCAGATACGTAATTGGGATAACATTAGTAGCCACTTCACAGATCTCTGTACAGGTTAGTCAAGTTAAACAAGTACAGTGCTTAGAGCAATAAGAAGGCATTAAGTATTCTGATGTTAATGGAACTGCCATGGGCGTTGTCATCACTAATTGCAGGTGGTTTGGTGTGACTGGAGCCTGAGCATGGGGGAGGGGTTGCCAAGAGGAACAAGGGTGAGAAGGGGATGAGATCAACCTGTGAAGGCCTTGGATAACCCCCACCTTGGGGTCTCTGAGCTTTGTTCTGTGCCATACAGAGCCACTGAGGATACCTGATGATGTGTTCCACATGGTGCACCCTCAGGTTACCACCCATATGGCCTGCTGCCTGCCCCGTCCAAAGGATACCTGCCAGCATCCTATGATGTCCCCTGGTCCACACCTGTTATCCCAAAACCAGAGCTGAGTCTTTTCTCCCACAATTACCATCCCCATCACTGTTCTCAAATCCCGCCTGTGAGCCATAGCCCTTGCCAACAGTCCAGACCTGGGCACAGCGAGCCCCACAAAGTGACAGTCAGTTAAGCCAGGTCCCTTTCGGGGGCTCAGCCTAGGAAGTGGAAGAGACTGCGCCCCGCTCCGGGCTTGACGCAGGCCTCCCCTGAGCTCCCTCGGGGACAGCCCTCTTCCAGGGCTCAGGCCTCCCACTGCTGCCTGCCCTGTGTACTGCGGGGCTGCCCTCTGCTCCCCACTCTTCAACCCCTCCACTGTCCTTCCTTATGCCCTATTTCACTTTTCAGGCTGCTCTGAAATATAAAACTGCTCCAACAAGCTAACAGGATTCTTCCTCTTGTGACCAAAACCTGTCTGCATTTCAGCAGGGCCTTGTGGGGCCAGGCACACAAGTAGGGCTGTCTGATAAAATAGTCTGCCCAGTTAAATTTGAATTTCAATAACAAAATTTTTAGTATAAGTAGAACCCATGCAATACTTGGGGCATATTTACACTTTAAAAATTATCTGTTGCTTCTCTGAAATTCAAATTTAAACAGGTGGCCTATATTTTTTAAAAATATTTTATTTATTTATTTTTAGAGAGAATAGGGAAAGGAGAGAGAAGAGAGGGAGAGATACATCCATGTGTGGTTGCCTCTCATGCGGCCCCAACCAGGGACCTGTCCTGCAACCCAGGCATGTGCCCTGACTGGGAATCGAACTGAAGACCCTTTGGTTTGCAGGCCAGCACTTAATCCACTGAGCCACACCAGCCAGGGCAGTAGCCTGTATTTTTTTTTTTGCTAAATCTAGCAACCCTGTCCTTCACAAGGCCCTCAGGAATCTGCTTTGGCCTCTGCTAACAGTACCTCCTGCAACATTCTTCTCATTTGCTTTCTGCATGGCAGCCCTCAAGTGCTCTGTGTCTAAAGTCACCTCCCTTGACCCTGACCACTCACAACTTCTGCACTCCCCTGTGCTCTGTGCAGAATCCTATGTTGGTCCTTGCCTCTCTGTGGCCACTCCAACTGTGGCTGGGACAATACTTACTGAGGGCCAACCCCGCCTTATGTATCCTGGAGCCCCAGCAGCCAGCCTAGAACCCGGCACACAGATCAGAACAAGACAGGAAAAGCTACTATTTATTGAGGCCTTATCACCTGCCATGTACTAAATGCTGAGCTCCTTTTATCTTCATAACAACCTATTTGAAAGGGGAGGAACTGAGGCTTGGAGAGGTGAAGCTCCTCGCCTGGGATCCTGCAGCCCTTCAGCAGCAGGACCATGAAGTCACCCAGCCTGACTCTATGGTCTGTTCTCTGTTATTCTCTCCTGTCGATGGAGAAATTTATAATGGTCTAAACATCTTAGCCCAAGGAAGCAATTCCGGCAGAACTTTCAGAGGCTGCTTGGGAAGCCAATCAGGTAGGTTTCTGGAGTCTCCCATCCCCAAATAATACAACCAAGAGAGCCATCAGCTGTGCCAGGCCCTGTAGGTAGCAGGGAGAAGGATGTACATCATGTGTAATATGAAACAGGGTGAGGAGACAAGTGTTATGAACCGTTGTTCATGGTAGTGGAGGGCATTACCAATAACTGGATGGAGAAGAATAAGTGTTCAGGAGGAGAACAGGTATTTCTGGGGGCTGGGGGAGAGGGCAGACGGAAGGGTTTATGGAACAGGTAGGATGAGAATGGGACCTGGAGTGATGGGGAGGATTCTAAGAGCATTCCCAGGGGGAAGGAGCTTAGCAGAGAGGCGGTGAACAGCGCCTGTCCCAAAACGTGGTCCCAGGCTCAAATGCCCGTAGAGCCAGAGGGTGATGGAAATGAGTAAGGGGGGAGTCTAAAGAGTGGTGAGGGCTGTGTTGGTCAGAGACCCCTGGCCTAGCAAAGGGCCCAGCCACCACCCTCAGGTCCAGCTGGTTTCTGCCTGAGAGTGGTGTTTACCCAGGTGGCAGAGCCTCAGAAACCATCCCTGACTGGTGTGGCTCAGTGGCTGGGTGTCCAGTTCCCAGTCAGGGCACATGCCTGGGTTGTGGGCCAGGACCCCCCAGGAGGGCGTGCAAGACAACCAATCCATGTTTCACTCCCTCTCTTTCTCCCTTCCCTCCCCTCTCTGAAAATAAACTTTTTTTAATTAAAAAAAATAAATGAATAAAAAGAAATCAAAAAGCTGCATTTTTTTTTTTTTTAATTTCCCAATTTGTAAAAGGTTAGAGGATAAACAAAACCTGTCATCCCACAGAACACACTTCCTTCTCTAGGGACAAGAGAGGATTTGGTTGGAGAAGTGGCTCAGGGAGCCAGGGCAAGGCCTGCATAGGGGGCCATGCTGGGCAGCTGCAGGGTTAAGAAAGGAAGTCTCTTACCAGCGAGGTGGTTTGGGTGACTGTGAGGCCACGGGCAGGAACCAGCAGGGGAAGAGCAGAGAAGCGAGAGGATGGATGACCCTGCAAGGAGACAACTCAACCACCTCGCTTTGAGTCAGGAGGTGATAAGACAGCCCAGTGGACAATTAGCAAACCACCCAGACCACATTCGCCTGGGGAGGAGGCCCAGGAACCTGTTCACAGAGGCTGCCACAGGTGCTTATCACTAGGAAAAGGAGGGTACACTCGGATTTAGATGTTCAGCAATGTTTTCCTAGAAGGACTGGCAGCAGGAAGGACACGACATCTGAAAAAAATCCTTACCTAGGAAGATGCTAGAGGTCATAATTACTAGATGTGGGTGGGCGGAATTGCTGGAAGGAAATGAACCAAAGGTACAGCCAAGGTCACCAGCCTCAGGACCAAAGTGACACCTACAACAGTGGAGTAGGAGGGATGGGTGGAGCTGATAGGATGCCACCATAAGGCTAGAAAGGTAAGCACTGCAGTTACATACAGGTGCACCTGGCTTTACACAAACCTAAGGTATAAAGATCCAGAGTCACTAAAACAGACTGGGGGTGAGAGTCTACTTTATAGGAGAGCTCTTCAACCAAAGGAGTCATCCTGGGGACCCTTTAAAGGAGCAGTTCTTCACCCTGGCAACACCTGGGATCTTGAGGATGGTCTGCCACATACCGATTGGCTGATGGTGACAGGGATACTAATAGAACCTGCGTACCTGGGTTGTTAGGAAGATTAAATGAGTTTCATGTAGGAATAGCTCAGAACAGTGCCCAGAAAGCAGTAGGGGCTATTAGTATCTCATAAGTGTTAGGTACTGTACTATTATTAGTAATTAAACATCCCTTTCCACTGCTCACCAATCTGCTGAGGAAAGGCCTGAATTTCTGGGGTGGTCAGGGAGGGAGGAGGCGGTTTCTACCCGAAAGATGAATCCCGCCCCTAGATCCTCCATATCACTATCCCGTAGGCAAAGGAATCCTTCCAGCCACACGCTCACTGCCAGTCACATCACATTATATCTATGTCAGTATCTGTATCTTTTTATACCTGTATATTTCCCCTGCCTTCAGATACCACCTTTGAGAGCACGGAAATAAAAAAAGTAAGCTGAAAGACTGAGAATTTTAACTTGAGATATCAAGTATGTACCTAAATGGATACTTACTGTCTGAACTGAATCTCACTGTTATCATTTCCTCAATTAACAGAAAAAATTTAAACTACATATTTTCTGCTAATAAACAAACAAAAAGTCCCAATGCCCAGGCTCTACCTCAGAGCAATGAAATCAGAATCTCTAAGGATGGGACCCAAACAGCAGTAGTTTTTAAAGCTTTCCAGGTGATTCCAATGTAAACCAAGATTAAGAGCCTCGTAAAGAATGATCTCCCCCAGTAAATGTCAATATTCAATTTCCAATCTGGAAATAAGGATCAAAAGACTTCCCTAGAAAGTTCTGTTAGCCTTTGAGCCAGCGATTTCGCCTTTCAGAATTTATCTCAGGAAAATAACCAGAGATATAAACAACGATTAACGTGGAAGAATGCTTATCATAGCGTTATTTTTAAGAGCAAATTTATAATATTGTGAAGGAAACCGTAGGAAGGGGGTAAAGGCAGAGTACAATGAGGTTTCAGCTGTGTCTTAAAGGATGCAGAAGAGCTTGCCCGGACAACATGGGGGATGGCACGAGGAGGGCAGGCCTGCCTTGGGCTTAGGACAGAAAGGAGTTTATTCATGTTTTTAACCCAGACACTGGGAGCCAGCTTGTCCAGAGAGTGCAAGCCAGAGACCAGAACCAGGAGGGAAACTAGAGCAGTTTGCCCGCACCCACCCACATCCCCCGCCCCCCAAATGGTAGATGGGAATAGGGCAGGCTAGATGCAATGCTTCTCAGATTTGTTAGAAGTGCAGATCCTGCCCTGGCTGGTGTGGCTCAATTCTGGACAGGGCACATGCCTGGGTTGTGGACCTGGTCCCCCAATTGGGGGCGTGCAAGAGGCAACCGATTGATGTTTCTCTCACATTGATGTTTCTCTCCCTCTCCTTTTCCCTCCCTTTCCTTCTCACTAAAAAAAAAAAAAAAAAAAAAAAATGTAAATACACCGCTCACTTCGGCGGCACGTATACTGAAATTGGAACAATATAGAGAAGATTATTAGCCCAGCCCCTGTGCAAGGATGTCACACAAATTTGTGAAGAGTTCCATATTTTTAGATAATAAAACAGATCAACTCTTTAAAAAAATAAGTGCAGATCCTGATTGGGTAGCTCTGGGAAAGTGGGAACCTGACATTCTGCATTTCTAACAACCTCCCAGGTGACGCTGTTCATACTGGTCCTCAACCCCACCTTGAGTGGCAAGGGCCTCGAATTAATACAAAGGAGCCATTCCCAGCCACCTCCCGCCCCCACAAAGGGTCTGTGGGCTAATGGAGACCCAGGGCACAGAGTTTCCTAGAGGAAAAACAAAACAAACGTGAAGACTAAGGGGCCAATGGTCAGGACTACAGGACATCCCAAGAATGCTACAGATTCTCTGACCTAATAAGGACTTAGCCAACGCTTGTCTCAGGAACAAGATCCAAAACCCCCAGCCTGGGCAATCACACATACCCAGTTTGATTACTTAAACATCTGCTAAGCACCTCCCAGGCCAGGCACTAGGAATACAAAGACCGTCCAGTGTAAAATTGAAGGGCTGACTCAGAATAAAAATATCCTCAAAACAAGCACCTCAGAGATGATTTGGGACTTTGGGAAGTGTGAGAGAATAGGGCTAGAGCTGTGCCTAAAGCCAAGAGTTTGGTTTAGCAGGGGGCATTCTCAGGAAACCAATAATCAATCAAGTAATTCAAGCCAGAGCTCTAATTTTTTGAAACTGCAACATATGTATTATAGGTATGTCATGTCACTTTGTAGTATGGAGAAAATAAGTTTAAAATGGTACAAATACTTTCAAGTGCTTTTAGCTAAACAAATGCAAATGACAGACTTTTTAACAACTCCATACCTTCCTTCTTCAGGTTACCACAAAACGATGCAGAAGAACAAATCCAGACCCCAGTCACCTTTCTTTCAAAGTTAACCACTGAATCAAACACATGTCCAGAGGCCAAATTCTCCACATTTTTTTTCTGTAACTCAGGTAGCACGCGGCAAAATGAATCCTGAAGTGTGTTTATCTAAGCACATGTGCATGCTCCCAGAGGTCATACCAGATCCTGCCTGGTGAGTGGCCTTCTCCTGGATCATTAAAGCCATGCCTACAGACAGCCAAGAATCCATATGGCCTGGGCTAGTTTCCCTAACAATGGTGCCTAATAAGGAATATGTCAACAGAATGGGCTGGTAAGAATCTGTCTGTGTTTCTCCAGTGGCCCTTGAAAGAAAGGGTGCAGACTTCCCCCAAGATGGAGGCATAGACAGACACGCTGTGTCTCCCTCCACAACTAAGAAGGAATACAACTACCTCAAAACTAAAGACAACCAGAAGTTCCAGAAAATCGAGCTGCACAGAAGTCCAAAAAACAAAGATATAAAGAAGAAATACTCATCCAGACAGGTAGGAGGGGCGGAACCGGGACAGAAAGGACGTGGTGTGGTGACAGCGGCAGCAGTAGTGACAGGCCAGAGGAAAGCACAGTCACACATTTTAAAAAGTAGGGAGGGACACTTGGGGAGCACTCCCAGCACCAGACCAGACCCGGCAGCTCACGACTCCAGCACCGGGGCAAATAAAGCCTCATTGCTTCTGACTGTGCAAACCAGTGGAGGTTGGGGTGGAGGAAGAAACTGACAGTCTCTCAGGAGATTCCACTTGTTTAAAGGGCCCCCACAGTCCTAGAACATCTGCAGACCCACCCACTCTGGGAACAACGGCCAGGGCAACAGCTAGAGAGCACCAGTCCCACACAGAAGTGGGAGAAGTGCCTGGAAAAGGGGCAAATGCTGAGCAAGCAGCATTGTTCCCTCTCAGACCCCTCCCCCACATACAGCACCACAACCGTGGTGAAACGGGTTGCCCATACTGACGAATACCTAAGGCTCCGCCCCTTGCAATGTAACAGGTGCGACAGCTCTACCTAAGACACAGAGGCAAACAAACACAGAAGCCTGTCAAGATAAGGAGACAGAGAAGTATGGCCCAAAAGAGGGAATGGATCAAGGTTCCAGTGGGAGAACTAAGTGACAAGGAGATAGACAACCTAACAAACTCGGAGTTCAAAACACTGTGATAAAGATGTTCGCAGGCTTGACAGATATGCTTAAGTACAGCAAATGCATAAGGGAAGAAGTGAAGGCTATGCTAAATGAAACAAAGAAAAATCCACACAAAACCAACGGTGAAGGGAAGGAAACCGGGGTTCAAATCAATGATTTGGAACATAAAGAAGAAGAAAAATCAACCAGTACAGAATGAGGAAACAAAATTTTAAAAAATGAGGAGAGGCTTAGGAACCTCTGGGACAACTTTAAACGTGCCAACATCTGAATCATAGGGGTGCCAGAAGGAGAAGAGGAAGAGCAAGAAATTGAAAGCTTATGTAAAAAAATAATGAAGGAAAACTTCCCAAATCTTGGGAAGGAGATAGACATACATATCCAGGAAGCACAGAGAGTCTCAAACAACTTAGACCCAAAGAGGACCACACAAAGACACATCATAATTAAAATGCCAAAGTTTCAAGATGAAGAGAGAATCTTAAAAGCAGCAAGAGAAAAACAGAGAGTTATCTACAAAGGGGTGCCTATGAGACTACCAGGTGATTTCTCAAAAGAAACTTTGCAGGCAAGAAGGGGCTGGCAAGAAGTATTCAATGTGATGAAAAGCAAGGACGTACAACCAAGATTAGTCTATCTAGCAAAGCTATCATTTAGAATGGAAGGGCAGATAAAGTGCTCCCCAGACAAGGTAAAGGTAAAGG
Organism: Furipterus horrens; assembly: GCF_987537825.1. Lineage (NCBI taxonomy): Eukaryota > Metazoa > Chordata > Mammalia > Chiroptera > Furipteridae > Furipterus > Furipterus horrens. Next base: position 167,852,480 of record NW_028327173.1, read on the forward strand.
AGTTCATCGCCACCAAGCCATTATTATATGAAATGTTAAAGGGATTTACAGTAGTCCCTCTCTATATCACAGTTCACTTAGTGTGGCCTCAGTGTATTGCGGGATTTTTAAAAATATTATATTTAATTATTTATCGCGGATTTGTTGCTATATCACAGGATTTTGCAGTACTGTATATGTATGTTGTTAAAGTTACGTAGGTTTAAGAGTGTAGAATAAATGTAAGGTTCCTACTCTGCAGGGGGGTCTAGAATGTAATACCCACGATAAGTGAGGGAATACTGTATTTAAGAAAAAGGTAAAAACTATGAATATTAAAATGACAACAAACTCACAACTATCAACAACTAAATCTAATAAATAAAAACAACATCCAACAAAGCAAACCAGAATAGGAACAGAATCATAGGTATGGGGATCATTTGGAGGGTTATTAACTGGGATGGGGGGAGGCAGAGATATGGGGAAATGGTACAGGAATTAAGAAGCATAATTGGTAGGTACAAAATAGACAGGGGGATGTTAAGAATAATATAGGAAAGGGTGAAGCCAAAGAACTTATATGCACAACCCATGGACATGAACTAAAGGGGGGTGGGATTGCTAGAGGGAAGGGGGGTACTGGGCAGAGGGGAGCAAAGGGGGGAAAAATTGGGATTACTATAACAACATAATAAAATATACTTAAAAAACAAAAAGTAATACCAGACCAGATCTGATACAATATGGTGAAGTAAGGACCATGGGAAATTCTAAGACCAAAGGTATAGAGAACTACATTCAGTTATATGTATTTATTTTATAAACAGATAATGCTAAAATAAACAGGCTTACAGGCCACTTATATTTTTCAAAAAGAAAAAGAAAAAAGGGAAAGAAAGAAAGGGTATGCTATAGAACCAGCACAATGAGCCCCAGGAGGGGGATAGTCTGTCTCTCCAGAGGAGGTGGCTATCTGGGGCTACCTGATGCTCTCCTTAGGAATTATAGATATTGGAGGAAGAGTGTGCCCCAAACTGAGAGCACTGATACCTATAGGGAGGGATGTGGGATAATGTTAACTCTATCAAGGGCACTTTTATTACTCAATTGGTATCATTTGAATTTTTATAACAAAAATATATTCAAACATTACTTGCATAATTAAAAATAATTTTTTAAAAGCATAAACAAATCAAAACAATTCCAAAGCTTCCTTTGCATTTATCCCATATTCATTAAACAAGCACCGAGCATGGTAAAAATGAATGAAGTGCATGGTGGGGCACCATCTCTGGAGAATATGGTCCCTCTGACTCCAATCTCTCCTGAACAGACCCCCTCTCTCACCCTACTACCACAGGGGTCTTTCAGAAATGCATCCCAGATCTCACCAATGCTGCCCCCTGACCAAGGATAAAATCTACACGTCTTGGCAGGACCGACAAGCCCTGCATGCTCTGGTGGCTTCATCTTTTCCTACTCTCCGCAACAGCTACACTACAATACAGACTTGCCCTTCTCAGTGAGCTCCTGGCTTTCTGCCCATCCTGCTACTCCTTCTAGAATAGCACTTTCCTCCTCTCTGCTCCTCGAAATCCTCCACGTCCCTAGGGACTTAGCATGGCATCAGCAACTGCCCCTGGTTAGTATTTCCTGAACCCAGCTCAGTGCCAAGGGTTGAGGTCCCTGCTCTGGGCTTATTTGTCGTATATACAGGTATATTTCATTTTATTGCACTGCACAGATGCTGTGTTTTTTCATAAATTGACCAGCAAAAAGATTACAACTCACTTTATTACAGTGCTATGGAACCGAACCTGCAATATTTCTGCAGTACATCCGTATAGGTGTTAAAACCACAGTACAGCTGAGCACACTGTTAACCTTGCCTTGGGTCTTTCTGTATTCTCAGCACCTGGCCCACAGCAAGCGCTCCATTAGTATCTATTGACGAAAAGGTAGGGTCATCCCCAAGGCTCTGATATCACAAACTCATAAAACTGAACATCTGAATTTGCAGAACAAAATGTGGGGAAAGTAGGTTGGTTTATCTTTTTCTGACCTCCCATTCCCTGTACTGTGAAACACCTGGGTGCAATGGCCTAGGCCTGAGGTACCCTCAACACATCCCTAGCCTCTGTTGCAATGGACCGGGTGGGGGCCAGGAGACTGGGCCTTTGTCCTTCAGCCTCCAGGAAGTGAAAGCAAAGAAGCAACCCAACACTGAGCACCTCATCAGAGATCATACTAAGCATTTCCTTTAATCTGTTAATGTGGCTCATAACATTGACTGATTTTCAAAAGTTGAACACATTTTGCATTCCTGGCTTAAACCCAACCTGTTAATGAGGAATTATTCTTTTTATATATTGATGGACTCAGGATTCTAATACTTTATAAAAGATTTCTATATTTATACTCATGAGTACATTGGCCTATAAATTTCTTTTCTTATATCACCCTTACTAAATTTAGGTTATACTAGCTGCTTTTTCAATATTTTGGAAGAATTTGTGTACAACTGGAATTATTCCCTTAGTGATTGGTAGAACTCACCAAGGAAACCAGCTAGGCCTGGGCTTTTGAGTAAATTACTAATTCAATGTCTTTAATGATTATAGATTATTTCAATTTTCTATTTTTTATAGAATCAATTTTGGAAAATTATATCTTTCTAGGTAATTCCAAACATTTGGATTACAAAGATAACTGATACCTGGAATGCTGACCCTAAAGTGAACTCCTCAAGAAATTAAATGCCTTGTGAATCACCACAGAAATGACAGCTCACGTGTGTACTGTATGTTACAATTTATAACAGCACTGCCCATATATTACCTCATTTGAAGATCAAGGTATCTGGTGGCTTTGGTTACTCTTGGTGTCTTGAATATCTGCAAAGGGTTGGATAACTTCCTATTTGGCGAGTCAGCTGATTCCGATCAACACCCTATTGCTGACCACACTAGGAAATCTTGTGGAGGCCTATATAGCTATTTAATTCCTCACTTCACTCTTAGACGTTACTTGTCATTAACAAGAGGAAGCAGTAGACAGCTCCAGGAAAAGAAAAGCACACTCACCAGGGCCTCAAAGTCCTTGTAGTCCTGGCGGGCATAGGACGCGGGAAAAGGCCGCAGCGCCGAGTCCCGCTTGTAGCTCTGCAGCGCCGAGGTGAACAGACTGCACCGCAGATCAGCGGCCAGCACGTCGCGGGCCACTGCCTCCCTGACAGCCGCCCAGCCTGCCGGCTGCATCCTGGGTCACGGCGCGTAGCCGGGTTGGGGAGGGGGCAGAGGGGTGGGGAGACGCGGCGGTTCAGAAGCGAGCGCAGAGCCAGAGGTCAGCGCGAGGCAGGCACCGGGGACAAAGGGCCAGAGGGGACCAGGGTTGTCAGGCCTAGGGTGGAGCTAGGCAGAAGGATGAGATGACCGGGGTGAGAACGTGCTGACGAGTGTCTTCTACGTGGGTCTTGGCCGGGGCGCTCGCTGCCCGGGGAAACCGGCTGGTGGAGGAGAGGGGCAGGACAGGGACCACGGGTCAGCGCGACGTGGGGTGGGGGTGTGGACTAGGGATAATGGGGCCGGGGATGGGGGTGTCCCAAGCCTGGGGGAGGGGCTATGACACAGGATGAGACGACAACGGCGGGAACGTGCTGACACGTATCCTCTGCAGGGGCCTGGGGCTGGGGGCACACCCAGGGGGGGCCGCGGGCTGAGCCCCCTCCCCGTGCGGCGCGTGGCTGCGGCGCCACCCGTGCCTTCCTGTTCCGCCTCCGGCCGGGCGCCGCCGAAGCCCCGGTGCTCGCCCGCCTGCCCTCGGCGCCGCCTGAGTTCATCAGCCGTGCAAGCCCCCTTGCCGTACTCTGCCCGCCTGGGGTACTCCCGCGCCCCGAGCGCTCGCCGGCCTACCTCCCTTCCCGGCGCCCGGCTCTCGAAGCTGCTCCGCGCTCCTCCCAGCCCAACGACGCCCCGCCCCTTCCCGCGCCCGTCCCCTGAGCTGAGCAGGATGTGTCCGCCCCCCTCAACCCGACCAGTCCCCTGCTGCTAGGTGTGCGGCCTCCGCAGCGTCCCCCACGCTGCTGCGTGCCATTTTTACAGAAGTCCGGAGTAGAAACTGGCCCAGGCGCCCTTTTGACCCTTCTTGGGGTTGTTTCTCTCCAAGGCTGATAGCCAGGATAAGAGGATTCATTTAAACCCAGGGACTTGGATGCTGGGAGTGGTACAGGTCACAAGGTCTGAAGGGTGGATCTGGACTGCCATACATGCTGCGTTCGGCCCCAGGAATTCTTCACATTGCTTTAAGACTTCTCTCAGATGCCTCAAGATTTTCCTTTGGGATTCTCCGTAATGGGATTGGGATGAGGGTTATTTTGACCTAACTTCAGAAGAGAAAGGACTAGAGTCCCATCTCTTCTCTCCCTTAAAAGAAAACCCAACAATCCAGCCCTTTGGTCAAGTGAAAAACCCAACGCAGGACATTGCTGAGATTCCCTAGTTCTGCTCTGTCCAATATGGTAGCCACTAGCCATGTTGGCTGTTTAAATTTAATTTACAATTCATTTCCTGCCTAGCTGGTGTGGCTCAGTGGATTGAGCACTGGCCTGCAAACCAAGAGTCTCCGGGTGGATACCCAGTCAGGGCACATGCCTGGGTTGCTGTCCAGATCCCCAGTTGGGGGCGCGTGAGAGGCAACCACACATTGATGTTTCCCTCTTTCTTCCTCCCTTACCCCCTCTCTAAAAATAAATAAATAAAATCTTTAAAAAAAAATTCAGTTCCTTAGATGCACTGGTCACATTTCAAGTGCTCAATAGTCACATGAGTTTGGTGGCTGCCATTTTAGATAGCATAGAACACAGTAGTTTCCATCATTGCTACCTTAGGCCAAGAAGCCCCCAACATCCACACTCAAGACAGGAATCACTAAACAACCTCACTTCCATAGGAGAGGCTGGGCTTCACCTGGTCATAAAGGAGAGGTGGTTGGGTGAGTGCTGGATTTTGGGAGATCTATGGAGGACTGCTTTTCTGCTTCCCTTTCACTGATTGACCTTCTACTTCACAAAGTAAAGGTTCTCCCTAAACCTTTCCCAGATGCAATGCTGGAGGATCTAAAAATGTCCAGGGTTCCCAATAAATGCCAATTTAAAATATCTTTGGGGGGAATTGGAGTGTAAGGGGACTAAATGTTAATGAAAAAAATAAAATAAAAATTATTTTAAGAAAATAAAGTATCTTCAGGCATTTCGAGGAAGTGAATGAGTCTGGACAACAAATTCTTTTGTAATTTAAAAGATTTCTAATTTATTTTCTTTCAACAGAATTTAAAGAGGACTTAATTCAGTTGTCACCTGACCATTCATTATATGGTAGCGAGTGACATTGTTGAAACTCCTTCCATCTATTGATTTATGGGAACAAGATTTTTTAGGTTAGCTATAAAACTGAAAAAAAACTTAAAAAGCATTGAACCCTGGCTGGTGTGGCTCAGTGCCTGGTTGTGGGCCAGGTCTGGGGGTGCACAGGAGACAACCACACATGGATGTTTTTCTCCCTCCCTTCCCCTCTCTCTAAAAATGAATGGGTAAAATCTTTAGAAAAAGACACTTTCATGTTTGATAATCATCAAAATTTGTAATATATTTATGGTGGATTGATAAAGTATGTATCACAAATAATTGTAATGATAACTCAGTCCAGAAGAAAAACAATGCATAGAATTTTAAGTTCAAAGAATGTGGGAAAAGTTTAAAAATTCAATTAATGTACTTATTTTGTCATAAAAAATATGATTGGGTAATCAATAAAACACAGGTATAAAAAATATATTTGACCAAAATAATAAAAAAAAATTTAAACTGAAAAAAAAATATATTTGTATTCACGTCTTGGATAAAGGGAAGTGGCAAACAAGTTCAAGAACAAAAAATAATTATGTAAAAAATTAAAAAATTATGATGGTATCAACTCTCCTAGGTATCTACCTTCCATTGTTTATACTTAAAAGTGATGTAACAGCTTAGAGTATCAATATTTAAATGCACAAAATATTCATCCTTTGCATCTACTTAAACCTGCTATGGGTCGTTAGCCCCTGGCCAAGCCCTGTGAGGTATAGCTATTACCACAGGCAGGAACCTTGCTTCTCCATAGGTCTCTAACTTTCCATTACATTGTGAAATGTAACAAGCATGCAAAAGAGTATCAAAACAAATGTTTGCACGGGTGAAACTCACAAACATTATGCTAACTAAAAGAGGCCGGTCACAAAGGTCTGCTTCCATTTAAGTTGGCCAACCAACAGCTATGGAAAATATTCAGAGAAAAAATGTTATATTGTGGCTGATGTGTACAAAGTAGTTAGGCCTACAATGGTTGCATCTATACTGAATATATACTGTACAGATGTTTTCCTTGTCATTATTCCCTAAACAATCAGTATAGCAATTATTTACATTGCATTAGGTATTACAAGTAATTCAGATAGGATTTAAGACATATAGGAAGATATGCATATGTTATATGCAAAAATATGCTATTTAAAAAAATATTTTTTTAAATTAATTTTTTAGAGAGAGGGAAGGGAGGGAGAAAAAGAGAGAGGAACATTGATGTGGGAGAGGCACATCGATTGGTTGCCTCTTGCACACCACCAACTGGGGACCTGGCCCACAACCCAAGCATGTACCTTGACCAGGAATTGAACCAGTGACCTTTCAGTTCACAGGTTGACACTCAATCCACTGAGCCACACCAGCCAGGGCAAAAATACACTATTTTATATAAGGGACTTGATCACCCGTGGATTTTGGTATCCTTCAGGGACCTGGAACTAACCTGTGGACACTGAGAAATTGTATATGAAATGTCCAGAATAGGCACTTTAAAGATTTTATTTATTTTTTAGAGCGGGAAGGGAGGGAGAAAGAGAGGGAGAGAAACATCAATGTGCGAGAGATATATCAATTGGTTGCCTCTTGTACACCCTCAGCTAGGGACCTGGCCTGCAACCCAGGCATGTGCTCTGACTGGTCAAACCAGGGACCTTTTGGTTTCCAGGCCAGTGCTCAATCCACTGAGCCACACCAGCCAGACCAGAATAGGCACTTTATTTTTATTTATTTTTTAAATATTTTATTTATTTACTTTTACAAAGAGGAGAAGGGAGAGAGAGAGAGAGAGAGAGAGAGAAATATCCTCCAAACGGGACGTGGCCTGCAATGCAGGCCAGGAAAACAAACCAGCAACCTTTTGGTCCACAGGCCGCACTCAATCCACTGAGCTACACCAGTCAGGGCCAGAATAGGCACTTTAGAGACAAAAAATAGATTAGTGATTGCTAATAGGTTCAGAGTTTCTTTTTGGGGTGACAAAAATGTTCTAAAATTAGAATATACAATAACACTAAGTTACACACTTTAAATGGGTGAATTGTAAGGCAAGTGAATCATATCCAATAAAGATGTTTTTTAAATGTACAGTATTAGAAAAATTTAAATCAAGTATATGTCAGATATGATCGACTTGTTAGCAAGACAATCAGCAAAATGAAAAACAAATGTGCCAGCTCAGAGAAATTGTCAAAGTTGGGAAGTGGAATGTTTGCACAAGCAACTGGCGCCGGGGGCGGAGAGCGGGGGCTGTAGTTTCCTTTGCCAAGGTTGTTCAGTTACCATGCTGGAGTCCGTGCAGTCTGATCGGATCCGGCAGCTGAGCGCCACAGAGGAAACAACAGCACATTTTAAAAGCACAGGATGAAAGATGGGAGGTCGAAAACTCGAATACAAGATTTCATGCGACACTAGCGTCAGTTAGGGCAGGAAACCTGAAACCAACCAAGCAAGCTCTAATTTTAAACAGGATACTGCCAGGGATTCTTCTGAAACGGCAAAGATGCAAAATAACCCAGAGTGTATACCCTGGAGGTGCACGGTTAAAAAAAGCAACAAGCCAAACACCCGTGCGCTCACCATGCAGTTAAAAAAAAGGAAATTGTCAAATTTAAAAACCCGTGTGCCCTTTCTCAGGCACACCCCTAAATCCCCACGGAAGGGAGGAACCACAATCCTGAATTTTGTGTGAGCAACTCATTTGCTATTTTTTTTATTTTCAATATAACATCAAAGTCTTTACTTACCAGAAATCAAACTCAGATGTATAAATACATAAAACATATAAAACTGGTGTGATAGACGGCGTTAATTTTTGTCAGCCAATTCTCCGCTTCGCCCCCTAATGGTGACTCAAGGCACCGTGTGAATAAAGTATTTCCGGAATCGAAAGAACGGTGACTCGCCTTATTTACATACCCACAGTGCACTGCAACAAGTACAATTTTAAAACGCAAAACTTAAAATTCTTCCCACTTATATTTTCTGAAAATTAGATTCTCATTTACAGAGTAAACTGTAAACCTTCATTCAGGTACTGAATCTTGGCGTTGACTAGCCACCGTCAGTGCAATAGAAGTTTCCTTTACCCGAGGTGTGCTTTAGCTGTTAATGCTACATACTCTGGTTTCTCTTCAGATCGTATAAATCTTTCGCCTTTTACTAAAGATTTCCGTGGAGAGGGACAATTCTGAGTTTTAACCTAATTTTTTGAGGCCTTGTTTCGGCAAGGCTGATAATGCTGTTTAAAAAAAAGTTGCTCATGAATATTTATTGGTTGGAAGCGTGTATGTTTTCGTGCTGGTTGTAGTTACAGCTTTAAACTCACTTGCACATTAAAAGCGTATAAGAAGGAAGTCTTTCGGGTTCCCATATATTTTGCTAATAGTAAATACTGTATCGTTTGTTTATTTTTTCACTGCAGTACTACCAATTGAAAAAAGGGGATTTTTAAGCTTTTCAAAAACCGTAAGCAAAAGGGGAAGCCAGCGAGCTTGATTGTAGTATAATTTAAAGTATTATTTCAACAAGTAATCAATGTAAAAGATTATGAAAATGTTTCACTTTATTTTTTCATACCAAATCTTTCAAATCCAGTGTATATTTTACATTTAGCACATTTCAAGCCCTCGACAGGCACTTGTGACTAATACCATCAGACAGCACAATTCTGTAGTATTACAACGTATGAACAGACTACAGTTTATAGATCCATTCTCCCTTCATGGAGAATTCCCCACACCTCACCCCACCCCCAGATTATGGTTATTAGAATGATGTTACTCATGGTGAGCAAGTGCAAATACTCTGTAAAGTGTGGAATGGAATCACTGCATCTAGGGCAGATAGGTATAATAATTGTCCGCGAAATTAACACTTCCACCAATTTCTTCTATGTATTCCCATTGCTTCTTATCCTTACTGGCCCTTAGTATGCTGACTTTAATTTTTGTTCATCTGGTAGATATGAAATGATGTGTTACAGTGGCTTTATTTATTTATTCGTTCATTTATTTACTTATTTTTTTGAGGGGAGTGAGTGAACATAGCGCCCCACTAGCACAAATTGTGTCGAGTTTCCCACATTTGAGGAAATCACAAGGGTCATCCAGAGTGCATTGGATAAGCCTCACCCTGGGAAAACCAACTGCGTGATCATGGTATCTCCTCTGCCAGGTGAGTATTTACAGTGGTTTTAATGTACATTTTTCTAATTACTACTAATGAGGCTCATCTTTTCAAAGTTTTTGGGGCCATTCTTGGTTTCTCTTTTGTGAAATACCTATACATGTCTTTTGCCTATTTTTTCTTAGATTGCACATTTTTTTCTTAGTGACTACAAGAGTTTTGTACACAGCCTCTAGACTCCAGACTTCAAATAGTAATTCTTTGTTGATTATATAGCCCTTCTCCCACTTTGGGGGAACACAAACATTCAGTCTGTTGCAAAACCCAGCTTGATCATATTATATTTTAAAAATCGTTGGACTCAATTTGCTAATATTATGATTAAACGTTTATATTTAAATTCTTTAGTGGAATTGACCTATAAAAACATTATTTTACAGTACTGTCCTTGTTTTATTATCAAGGATATAAAACTCATAAAATGACCCGGAAAGTATTTCCTCTGCAGTTTTAAATTTTATTGCCGTATTGGCACATGGTTCTTAACGTTCTTTATCATTTAGGGCTCTGCTGTACCTTTGTGTCCACTTTTTTCATTCCCAATATTGTTTATTTCTTCTCTTTTTTTGATCTCATAAATCTTGTCGAGGTTGTCAATTTTATTAGTTTTCTTTCTTTTTTTGATATTACTTATTTTTTAGAGAGAGGGGAAGGGATAGGGAAAGAGAGGGAGAGAAATATCGACGTGTGGTTGCCTCTTACGCTCCCCAAACAGGGGACCTGGCCCACAACCCAGGCATGTGCCCTGACTGGGAGTGGAACTGGCGACCCTTTGATTTGCTGGCCAGCACTCAATTTGTTACGGAAACAGGGGAGTCCAAAAATCCCCAGAGTTTCCGGATGGGTGATGGGGAAAATGAAGCAGCTTTCAGAATGCTTCCACATGCCTGAGGCTGGTGGCTAGTGTCTTTTTTATGCAAAATGGCTTTAATGCATCCAAAGCCTCAGGTGGATGGGAGGGGTCTTGGACCAGGGGATGGTATGGAAAAGGCACACCCAGCCTATGTAAGGTTCTGTGAATGGTCAGAACTGTTTGCAACACCCACTTCGTCACAGGACGCAGTCAGGGATACATAAGCAGCTGCGGACATTTTAGCTCTCTCTCGCTCTTGCTCTTGCTCTCACTCTCGCTCTCGCGCTCTCTCTCTCACTCTCACCCCCACTCTCACCCCCTCCATGCGGCTTGGTGAAGGGGCCTTCTCCATGCAGAATAAAGAAGCTAAGTTCTCCATGTGGCTTGGAGAAGGGGTCTCCAGGCTGCTTTAAGAGGCTCTCGCCATGCGGTTTTGAGGAGAGGAGATCCATGCGGTTTGCAGGAAGAAGGCAGTTTGCAAGGAGGCTGAGAATCCAGGCGGTTCTGCACTGAGAGCTGGAGGGCACCACAGCACAGAAAGGACCTCCCCAATCAGAAGAGTGATTGGCAGCTGCTGGTAAAACTGAGCTGTGTTTGGAAAGTAGGGAAACTGTTTCTCTAACTTTTCTAAAGCTAGCCTGCTTTGGTAGTGGGGAGGCAAGGATATGTGTTTATGGGTGTTTTAAAGAACATAAGACTTAACAGAAATCCGCAAATAACTAAATCTATATAACTGTTAACTGAGAAGGAAAACTCTGACTCCAAAAAACCTCCGCTGCCTTGCGGCATACCTCTTCAGGGGAAAGGCTAAGGGAGTAAACCCCAACAGAAAATCCGGAGCCGGAGTCCCTAAGGCGGTTTGACGTTGTAGTCAACACCGGCAACTCCTGCGGCGCACCTGAAGCCAAGCTGTATTGACTCCGTCTTTCCCTTGGACCCTTCAGCTGCGAAGAGAGGGGGGGTCTGCTGCATGGGCAACAGCAGACCCTCCATATCACCCTGCCCAGGCTCTGTAGCTTCAGCTTCACTGGAGAGGACACTCCAGTGTCATCGTAAGATGTCGATTCAACACGGGAGGAGACAGATACCGTGTCACTCCCGAGTCGGACTGCACAACCATTCTCGGCGGTGCAGATAGACTCTTAAGAAGCTACACCATTGTCTCTCGAGACGGACGGCTGCCAACGATAACACCCAGCTTCCCAGGTTCTGCTGGATGTTATCCCTATGCCTGCATTGGAGCTTTCCTGCCAGACTAGATGCTCCACCCAACAGCCTCCGTGTATCTTTCCTGGAGCCCCTGGCCAAGGCCAGGGAAATAACAGTAGTAAGTCTTAGGAAATGTGGAAGTGTAAGAGAGCAAGGGGTCCCCAAAGTCCCCACAGCTCTAGATTTCAGGCTTGGGGAAAGGAGATAGTACAGCTTTTAAGGTACTTTGCCTATCTATGGCAAGTTGGTAACTAGATAATACCTGTGCTACAGCCCAGGGCAAAAAGGCAGATCATAGACTTAAGATACTAGCCTTTCCTGAAGGGAAGCTATGCTGCCCCCAGATAAAAGGGCAGAAGATAGGCTTAAGACACTTTTTATAACAATGACTATGGTGCCCTGGGTCAGAATTTAAAATAAGGGCAGGCAGATATAGGAGGAAATTCCTACAAGCCCTTCTGGGTGACCCAGAGTGTCCACCCCTTCCCCCTATCCCTTTCTCCCTTTCCCCTTCCCCCTTTCTCCAAGGGGCCCCTTGAGATGGACCGGGAGTTTTCTGCTTACCTCTAATCCCTTTCCCTCTCTTCCCTCAATAAACCTGGTATAAAAAAAAATAATAAAATAAAGTAAAATAAAATAAAATAAGGGCAGGCAGCCATAAGAGGAGAGAAGCCAAGCAGTCTGAAAGGGGCTAGACAGTCTGAAAGGGTGTAGATGGGAGTTGGCTAGGTCTGGTGTATAGGAACAGAGCCATGATATAGCAGCTAGGCAGCTTTGTAGGAGAACTGGTCCTCCATAGGACCAGTGTGGGTGGAGTGAATGTAGAAGAGATGAGGAGTTGCCATGAGGAAGGAGCCAGAAGGGGATTCAGCCATGCTGCCTGTAGTGAAGGAGCAGCTATGCAGTTTGTAGTAAAGCTGTGTAAGAGAACCCTTGGACTTCCCTGATTGAAACAGAACCCACGGGCTATTTAGTTAGGGGCCCGATTGCCTGCCGCCAGAATTATAACTCTCAATACCAGAGTTTGGTGAAAAGAAAAAGAATTGTTTATTTACACATAGTTCTGCCTCCCCCTCCCAGACCTGGCCAGTCTTAGGAAAGTCAGAAACACCGTTTCCCTACTTCCTAGGCACAGTTCAGATTTACCAGTAGCTGTCAATCACTCAATTCTGATTGAGATCCTTTCTGTTCTGTGGTGTCCCCTCCAGCTCTCAATGCAGAACCGCCTGGATTCTCCGCCTCCTTGTAAATTGCCTTCTTCCTGTAAACTGCGTGGATCTCCTCTCCTCAGAACCGCAAGGCGAGAGCTTCTTTTTTAAGCAGCCTGGAGACCCCTTCTCCAAGCCACATGGGGGAGCCCATGAGAGCCAGAGCCAGAGCAAGAGAGCCCCAGAGTGCCAGCTAAAAATGTCTGCAGCTGCTTATCTCTCCCTCACTGTGTCCTCTCACGCAGTGGGTGTTGCAAGCAGTTCTGACCATTCACAGAACCTTACATAGGCTCTGTCTGCTTCTTCCGTACCATCCCACAGTCCAAGATCCCTCCCATCTTCCTAAGCCTTGGAAGTAAAGCGGATCTTTGTGCAACAATGTTTCCAGCCACTAGCCCCAGGCATGCAAGGGCATCCTGAAAGCTGCTTCCTTTTCCCTATCTCCCAACCGCAAACTCTGGGGTTTGTTTTTGGACTCCCCTGTTTCTGTAACAGCTGGTATGCGATGAGAAGGAAGAAACGGCCATGTAGTTTGTAGTCAGGATCTGGCCATAGGGCCTGGACTAGTAAGAAAGCCAGCATGCTGTTGCTTTGATCATGCCAGGTCCAGCTGACTCTGAAGTCACCAAAGACTCTGCCTTGCAGTCCCAGACTCTATCTGGACTCTTGGAACTCAGGACATATGGAAAGGACACTCTCTTAGGAGTTGTGCCTTTCCTGGATTTCACCATGATCCAGTGTAACATGGCACATGCTTTCCTGGAGTATTATTTGAAGGCTGATGACAATGTACCCCAGATCCTGAAGGAGAGAGCTGACAGATAAGGAATGGGGACCTATTGGGCTTGGTTTTGGCTTATAGCCTTTTGGGAAGCAAGGGAAGTGCTGGGTCTCATGGAAGAACAGGGCTCTGAATTGAAGTGCTCCCAGCCCTTGCAGGTTGGAATATTGTATATAAAGACCTGTTTTTCTCTAAACTAATTGTTATGTCATACACCCAGGTGCCATGTGAACAAGCCTTGCTTTGCTTGATAACAGTGTGACCTCCAGAAAGGCAGAGGACCTCCAATCAGTGACAGCACTTCACTTTGGGTGTCTTCTGGGGATGAAGGGACACTTCCTATAAGGGACAAAGAAGCCAGTGACACTCAAACCAGTAGGAGATAATTAACAGATGAATAATGGAAAAGGGGCCAGGAAATGACATTCCGCAGCTGCTCACACATATCTCTGGGATCAAAAGGAGGAAGATTGTCATCACCAAACACAGAGGAATGGGAATGTAACAGAACCCTTGGGCTGCTTCGATTGAAACAGAACCCACGGGCTGTTTAGTTAGGGGCCCAATTGCCCGCCGCCAGAACTACAACTCTGAATACCAGAGTTTGGTGAAAAGAAAAAGAATTGTTTATTTACACATAGTCCTGTCTCCCCCTCCCAGACCTGGCCAGTCTTAGTAAAGTCAGAAACACTGTTTCCCTACTTCCTAGGCACAGTTCAGCTTTACCAGTAGCTGCCAGTCACTCAGTTCTGATTGGGGAGGTCCTTTCTGTGCTGTGGTGCCCTCCAGCTCTCAATGCAGAACTGCCTGGATTCTCAGCCTCCTTGTAAACTGCCTTCTTCCTGCAAACCGCATGGATCTCCTCTCCTTCTCAAAGCAGTCTGGCAAGAGCCTCTTCTTAAAGCAGCCTGGAGATCCCTTCTCCAAGCCAGATGGAGGGAGCCCACAAGAGCCAGAGAGAGCTTGAGAGAGAGCGCCTCTTAGAGCCAGAGCCAGCCCAAAATGTCCACAGCTCCTTCTCTTCCTCCCTGCCTCCTCTCTCTCCCTCACTGTGTCCTCTCACGCAGTCGGTGTTGCAAACCGTCCTGACCATTCACAGAACCCTACATAAGCTCTGTCTGCTCCCTCGGTACCAGCCCACAGTCCAAGATCCCTCCCATCTTCCTGAGTCTTAGAAGTAAAGCGGATCTTTGCAACAATGTTTCCAGCCACTCGCTCCAGGCATGCAAGGGCATCCTGAAAGCTGCTTCCTGCTCCCTATCTCCCAGCTGCAAACTCTGGGGTTTGTTTTTGGACTCCCGTTTCTGTAACAGGAAGATGCAGCTAGATAATTTTGCAAATAAGTTGGAGATAGACCTATAACTAGATTACCCTTAGTTAATCACTCCCTTAGTTAAGTAGTTAATTGTGTTAGATTGTGAACCTGGAAGGAGAGAGGAGGGGGAGCTAATTGCATTAGTATAAAACCAGTTTGCCTTGTCTACTTCGGGCGTGCATGCCTTTGGCTGGCTGTGCCCAGCTCTGCAGACCCATGAATAAACAAACGCCTTACTTTGCTGCTAAAGTCCTGTGTCCCGGTGTTTTATTGTGAGCATTTCTCACACTCCTTTGTGCTCAGCCTGCTGCAGGGCCAAAAAGGCAGCCCCAGGCAAGCACATTGTTTCCTCAGGGCCCAAACTCACAGCTGGGACCCACTGCGCCCAGCCTGTTACAGAACCCCTGGGCTGCTCCAATTGAAAAGAAACCCACGGGCTCTTTAGTTAGGGGCTCGATTGCCCGCCGCCAGAATTCCGTCGGTAGCCGTCCGTCTCGAGAGACGATGGTGTAGCTTCTTAAGAGTCTATCTGCACCGCCGAGAATGGTTGTGCAGTCCGACTCGGGAGTGACACGGTATCTGTCTCCTCCCGTGCCGAATCGACATCTTGCGATGACGCTGGAGTGTCCTCTCCAGTGAAGCTGAAGCTACAGAGCCTCGAGAGACGATGGTGTAGCTTCTTAAGAGTCTATCTGCACCGCCGAGAATGGCTGTGCAGTCCGACTCGGGAGTGACACGGTATCTGTCTCCTCCCGTGTTGAATCGACATCTTGCGATGACGCTGGAGTGTCCTCTCCAGTGAAGCTGAAGCTACAGAGCCTGGGCAGGGTGATATGGAGGGTCTGCTGTTGCCCATGCAGCAGACCCCCCCTCTCTTCGCAGCTGAAGGGTCCAAGGGAAAGACGGAGTCAATACAGCTTGGCTTCAGGTGCGCCGCAGGAGTTGCCCGTATTGACTACAACGTCAAACCGCCTTAGGGACTCCGGCTCCGGATTTTCTGTCGGGGTTTACTCCCTTAGCCTTTCCCCTGAAGAGGTATGCCGCAAGGCAGCGGAGTTTTTTTGGAATCAGAGTTTTCCTTCTCCGCCAGAATTATAACTCTCAATACCAGAGTTTAGCAAAAAGAAAAAGAATTGTTTATTTAACAGTTATATAGATTTAGATTATTTGCGGATTTCTGCTGTTAAGTCTTATGTTTTTTAAAACACCCATAAACACACATCCTTGCCAACCTCCTACCAAACCTGGCCAGTCTTAGGAAAGTCAGAAACGCCATTTCCCTACTTTCCAAACACAGTTCAGCTTTACCAGCAGCTGCCAATCACTCTTCTGATTGGGGAGGTCCCTTCTGTTCTGTGGTGCCCTCCAGCTCTCAATGCAGAACCGCCTGGATTTTCCGCCTCCTTGTAAACTGCCTTCTTCCTGCAAAACGCGTGGATCTCCTTTCCTCAAAATCACGTGGCGAGAGCCTCTTAAAGCAGCCTGGAGACCCCTCCTCCAAGCCACATGGAGGGAGCACACGAGAGCGAGAGAGCTAAAATGTCCGCAGCTGCTTATATATCCCTGACTGCGTCCTCTGACGCAGTGGGTGTTGCAAACAGTTCTGACCATTCATAGACACTTACGTAGGCTCTGTCTGCTTTTTCCATATCATCCCCTGGTTCAAGACCCCTCCCATCTACCTGAGGCCTTAGAAGCATCCAAACCAGCCTCAGGCATGTGGAGGCATTCTGAAAGCTGCTTCCTTCCTCCCATCCCACAGCTGCAAACTCTGGGGATTTTTGGACTCCCCTGTTTCTATACAAGCTCTCCCTGGGAACCCACACCAGCACGTGCCATCCACTTCTCCTTTCAGAGCTACCCCTCAAAAGATCCTTTCCCATCCAGCCTTTCCAATGGCAGCCCCAGGATGGTCTCCAGAATACATAGTAATTTCAATGATACCCCCTTTACAGAACAATTGGGTTGTTGTTGGAGGGAGCCTCTTTCCTGTCATGGAAAAGCCTCTTCATCTCCTCAAAGATAATTTACCTCCTGAGGTGATACAGAGGACTCTGACCTTTTTTGTTTTGATGAAGGGACCAAAAACCACTCAAGTTCAGTCTCTCCCAGGCTCCTGTTATACTGTCAGCCTGCATTCATCTGTTCCAAAAATATTTCCAAGACTTTCATCAAAGATACCATTTATTATTTTTTCTCCTGAACCCCACCTATTGAAAGTTTTGTCCACTGCATTTATCAAATAAGAACTTATTCATTTTCCATTTGTAATTAAACAAAAGCATATCTGACCACCAACTAAAGTCCAGCATGAGGAGACCAGAATATGCTCCCAGAGCAGGTATAATGCTCGCCCCAAGTGGAAAGAGTGGTGACGAAGGGCCCAGCGCGGACATAGTGAAGTAGCTCCTGACTCCCAGACACCTTCTCTAGCGTTGAGTGTTCTCATTCCCAGCCTGGATGAGTTCCATCATTTGCAGACTGTGGAGCAGACACAAGTCCGGGCAGTGGGATTGTGGCAAGAATGTGAAACTGGCGCGGGGGATGTGGATTCTCATCCCAGCTGTTTCTGACTGGCTGGGTGATCTCTTCCAGGCATGAGTACCCTCTCCAGGGCTTGAGCTCCCTCCTGTCAGGGGAAGGTCTGAGTTAGATAATCTCCAAATTTCCTTCCAGGCTCTGACATTTTTTGATGCTAAGCTCTGGGCACAGGGGAATAGAGATAAGAGCAGGAGGAAGACAAACAGCACTGCCTGTGATCAGAATGCTCTGCCTTCAGGTACACAGCTGATCCCATCAGGCCCACTCACTGTGGGGATGAAAGGCTCAGCAAGGCCAAAGTAGGGCTGCATGGTCACGCCAAGATGGCCAGGCTGGACACGCTGGCACACACCCTCACCCACATGCACAAGCACATACACATGACACATCCACGCATACATGCACTCACACATGCATACACAGACACATTCATCCCAAGTGCCGTAGGCTACGCAGCACCACAGAGTGTGTGGACCTGCCCATTTCTCTGCCCTGTAACCAGCTATCATTTCTTGGGATCTGTGAGGCTGGGGTATGGGGCCTTCTGCTGGGCCAGATGAGCCGGCATCTCTGGGTGGGCTGACTCCATGGGACTGCAGCCTGCCTTTCCAGAGCAGACAGCAGGCATGGAATGCAGGCTTTCTCTGCAAACGTGCTGCTCTAGGTCTTCACTGCTGGTTCCCATTCGCTCATATTTCATGAGTCTTAACCCTTCTCCACTATCTGCCACAGGGTAATGGAGGCAGGCAGAAAAGGGGCTCTTGTTGCTAACTGGGGTGAGGGAAGGGGCAGCAGGAGTGAGAAGGGTGGATGGATGGACAGCAAGCAGATGGTAGGAGCTGACTTGGTATTGACCTTCCCAGGGGAGAATTCCAGCATTCACATCTGTATCCCTGGCATTAACCACAGAGGCTGGCACCTCCTGGGTTCAAGAAATGTTTCTTGAAAGGATGAATGGACGTCTGACTAGGTGAGGGAGATAAGGAAATAAGACACGAGGGAGGCAGGTGGGGAAGAGGAGATGAATAAACAGAGTGAGGGGGGACAAGCCTAAGGGAGCTTTTCTCTCGATATCTTAATTAAAACAGGGTTGGACTGACACTGTAGAGGCAGGTTAAGGGCATTAAATTGTGGACATGGCATTACTTTTCCTTCCTCGTTCCTCTTGAGGTAGAATCTGTCCCTGTTATGCTGTAAGCCTGGTGACCTCTCTTTGAGCCTTACTTTTCCCATCTCTAAGGTGGGCCTTCCTGTCCCAAAGAGTCATCAAGAACTTCAAATGAAATAACAGAATAAGAATAGTGCTTTAGAAAACAAATAGATGTGCCTAGCTGATTAATGTTTCTCTCCCTTTCTTCCTCCCTTGCCCTCTCTCTAAAATAAAAAATAAAACATAAAATAAAATAAAAACAAATATATGTGCCCAATGATGAGCGTGGAATGCCCACATCAAAGCTTGAAAGGCAGTGTTGTACCGTGCTACCACTCAGGCTCTGGAGGCATAGGTCCTAGATCTGATCCCAATTTTTCCACTGTGTAACCCTGAGCAAGTTACCAAACTTCTCTGTGCCTCAATTACTTCATCTGTGAAGCAGACATCATGATAATTATATCTATCTCATAGGTTTAGTGTTAAATGTGTGAACACGGGTTCTTGGTCCCTAGTCTGTGCTGTATAAGGGAAGCTATCAAATCATTTCTAAATTAGTTAAGATTGTTGGAATGGAACTAGCTGTCTACTAATGAACAGAGCTCTTGGATCCTCTCTTTGGTCCTCAGAGCAGCCTTGGAAGAAGCAGAAGCTTCCTTGCAAGACCAAAACAGTCCTGGTCCTCTCATAGGCTGCTGGCGGAGAATAGGGATACATAGTCACCTACTGGGATCACTCCGGGGGCTGGTTAGACCCACAACACACATGCCCCAGAGTTCAGCAAATCCTCTGGTCTCTACTCAGCAGAAACACATGCAGATATGAGCACAGGAAGCCAGTGCAAGGATGCCCGTTGTAGCACTGGAAATTGGAAACACTTTGGAAATATAAATAGCATTATTTAGTATACCGTGTATGTGATTTAGGTGCATATGGAAGTCTATAACTACAGAAAAAAAGGCCTGGAAGAACATCATTAGCTGATAACAATTACCGGGAGAACAGGCTGGACTTGGAGTGGTTGTGAGGGGAAATAATGTAACATTTTACTTTCTTGTTTTTAAACAAGAAGAATGTTTTTGTGTATTGCTTGTTTAACTTAAATTAATACAAAAAACATTTTAAGACATAGAATTACTTGAAGTAGAACCACATTCACCCTGAGGGAAGAGGGGTTTAGGCAACAATGAGAGAAAATCCAGAATAGACTGGAGGTGGGGTTGGAAGAGGCCCAGAGAGCATGCTTCTCCCATTACTAAGGCTCCAGCACACCCATGCAGAATCAGGTGAAGGAGGGGCCATAAGCCAACAGGGAGGGAAATGGGCAGAAAGAATACTCAGGACTCTGGTGTATAACATCTAATGTAATTCATCCTCCTGTGCCTCTTCCAGGCTATTCAGCAAAGACTTAAACAGCTTTTCAGTTTGTTTTTGGATGTTGAGTTTTCTTTCAAATGTGAAACTGAGATTGATTACAAGGCAGACTGGTTTTCTTTGAGTTACAACTTGTTTGGCAAATATTTATAGAGAACCTTCTATGGTGGGCACCGGGCTGGGCCCTGGACGAACTGGGGTAGCAGGAGCCTCTACTAGATGGAGACAAACCACTAAGGGTTGTAGAAGCAGAGAGGAGAGAAATACAGGAAATAGATTTTGTCTGAGAGTCTCGAAGGTGACTCATGGAGGCTCAAACCTAGTGAGAAGAAACAGGAACGTGCATCTCGGGCTGTGTTGGGTGGGTTTCCTCCCAAGGCTTTAGGTTGCAATCGTTGGGGTTGGAAGAGGCCCAAAGAGCATGCTTCTCCCGTTACTAAGGCTCCAGCACACCCATGCAGAACCAGTCACACTCCTTCCCTCCACACCAGAGGCCTCCAGGAGGGCAGAGAACAAGCTGAAAATCCCTGACACAAACAGTTGGCATCATGGGCCTCCAGATGTAATGCCCTAAAATGTGAACTGTTTATGGCAAAAATATGGTCTGACTCTCTAGTCAGGAGGACACATGAGACAAATCCACACTGTGCGTCACTCTGTAGGGCAAATGACCTTGTCCCTTCAGAACTGTCAATGTCAGGAAAAAAAAGAGAAGGCTGAGCTGTTCTGGAACAGGGGAGAATAAGGAGTCATGGCAACCAAGGCAGTGGGTGACTCCTGGTTGGATCCTGAATGGGGGAAAATGGCTGAGATGAACATTGTGGGACAATTGGGGTCATTGGGTTATGGACTATCTATTATATAATAGTTTTGAATCATTCTTTTTTCTTTTTTCTTTTTTTAATTTTGTGTGGTTGCCTCTCACTTGCGCCCCCAACTGGGGACCTGACGTGCAACCTAGTCATGTGCCCTGCCTGGGAATCGAACCAGCGACACTTGACTCGCAGGCCGACGCTCAATCCACTGAGCCACAGCAGCCAGGGCTCATTATTTTTTCTTTTGATGATGGAAATAAAAAGAACATTTGCAATGTTGTTTCCCTGGGATAAGAGGAGGCAGGGAAAAGAATCCATTGTTTAACAAGGAAAACCGAAGCTTAGGTTCCAGGCCTGGCGTAACACTTCCTACTGTGATAACTGGAATCATTTTGTTACCACTCAGCGCCTGTTTCATCACCCAGGAAAGTGGGACGAACGAAGACAGTGTTCACCTCCCGCAGCTGTTGAGGGCTGACTGAGCACCCACCAGAGAAGCCAAGACCAGCGGGTTATCTTACTTCAGCCAGCAAGGAAGGCTTAACAGGACTGGCCATGCCGGCCGCACCCGCAGAGTCAGCTGCTCTGGGCGCCTGGTCCGCACGTGGGAGGCGAACTTGGCGGGGTGTGTGTGTAGCGGGGGTGGGGGTGGGGGTGGGGTGTGGTGTG
The DNA here is from genome assembly GCF_987537825.1 of Furipterus horrens. Lineage (NCBI taxonomy): Eukaryota > Metazoa > Chordata > Mammalia > Chiroptera > Furipteridae > Furipterus > Furipterus horrens. The sequence goes on from NW_028327173.1 coordinate 167,873,957, forward strand.
GTGGTGGTGTCCCTTTCTTCCCTCCTCCTACCCCCACCCCACCCCATTTCCCAGCCAGCCCCCACAGTAGGTGCTCCCAACAAGACTTCTCCACAGCAGGGTACTCAGATCCTCTTTGTTGGTTTCTAGCAAATTAAAATTTATCTCTGAGGGAGGAAATGAGGGGTCGGAAGAGGGGGCGTTACTTCTTCTTAATGGGCCCTGATGAAGGAAATGAATGCAGGGAAGGGATCAGAAATCCGATCTACAGTCTGCTCGAAAAGGTCTGGGGGCTCCCTGCGCCCACGGAGGGGGCAACTGGGCGCAGTGTGTTTTATTATATAATTAACCTTGACCCTTCTGGGTTCAAAGAAAGAGTGTAGTTGGAAATAAATCAATAGTCTGGTCTGGTCACTTCAAAGGCTTCAGAACCCGCTGGAAAATTCCACGTTGATTCAGTGTGTAAATTAGAATAGGGTGTGCAATTCTTTTTGAAAGATGGGTTGGGGGGTGAGTCTCAAATTGAAATTAATTGTGTATCCGCTTCCTTTAATCAAGCAATCATAAGTCTTTTTTGGGTATTTTGTTGGGGGCAGTGGGTGCGGTGGGAAGGCGCAGGAGAAAACCCTGTGCGACCTCTGCGTGACCACTGGGTCGGGTGCTAGGACAATAGGCATCTCTCTGAGCTTAGGAAGCACCTCCCCTCCCCAGCAGTGATCAGCTTTTTATTTCAACATGTCTGGGATTCTCGGAATCATTGAATCATCACCATCATGACACAGCATTTACTGTGGACCATGTGCCAAGGATTTCCCAGTTATTTTCTCATTTGATCCTCCTAACAACCCAATTAGATAAGTACCGTTATTATCTCTATTACAGATGAGGAAATTGAGCTTCAGAGGGGCTACATAGCAAGTTCAGAGCCACTTTGAGGTTTTCCAAGTCTGCTTCAATGCCATGGCTCAAGGAGTGAAAATAAGACCCATCGAAGCATTGCAAGTCACCCAAAATCTCCAGTCTCCAGGTTCTTTCCCCAAAATTGTTAGAAGGGCAATGGAGCCAGGCTGGTTTCTCTTAAAGTCTCTCTTAGCATCACCTCTAATTCACCTTACATCTTTCTCTCCTTTCTCTTCCTCTTCCTTTCTCGCTCCTCCCCTCCCTCCCTGTTATTCCCTTTTTTCTTGTTTTCTTTTCACAAGCACTTCTTGAGTGTTTAGTGCTGCTCCATGACAACATTAATGGGTCATAAAGAGATAAGACACCGTCCCTGTCTCTTGGAAAACTCACAGCCGAAGTTCTCAGAGCCGGAACGACGGAATGCACCTTGTGCGTATTATGCTGCAGAAGGAGACTGCGGGTTAAGCAGGACACAGCAGAAGGGCAAAGGGAGAAGTGGTTCTAGTTGGAGAGCATCAGGGGGGATCAGGAAGAGGTGATCTTTGGAAGGCTCTGGGGTGGAGGAGTGGTATCATTCTAAGGTGAAAGAACATCTTGCAGAAAGGCCTGGAGGCAACACTATGCACAGCATGTTCCAGAGAAGCCAGAATCCCAGTTTGGAGGATTGGAGTCAATGATAGGAACTGGAAATTAGGCTTTGTTCTTAATAATAATAATAATAATAATAGCAGCAAGCATGGTCCTGAATGCTTTACATAACGGACTTATTTACTTCTCACAACAACCTATAAGGTGGGTACTATCTTTATCCATAATTTAAAAAATATATTTTATTTATTTTTAGAGATAGGAGAAGGGAGGGAGAGAGGGAGAGAAACATCCAGGTGCAGTTGGTTGCCTCTCTCATGCCTCCAACTGGGTACCTGGCCCACAACCCAGGCATGTGCCCTGACTGGGAATCAAACCAGCGACATTTTGGTTCGCAGGCTGGTGCTCACTCAATCCACTGAGCCACACTAGCCAGGGCTATCCATAGTATATAGAGAAGGAAGTGTGCACCAGAGATTAAGGGATGTGCAGTGTCACATAACCAGATAGTGGCTGCATGGAGATTATAAACACAAGCCAGCACTCTTAACCACTGAGCTACACTGCCACTCAGGAATGGATCTTGAATACCATGTCAAAGGTATTGACTGCTGTGGGAGCAATGGGGAGCTCTGGCAGGTTCCTAAACCAACCTGCATTTTAGGACATGCCCAATCCTCCTACTCCAGTATCTGACATTCCTGGGTCTCTCCTCAATATTCAAAAATAAAATCTGTATATCAGCCAATATAGACCATTTCTTCTCTCCTTTTCCTGCCCCCAACTTCCCCTGTCCTCTTCTCCTCAATACACAGATAACAAGAAATCATTGAGAGCACGGGCTTTGAACAAGGAGGCCTAGGTTTAAGCCCCAGCTCTACCACCTCACTTCACTCAGCCTCAGTTTCCTCATCTGTTAAATGGGAGAATGACAGTAAGTCCATCCTTGCCCAGTGCAGGCTGTGAGAAGACTCAGAGGAGGTAGTGTGGAGGCATTCTATCAAACACCACAAGAAGTAATAACAGAGGTGTCATCATCATCATTGGGGCACTAAGGACTCCACAGAGGCTCTTTCTCTTCCGTGAGGAAGCTCTAGGCTCTTTGACCCTCTTGCTGGCTTCCCTTTCCACCTGGTAAGCCACAAATGGCTTTTCCTCAGACACATCCACTCTGCAAAAAGCGTATGCTGTGGAACTCTAGTAATAATTCCATTATACATTTATTGAACATCTACTGAGTGCCAGACCCCGTGCAGCAAATGCTAGTTTCCTGGCCGCTCAGGGATTCACCATGCACTTCACACCTCCAAGCCTTTGCTCTTGCTGTGTCCTCAGCCTTGGACATCCCTTCCCCTTTCTCCGCTCCTCTTCAGAGGCTTCCTTAATCCTGAACTTCAGGGAATCACATTTTCTTTTGCTTCTACAGCTTCTTGCTGGTAGCCATGCAAGTAAGTATATAGCTAGATTGCAGTTTTTTGTTTTTTTTTTAAGTCAATACTGTCAGCTGGCTGGGTCTGTCTCTCTCTCTCTCTCTGTGTGTAACTGCTAGTTTGAATCAGATGTGGGTAGCAATCAGGCCTTAGTCCCCATTGCTGTAATCTTTGACAATTCCACAGGGTGGCAGCAAAACCCTCCAGTCACAGCCCGGCTCCCAGGAGCACAGAGCTTACAGGCTCCCTCTGCTCAAGGGAGACCAGGCCAGATGCAGAGTTCCCTTCCAGCGTACTTTCTACTTTATCTTGCCCTCACCCTCCACTTGGGTCACTTTGCCTTGCCCACCCCAGTATCTCTACCTGTAACATTGGATCATTTGAACACTTAAATTGCACACATCACTTATAAACTCATTGAGTCCTCTTCAGCAAGTTTTATTTGATAGCTTTATCAAGATGTAATTCACATACCATACAATTCACCCATTAAAGTGTGCAATTCAATGGTTTTTAGTCTATTCACAAAGTTGGGTAGCCATCACCACAATATTAGAACATTTTAATCACCCCCAAAGGAAATCCTGTATCTATTAGCAATCACTCCTCATCTCTCTCCAACCCCTAGTCTAGGCAACTACTAATTCCTTCCATCTAAAGATTTGCCTATTCTGGACATTTCATATAAATGGAATCACACAACGTGTGGTTCTCTGGGATTGGCTTTTTTCACTTAGCATAATGTTTTCAAGGTTCATCCATTTTAATGTTAAAAAAATAATCTGTTGTGCGGATATACCACATTTCGTTTCATCGTTCATCAACTGATGGATATTTAGATATTTTACAGTTTTTATTCATTATGGATAATGCAGTTATGAATATCGGTGTACAAGTTTTTGTTTAAACATGTTTTCGGTGAGTTCCAGGTGATGCTGTGTGGGCTAATTGGGGATCCCAGATCCACTGGGGAGGTGAACTTGAAGTCCCCAAGACTGGCAGATGATGCTTTTTATCATGATGGTTTGTGGATGCCAGGAGGAGCTCGGAGCCCTTACAGGGGTTTGCCTGTCTAGGGTGTCTGGCTCATGAAGTTGGCTGGAAGTACCAGGTAGTTACAGCCACTCTAGAGAAGAGGAAGGAGAAGGGCAATATCCATTACCGGGAGAAAAAACAGCTCACAAGGCTACAGAGACAGACTGAAGAGAATGTGGAGAAGAGCACTGAGATACACAGAGGTCCTTAAGACTCATAGACTCCTGGTCTTTGGAGTACAATACAAATGATTGTTAATTACAAAAACAAACCCCAAAACAAACAAACAAAAAACACATGTTCTCATTTTTCTTGAATATATACCCAGGAATGAAACTGCTGGGTCTTGGGTTGAGGACAGACTTCTTCACAGCAGCTGTATCATTTTTTCATTCCTACCGGTAGTGTATGAGGGTTTTCATTTCTCCAAATCCTCATCAAAACTTCGTATTATCTGACTTTTTGATTCTAGCCATCCTAGTGGGAGTGACCTAATTTCTCATTGTGGTTTTACTTTTCCTTTCTTTCATTTGTTTATTGGCCATTTGTGTATATTCTTTTTTTAAAAAAATATTTATTTATTTTTAGAGAGAAGGGAAGGGAAGGAGAAAGAGAGGAACATGTGCAAGAGATATACATAGATCAGTTGCCTCTTGCTCTCAGGCTCTTTCTTAGTTTAGCGGCCACAGCATCATCATTGTTTCTGGCCTGACCTCAGCCCCAACCACCCCAGCAGGCCTCTTCCAGAAATGCCAGACCAGGGCCTTTCAAACATTCCTTCAGGAGCAGAACCGTGTTTTCAAATGAAATCTCATGAAGAGTCCAGCATATAAGGTAGATGAAAGTGGAGCTGCTCTGGGTGAGGGTAGGCAGGAAGACCAAAGACCCCCAGAGAAGTTCCCCAATGCCCCTAGCCACAGCCAGGGAACCCAGCTTGCAAGCCATTGTCCTGTTTTGTTCCTCTCCAAAGGTCCTCTGGGGAAGGGACTCAGCCCTGCAGACCTGGAGAGCCCCCAGTGGTGAGCCCTGGTTCTCCATTTCGGCAGCAGCAGGGACATGGACAGTCTAAGGAGTTGCATGACACCATTACCTTCCAGCCTGCTGAGACCTCCAGACCGTCGTCAGCACAACCACCATTTAGCCAGGTCTCTCTTGACCTATCCTAAGCCTCAGCAGCCCCAGACACCTGCCTTCAGGAGCCTGGATTGAGGAGAAGACAGGGAGGAGTGGAGAGACCTGGGCAGGGGCTGTGATCGCATGTCCTGGGAAGTCACTCACTCAGAGCCCAGTTTCCTTAACTTTGGGAAAGGAAAATAGTTCTTCCTCATAGACAATGCATGAAAAGCACCTAGCCCTGCCCAGCCCTGGCTCAGTGCTGGCTGTCACTAGAGAGCCGAGGGACTGGTTTAGGATTTCTCTCTGCCAGCTAAGGAGCTGCGGAGCAGTGGTTGGGACGCAGACCCTGGCCGGGATGCAGAGTCTGATCCTGCCATAACTGGCTTATCCTTTCTATAAACTAGAGATAATGATAACTAGACTATCTACCTCCCAGGGAGGTTGTGAAGGCCCAGGAAGCCTACCCACCCATGCAAAAGACTGAGCATGCACGGTGCCTATAAGGGCTACATAGCGGTGGTCTGCTGTTATCTATCATTCAGGGGTCTGACCCCGTGAGAGTCCGGCCTGGCCCACACTCACCCACACCTCCAGGACCTGACACAGTCACCAGAAAATGCGAGGTTTACTTTGGCAACAGTACTTTTATTCAGTCAAAATGAATAGTGTGACACATGTCAGGCCAAGTCAGGCCATGTGGTCCCCCTTTCCCCTTTCTCCCCCAGACTCACCCTTCCCATAGGAGAGGGGGTTACATGATGAAGCAGGACACAGAGAAGCTGCTGCGGGGACCCAGAGGGCACTGTCTGAGACATTTGAGGAGCCCTTGGCGCGGGCTAGTGTTTGGAAGAAGGGGCAGACAAGCCCTTCTGAGTCCACACAGACATAATTCCAGTCTTCTAGGAAAACATCACAAAGTCTACCTTCTTCAGCTAATTAACTAAAGTTCAGAGTGAGAGGGTCCCTAGAGGGTTGGGGGTCAGGGACATTATAGTCTAATCTCACACTTAAGGAATACACATCTTTTTTTTCCTTTAAAAAGATGTTTTCTTTCTGCTATTAAAAAAATGTTTCTGAGTGTAACCAAAAATAGGCATTTGCTTCCTTGGTTTTCTTTTTTTCTTCTTTCACTAAGTATTTCAAAGAACAACACAACAGAAAAGAGAAACAAGAAGTCACAAGAACATAAAAATCCTTAAACACACCTTGTATAAAAATAGCTTCCGGCCACATTTGCTGACAGGGGTCTTTCCACTGTCCAGGGGGTGGGTCAAGCTGGCTGCATCCCAAGGGACAGAGGTCTGGAGCACCTCTGCTGGGGACCCCTCCCCATGCAGGCAAGCACACACCCATCACACACACAATACATTCCAGGGGCCAGCCTGCTCCAGGCTCTGTGTCTGGGTGGGACAGCAGGCAGGTTTCAGAGTGACACCCCACCCTCCCAAGGCCCAGGAGGAAAGGGGGTCATGGGGCTCCCGGTCAAGGATGAGTTGGTCGAGAGGGTCAAAATGGGAACAGACAGAGGAGACCAGATGACACAGAGTGTGGGCAGCACACTGGGAGGTGCCTAGTTTGGAGCAACAATTTCTAATTTCAAGGAACAGATTTTCCTCTCGTATTTGGCTTTTTTTTTCCTCCACATTTTCTTTCACCAATTCCATCTTTATTTCTATAGACCCCGAGAGGCCTACCCTTGGTGACTTAGCCTCTGACCTCCTCTCTGGGGAGAGACAGTGGGCTGTGGGAGGGAGGAGGGGAAGGACAGAGGGTCCAGTGATAACAACACAGGCCCAGAGCCAGTGAGCCTTGAGGTAGACGGTTTCTTTCACACCTGGAAATAAGGAAGTGCTTTTTTTCTTCTTTTTTTCCTTTAAAAAAAAAAAAAAACTCCAGACAACAATGTGGGGAGGGGATAGGGGGTGCCCATAAAGGGGCTTGAGGTAGGAGTGCGTTCAGGGCTCTGTCGGGGAGGGGCCTACGCCATGACCACTCCCCCAAGGACATTCATTCCGGCTGAGGTAGGTGCGGAGAACCAAACAGCAAACATCCATCCTGAGAAAACAAGGTTGGTGGAGGGTGACAGTGTTGGGGCAGCCACAGCAAGGGCATATTTTTGGAGTCTGATTCACCTTCCTCTCTCTTCTCTTTTTTTTCCATTTTAAGATTTTTTTTTCTTTTTTTTTAAAGAAAACATTAGTTCGGTTCCAAGTCATGTGGGTACCAGACAGGTGAGGGGGTATCTGCCCAAAGGAGGGGCTCCGGCAGAGACCCCTCCAGGTCCTTTAGGGGGCTCCCTGCCGAGACTTCTTTAGGTCTCGACAACCTGAGGGGCAGTGAGAAATGCTGGGAAGCCCCCATCCGAGTCCCACAGGACAGGAAAATCTTGCCTTTGACCTGAGAATGGGGGGTTGCTCCCCTCCAGAGCTGGCCAGACACTGGCTACTGTCCCAAGAGAGCTGACGGGGCAGCTGGGGCTGAGGAAGGCGGGGCAGCATGTCCCTCACCGAGGAGGCCAGAGCCTGTGTCCTGCGATGGGGGGGCAGCATTGGGGTCTGCGCAGGGAGCCTTGGCCTCCGAGGTCCTCTCCTCCCGAAGGCTGACTCCCTGAAGTGGCAGCGCAGAGAGCTGAGTCTCCTCACACAGGGCAGGGGTTCCCAGATCCTGCTGGAAAATGGGCCAGACACACAGGCGTCAACATGAGGCCCAGAGGCCCACAAGCCCTCCAGCCAGAGGGCCAGGCCCTGAATCCAGTCCCACCCAGGGCTTAGGGTCATGTTCTGTGTCTGGAGAAGACCTGGAGCTTGGTGAAAGCCGAAGGCCAGTGGCCAAGGGAAAAGGAGGGCAGGATCGGGAGGTGGTCGGAGCTTCCCAGGAGGTAGGGACTCTCACCGTGGTGCTGGGGTTGGGTCTGGGGTTGGGCTGGCCTGCTGCCCCAGCCGGGGGAAACAGCTGCTCCAGCTCCTTCATGTCCACATGTTTCTCATCTCGGCTCAGGTGGCCCCGATCTCCCAGTCTGGCCCCGTTCAGGGCCAGGACACCAGGGTCCCTCTGGCTCCGGGGGCCCTGAGGAGGGGACAGCTGGTTTTCTACATCCTTACACAAGAGGACCCTAAGGGGTGAGCCAAGAGTTAGAGGAGGGATGTGGGAGGGGGGAGAACAAAAGGATAGAGACAGTGAGCCCAAACTCCCCTCTCCCCCAAGGTTCCTCCTCCTCCAGGCCTTCCCACCCAGAGCAGTCCAGCTGCCTCTCCCTGGCCCAGCACCCACCTGCCCCTTTGGCCAAACAGGAGGAAGAGGACACAGAAGATGATGCAGGTGACCCCAATGTGGATGCCAATGACAATGCCTGTGGTGGACATCTGGCTGGTGGCTTCCTCCTTCCGGCAGTCACATGGTGGGCTCAGGGCTGCATTTGGGGAGCCAGGCAGGTTGTGGGCTGTAGTTCTCCTAGTCTGAAGCACCTCCAGACACCCAATCTGTGGGGCTCCTTATCCCTGAGCTACTCCCACCTCAGGTCCACAGATCCTTTGCCCTTGCCTATGGGACCCCAGCCCAAATTTTCAGTTCTTTTTACCAGTTATTGAGCACTATGTGCCAGATACTGAGAATAACACTGACTATCCTTGACACAGCTCTATAAAGTAGTTATTATTATCCCTCTTTTATAGAGGAGAAAACTGGGGCCCAGAGAGGTTAAGTAACTTGCCCAAGGTTACACAGCTAGAATGTTCTCAAGGGCTGCATGCACTCTTCCACCCTCTTACCGTCCCTGGGTCCCAGCTCCCTTCTTCCCTCATCCCTAGGCTCCGTTCCTGAATGCCAGTAGCCCCACATCCCATCCCTAACCCTCACCTGTCCTCTCAGATGCTCCTCTCAAAGACACAAAGCGAACTGTGGCGTTGCCATCCCCATGCTGGTTGTAGGCGAGCAGCTTAACCTCATACACTGCAGTGGGATCTGGGCGGAAAGCAGGGAGGGATGCTGAGTGACTGGCCAGTCACCAGTGGGTGGCTCTGTCCCAGCAGGGAAATAGACATGACTCCTGTGCCCCACCTCCTGGCTCCAGGCACTGCACCCTTGCCAGGCTCCCGAAGCCCTGGCTGTGTCTGCCTCACCGAGCTGGCTGAGGTTGTAGGAGGAGACAGTTCCAGGCAGCAGGATGGGGCCGGTGAAGGAAGCCTTGCTTGCTGGGCGGTAAAACAGCTTGAAGCCGCCCTCGTGCTGGGCTAACCGGGGCCAGGGCTCCCACAGCAGCTGCAGGGTGGAGCTGCCCAGGACTCGCACTGACAGCGGGGGTGGGGCGGGGGCTGCAGGCAGAGAAGGAGGCCAAGATGTGAGGACTTTTTCCACTTTCCACCTGTGACCCAGACCCCCACGAGCTTGACAGCTCTCTGGCTTCTGACCCTAGCTTGCTCAGACAGCACCTCTACGTGCATTAGGAAAGGACACCCCTTCCTCCAGATAGAACCATCCCCCACGCGGCCTGTGCAGTGCACAACCTGAACAAGCGTGCATGGGGGTTCTGCGCTAACACCCTGAGTGTCTGCAGTTCTGTACTCCACAACCAGGCCTCACCTTCACCTGGCGTGCTGACCAGCGTGGGGGGAGAGGCTGAGCTGGCCCCCCGTGGCGTGTAGGCCTTGATATAGAAGCTGTAGGTGGTGGAGGGCTCGAGGTCGCTCACCAGGTGCTGAAAGGTGCTCTTGCTTACCGCTTCCTGATACTCCAGCTCTGGCGGGTCTGGGGAGGTGAAGGGTAGTGTAAGGGGCATGAGGGAGTCCTCCCAGAATTGATGAAGTGAGTGCAGCCAGGGCAGAAAGAACAGGAGGAGTCGGGTGAGGACATGTAGGTTGAAAGGGACGAGGAACAGTGAGTGGGAGAAGCAGCCACAGAGTGGCCTCACCCCCTCAGCCCCCACACACCGGCAGCCTTCCTGATGTGAAGAACATAGCCAATGATCTCCTTGGTGTTGACCAGGGGCTCGTTCCAGGACACGCGGACCTCAGTGGACGATATGGAGACAGCTCGCACATTGATGGGAGGCCCGGGCAGCCCCTCAGCCCACAGTACGGTCAGTCTGGCACTGGCCTGTGAGGAGCCAGCACTGTTCTCGGCCACACATTGGTAGATGGCCTCATCTTCAGGGCCGATTCCAGAAATGGTCAGGGTGCTGCAGGGGGAGGGAAAGCCTCAGGCCCCACCCTCCTCACCCTCCTCCCAGACAACCCCTGCATGTGGCCAAATCTCCCCATTCGAGAGATGAAGAAACTGAGCTCCCCCAGCAGGTTAGTGGCAGACCTGAGTGTCCAACCCAAGTTTCCAATGCCCAACTTAGGGTCCTTCCCTGGAGGGGGGTGCACAGTCTGCCCAGGCCACGGACTATGCCCAACCCCAGCATACACCACACACGTACCTGTTGTTATTCTTGAGCCTGACATGGCCTCCTGGCCCCAGCACCTGTCCGTTCTTCAGCCACGTGACGTGCGGGGGTGGCTCACCTTGCGCTTGGCAAGTGAACATGGCTGTGGTCCCAGCTGGCCTGGAGATGGACTGAGGATGCTGGACAAACTCTGCGGGGGCTGGATGGGGGGCACAGAGAAGCAGGAGGAACAGGGAGGGGCAGGAGAAGAGGGATGAGACAGCGGTGAGTGGAAGAATGAGGAAAGGGGCAAAGGGGACAGGGTGGGCTTCCGACACCCGTTGGAGAACCCTCCAGGTGGGGCCTAGGCTCCAGGAGATGGTGGCAGGCCCCACTTCCACCAACCCCAGAGGCAGACCCAAGAGAGGACTCCATTTTAATGACTATTTAAAAGACTGACATTTGTATCCGAAAGCAATCAAGCTGAGCTCCCTGTTCAGAGAAATTGTTAAATAAATAAATGTCCTAATAGGTTTGGCTGCACCTCGAAGGCTGTAATGACGGGGAGATGGATGAGCCCTCAGTGCCAGGCCCCCTTGCCCCTACATTCAATTCCGCTCTCCTCCAATCCCAGGCCTGAAGCCTCCATTAACACCCAAGAAATGAAATGCTTCGTCACTTTCATTTGGACAGATTAACGGCACATGGAATGCTAAACAAACGGGCATTTAAGTCCCTAACACCCCTCTCTGCCACCCCTTCCCCAGCTCTCCAGGAGGGCACAACCACAGGCAAGCCCTGAGAAAGGGGACCCAAGCCCAGTCCAGGGGACAGTTGAGCCCCAGGGCAGGAGGATGGACCGGGGCCTGCTCAGCTGCAGAGGCACCGCTCACCGTGGGAGTGGAGGCCGCTGTGTGTGTGAGGCAGGCGCTGGGGTGTGAGTGTGAAAGTGACACGCTGAGAGCGCGCAGGCAGGTGTGAGCGTGGAAGTGCCGCAAGTGTGAATGAAAACAGCACGTGGCGCAAGGGACACGTGTGAGTGACACAGCGGGGAAGCCAGCTGAGATTAAGTGGAAATGACTGGGGAGGGCATGCTGGCACCTGGAAGGGGCCCATGGGGGCCCATTGACCAAGAATGTCCTCCTGTGCCCAACACACGTGTTCCTGGAGGAGAGAGCAGAGCTGTCCCTTTGGCCTGGCCTGGGGACCTGGGGAGGAGTAGGGACAGGGGTAGGGCAAGTATAGGAAACTGGGTAAATCTAACAGGGCTTGGGCCAGGGGTGTTGATGAGGCAAGGAATAGGGCAGGAGGAGGCGGCTGTGTGGGAGCTCCGCATCCTCCCCTCCCAGGGATGGGGAGATAGGTACCTTGTACCACCAGCCGGCCCTGGGCTGTTCTTCTCACCCGCGTGCCAGGCCTGTTGGCCGCACAGACGTAGACGCCCGAGTGCTGGACGGTCACATCTGAGATGATGAGATTCCCTGTGCCCAGCACCTGGATGCCCTCCACCCCAATGGGGCGGCCATCTGGGGAAGAAGGGGATTGAAGATGAGGGGGCTTGGGGAGATGAGTGTGGATGAGGGGCCCCATTCTTCGACTCAGCACCTTCCCTCCTGAGCATTACATCAGGGCACCGTGGAGGTGGCAGGAGCAACACAGAAAACTCTAGAAGTAAAGACCCAGGTCCTAATTCTAGCATTTTCACAGACTCAGTGGTGACCTTGAAGTCCCTTCCTCTCAGTTTCTCAACCAGGAAGTTAAGGTGTTTGAATTAACTGGGCCTTTCCCAGCCTGATTTGTCCCTCTTGAAAGAAGTTCCATGGTCAAATACCCATTCTATTCCTGGACTGTCACTAAAGGCTCTGAGAAGTCCTGCAGCAGAAGGACCCGATTAACTCTATTTCCTAAACTTGTCTGACTACCACGCTATTCTTTCCTTCTGCAGATCATGCTTTGGGAAATGTTAGACCAGATGGTGCTTGCAGTGCCCATGGGCTCCTCCTAATGGTGAGGCCACTCTTTCCAGTCTCTCCCAGGGACCAAGCCCTCCCCCCACCCCAGGATCAGATTAGCACAGTCAGAATGCAAGGAGACAGCTCCCCATTCAGTCCCTGAAGTGGTGAAATCTACTCCATTATCCTGCCTACTGCCCCCTCCTTCCCTGATCACTCAGCTGCTACAATGTGGCGCAGTCTCCCTGTGAATGCCCACCCCACCCTGCCCCTCCACTCTCCTTCCCCTTGTGACCTTTCTGCTCAGACAATGTGGGCCCATCTGCATCCTTTCATTTCTCTCCTTCAGCTGCCTAGGGATTTAGGCCTGGGATTTCGGGGGCCAGGCTAGACTAGGGAGCCCAGAGTAAGGGTGTGACAACCGGCTGAGATTTTGAGAGGTCTGGGATTGCATAGCTGGGGTGTATGGCCAGAGTGCAGAGGGAAGACGAGAGCAAGAAGAGGCAGAGACCAGAGTGCTGAGAGCTGCCAAGGGCTCCTGGAGGGCCCAGCCTGAGGGTGAGGGGAGCACGGAGAGCCTGGTGCAGGACTGGAGGAGGTAACCCGGGGAGCTAAGCCATCCGCGCAGGGGGGAGGGAGAATGCGGCGAGCAGGCGGACCTCCAGGCAGACCTCCCTGTCCTGCCAAGGAGAGGGAACTAACCCCCTCCCAGGCCTTGTAGAGATCAGACCCTCACGGAGAACAAACAGGATTCAAAGTCCGCTGGAGCTGGATGATGAGGCTGGCCCTCCCAGGGGGTGGGACAGGGGTGGGAGAGACAGGGGCTTTGGGATGAGGCTCACCCAGGCGGCTCCAGGACACAATGGGGCGCGGGTTGCCCGTGGCGACACACTCCAGCACTGCGGTCTGGTGCACCGTCAGGGTGAGGTTCTCAGGCCCCACGAGGATCATAGGCTCCTTGTAGCCCCCTGAGTCCGAGCCTGGGGTGAAGAGGCCACATTTCTTCACATCAGCTGGGACCCTTCTTATCTCTTCATCCTCTACCCACAACCCAGGACATGGGGGAGGGAGCAGAAAACAAGCTCCAGCCCAGAAATCAGGTCCTGCAGGCAGAGAGGCGACGCCAGGGGCCCGGGATGTTGTTCACACCCATCTAGCTGCTCCTGTCCCTGCAGGCCTCCGGGATAAGCAGAGGCTGGGCTTCCCCAGGTAGAACTGAGGCAGGGTTCGGACCTTATATTCCTTCTGAACCCTCACTCTGAGGAGCCCACAGCTTTGGGCTTAGAATGCACTCTGCATGCCCTTGGCTGAGGAGTCTCTGGGAGCCAGCTGAAGGGGGATTGATTGGAGGGTGGGGAGAAGTCAGGAGGCTGGTTGGGAGAAGGAGTAGGCAGGGCCACGGACCCTCACCTGACACAGTGAGCCTGGCCCCGCGGCTGACTCGGATGCTGGCAATGTTCGAGGCCACGCAATGGAAGACACCACTGTCCTCAGCCCGAAGTCCTGTAATCTGCAGGACGCCCTTGGGCAGCAATGTGTACCTGTTGATGAAGGGGGCACAGGTGACCACCAGCCCAGCCACTGGTACCATTGGTCATAGGAACACTGAGCATCCCAGACACAGCCCAACACCCAGGTCCTGTTCCAATGTCACCGCCATCATCCCAGACGCACACTGGGACTCTTGCACGTGGATGCACCCGTAATTCCAGCCTTGACAACAGTCGCACACAGTCCCTCCTATGGGCTTATCCATGAGCATCAAATCTGGGCCCCACAAGCCATGGGGATACTCATTCTCTACCCAGTTGCAGAAACACCACCCTGGAGCAGGTGGGCAGCCCTTCTTCAAGGCCCAGACCCTGGGCCCACCTCTCCGTCCTCCCTCCAGTGTTCCCACATGTGGCTCACCTCTCATTGTCCGTATCAATGGGAACTCTGTTCTTCTCCCACATGATCAGGGGTTTGGGAAGTCCATTGATTTGGCACTGGAAGCGGGCCACGCCGCCCTCCTCGCCCACAATGGCCTGGGGGTGCACGTGGAAGTCTGACATGGCTGGGGAGAAACAGACACAGGCATGTGGGAGACGCACACTGCTGAGGAGCAGAGAGGAGGCAGGAGGTGCTCACGGGCTAGTGCCCTGGAACACTGGGCTCTCCGTAGAACTGGCAGACGCATGGCCTCAGCCCGGGGACACATCAGCACTCACTCAGCCTCCCATCGTGGGGAGCATTTTCCCCTAAGAGGCTGCGCAGGCTGGGCTTGCACAGCTGGATCAGTTCTTGGATGACAAACCTCTAACCAGGAAATCTTGGGCTGCTGACCCACGAAGGCCAGTCAAAGAAAGCCCTGCTCCTGGGTCCTGCTGCCTGCTTTTTCTGCTTTGGTTTATTTTTACAAACTCACCCTTAGCAAGGTCTAAGTGTGATGCTGCATGTTTTACAGAATAGGAAACTGAGGCCCAGAGAGGTGAAGCAGGTGGTCCAGGTATTGCCCAGCAGGGACACCTGTCATTAAACCCTGGGTACCAGCACTGGGCAGCATTCCTTGCCCTTCCTCATCACTCCATCCCCGGTTCTTCTGCAGCTTCTAGATGTACCCCAAGGGAGTGGTATATCCATCCAAGGTGACAAGCCTATCAGGACTGTCAGACCTACCAATCTACATTTCACTGCATCATATATATTCAGGGGCCTCTTCCCCACCTTTTGGGAATCTGAACTGCTTGAACTCTGGTCTGCAGGGGCTGGTACAGAGGAGCTGAGGCCTACCCCCACCTCTTCTTATTAGGCTGGTTAAGTGTTCTCTCCCACCCTCATTCCCACCCATCCCTAAGCCTCACCCTATAAAGCCCAGGGAGGGAGCCCCTCCCTCTCGGATTTCCAGCTTCAGCACCAGGGCTGTGATTTCATTAAAATCCACTTTGCTTCAAGTGCGGGAAGGCAGCTCACCATCTGTCCAGGCAGGCCACACCTCCCCTCCGGCACTCCATCAACTGGGACAGTCGTCCCCTCCCAGAAGGACCCCTCCCCCCACAGCAGCCAGGGTGCTGGAGCTGTTCCTGGCTCCTGCTCCCCCAATTCCCTGGCGCGGGTGGGCACACCCTGTCTCAGACCCCCTCAATCAGCAAGCCTGTTCTGGACTCCAAGGCAGCCCAGGAAGGCAAAGCCTTTGTGCCCTTCTTCCCAGAGCCTCTGGGGGCCGATTCTTTTGTGTCATGTTCTCCATCTCATTTGCATGTGGTTCATTAAATATAAACATGCATAAAAATCCCCTGCCCTGCCTTCTCCTCTCTCAGGGCCTCCAGGGACCATCGCACATGTGTGTGGGGTTGTTTGCCAGGAGGACGTGGCTGTCCCTGAGTACGCTGTCTGAGTTGTCTGAATGTCCACGGCTGGATGTGAGTGGGGGTTTGTATCTTCTGGCTCCTGTGACTGGTGTGTGATTCTGGCAATCAATCACATTTGTCCCTTTGTAGGTACAGCCCTTAAAAACAGCACCTTGGGGCCCTCAGAGCAGGAGGTGGTGGCAAGTGCCCCAGCTGGTGTCCCCATCAGGCTTGTGAGAAGATTCCCTAGGGAGCAGGGAGCACCAGGGAGGTCAGCCTGCCCTGTCTCAGGCCAAAGGCTGTTTGGCCAAGGGCCTGCAGGTCAGGGCCTTGGGGGTGGGGGCTGAAGCACTGCCTCAAGGCCTCTGGGCCTCTCAGCCTCCAGGGCATGGCTGGAAGTAGGCCTGGGGCATGGAGAGGGCACCCAGGCTCCTGGGGGCAAGGGTCTCTGCCCCCTGAGCCCTGCCCACTTAGGAGCTGGGGAGCTGCCTGCCCCCTCCTCACTCCAGCTAGAGAGGAGCTCCCACACCCCAGGGTCCAGGGGCGGGGACTGCTGACTACAGATGCCTTCTCATTAAGGAATTGAATCCTTTTGTGTTTCTAGCCCTCATTCTGCGCTCCCTGGAGGCACCTAGAGCTAGCAACTGGCCTGAGGAGAGATACAAGAGGTAGGGGTGCTTTTTTACGGGGAACATAGGGGAGTAGGAGGGAGGCGCGTTAGGGATGGAGAAAGTCTGGCCTCTACCTCTGGCCCCTCCTTCTCCCCCCAAACTAAACACCAGCAGTGGCATGGATTAAATGTAATCCTAAAGAGGAACCCTTGAGTAGGACAGCAGTAGGTGCAAAGCCAGTCTGCTCCTCTTCACATGGGTACAGCTGGACTCCTAAGGGTCCCCTGGGGCCCCTTGGATGCAGATGAGCCCCCTTCCCTGCTCAGGGCCCCACATTTCCCTTCCATCAGACAGCAGCACCTTGCTGTGCCTCACTATCCGCTCTACTCAACTGCAGTTCTCCCAAACATTTCATTTGAAGGGTAGCTTTGCCTTTAAAAGTGCTTGGAAACCACTCATCTAAAGCCAACCCTTTCATTTTATGAAGCGAAACTGAGGCCCAGACCCAACTGGTGGTTCTACCAGACTGGAATCATAAGTTCCATACCCTACTGGGGTGTCCCTTAGTTCTCCAGAAAGTTTTTCACTCTCCAAGGGCAGGTAACCCCGGAGGGGACTGCAGGTTGGACTGGAGTCTTCTCAGTGGCTGGGAGTTGGCGCCATGTTGCAAGTTGCAGGGAGGATTAAGAGTCCCGGAGGTGGCTCTTCAGTCCCATCGCTTGGAGCCCAGCTGGTTACACAGATGTAGTCCAGGGAAGGTGGGTGCAATAGAAAGGTGTGGTCCTCTATAGCAGAGGCCCCTCCTCCCCTCCCCTTCCTCACACCCCTACCCAACCCTTTGATCAGCCCTGCAAATCCCTTGGATGCGCAGGGGACCATCATGAGAGCCAGGGCAGGCCATGTCGGGATGCCAGTCTTCTTGTCAGTAGATGAAGAGGTGAGCGGCTCTGACTCCCGCCGCCTTCATAAACAGAACTTTGTCCACTCAGCTTAGCTGGGGTTTCTTGGAATCTTCCATTCACTCCTAATTCACAGGTAACAGCATTTTTTTTTTTTCTTCAGGAAGTCAGGGGAGAGTTTCTTGGGGCCATTTAGGCCTCTTCTGATCTCTCAGATTGGGACATGTTTGGTCTACATCTGTTTCCCCTCTGGCTTGTGCTAGCAGGACCCAGAGCCACGGGGACACTGTGCCTTGTCTTGTCTCTTCGGAGAGGGTCCTTGGGCAAGCATGGGTATGTGAGGCTGAGGGCCAGGCCCCAGAGCACCTGGAGCCCTGAACAAGTCATCCTGGAGGCCACTGTGCGGTTACAGACACTACTTGTGGCTGGTGTTGGTATTTTGTCTGCGGCTGGTAGACATGAAGGTGGTGCTGTGGCACTCCTGCCGATACCTCAGTCAGGCAGGACAGTCTCTGGTCCCTCGCTTAAGCTGGGTAATGAGAGGAAGTAATGGGCAGTGGTTGGGAGGCCCTTCAAGTGTGAGGGCCAGAGAGAGCTACAGGGTTAACTAAGGCCTGTTAGGGGCGATTATGGAGAAAGAAGAAACACCTTTGTCCCCAAGCAATCTGGGAAGAAATCTCCTAGCCCCTCTCTACCGTGACCTTGGGAAGAGCCAGGCCATAGGGAAAGCCCAGGGCAAAGAGTGAGCCGAGCAATCCACTGAGCTAGAAGAGAACAGAAACAGGCAGGAAACAACTCCTGGACAACCCTATAAATCACCCCAAGGGGAGGGGTCTCCTGAGAGCCAGACCTAGAGCAGCTCAGGGAGGGGAGGGGAAGCTTTCTTCCTGGTCCAGGACCTCTGGCAAGGTCAGGCCTGGATCTGATTAGACAGGCTCCAGGGGGACGCTGAGGGGCAGCGCAGGGTCGAGGCAGAGTGCTGGGAAGGAAGCTGGCAGCTCCCCCAAGCCCAGCCCCCCACCCTTTGGCTACGGCCAGACTCTTATCCGGTGTGTGATGACAAAAAGATCAATGGGCATGTTGGGATGGACTTCAAAACAGCCTTTGCAAAAGCCGGTGCCACTGGGGGTCTGAGGCACAGACAGTCTCCACTCACACAGTCATTCCAGAGGAACCACAACGAACTACAGACTCTTCCAAAGGCCATCAAGGCCAGTCCCCTCCTTGTATCCATCCCTGCCAAGGACCAAGAACACGCAGCCTCCTGGGTGCCCAGCCTCTTCTCAGGCAGCTTGGGTGATCATAACGTTTCTCTTTATACTAGGGACAGGGCTGAATCCCATATGTTTCTACCCACTGCTCCCAACTTTTCCCTCTAGAACCACATTTTCCAATATAGTATCCAGCTCTTAAGCCCTTTAAATGTGTGTGGCTGGTCCAAACTGAGATGGCTGCAAGTGTAAAATACACACTGGATTTCAAAGACTTAGCATAAAATAAAAAGACACTGAACGTTAGGGAAAAGCAAATCAAAATCATAATGAGATGCTACCTCATTCCCATTAGGATGGCTACTATAAAAAAACAACAAAAGGAAAAACAAAAACAACAGTAGATAAGCATGTAGAGAAACTGGAACCCTTGTGTACTGTTGGTGGAAATGTAAAATGCTATAATCACTATGGAAAACAGTATGGTAGCTCTTAAAAAAAAATTACCACATAACCCTGCAATTCCACTTCTCAGCATAAACCCAAAAGAATTAAAAGACGAATATGAGGTACCTGGAGTAGTCAAAGTCATAAAGACAGAAATTAGAATGGTGGTTGCCAGGGGTTGGGGGAGGAGGGAAAAAGGGAGTTATTGTTTAATTGTTCTAAAGATGAATGGTAGTGATGGTTTTCATAATAAGATGAGTGTACTTAATGCCACAGAGCTGGCACATTTAAAAATGGTTAAGAAGACAGTAAACTTTATATTATATGTATTTTACCAGAATAAAAAATTAATAATTTTAATTGATAATAATAAACAATTAAGATGTTGATTATAAGTTGAAATGCTTACATTTTTAAAGACAGCCCAAAGTATAAAAATATTAATAATTAAAAATAACAATTATATATGGGTAATATTTTGGCTATATTAAGTAAAATAAAATGTACTATTAAAATTAACTTTATCTGTTTTTTTAAACATTTTTTGGTAAATGTGACTATTAGAAAATTTAAAATTACCTATGGTGGCTCATATTAGATTTTCACTAAACAGTACTGTTGTGGAAGACACAAACAATTCTGTTCTTTATACAAGAGCCCTTCAAACACTTGAGGTCTGGGTTGTTCCCTGAGAAACATCTCCTGAGGTAAAACACCCTTTTCAGCCACTTGTGATGTGAGATGATGTTCAGAGATCCTCAGTTTCGAGCCTCTCGCCAAGCTCTGTGTGGGCAAGGCCCCTTACAATGAATGTGGCACCTAGAAGTGGAGAAGGACCTCTGAGCAGATTTCAGCTGTCAGCAGTGGTAAGCATTCCCCTGTGCTGTCCCATAGGGTAGCCACGAGCCACATGTGGCCATTTAAATTAAAATTAAATAAAAATTTAAAATTCAGTTTATCTGATTCACTAGCTACCTTTTAAGTGGTCAATAGCCACCAGTAGCTACTGGCTACATTATGGGACAGCACCATCAGCATATTTCCATCTTCACAGAAAATTCTACTGGATGGTGCTGGTCCAGACCCGGGCAAGGTCTCAGCCCCCCAGCTGCCTTTCTCTCTTTCTCTCTTTCTATCCCCCTGGAGAGCCACCTCCTCCTCTCCGTCTTCATCACTAGCCTAGCCTTGCCCCCGACGGCTCCCCCGACACAGACTCAGAGTTGCTGACAAGGCCCACATTTGATCAGCATTCCGGGATGTCCCACGGCATGGCAGAGAATGACTCACAGGGCGAGGTTTCTGCTCCTAGTGGGGAAATACCTGTAAAAGCTTTGTGAAGTAGTGTTACAGTGAAGAGGTTAACAGTACAGGCTCTGGAATCATACAGAATGGGGTTCAAAACTCAACTCTGCCACTATCAGCTGTGTGACCTTGGGCAAGTTAGCCTCTCAGCTATTTTCTCACTTCTGGAGTAGGCAGAATAAACAGGTCATGTCACCAGAGCTGTAGCACTAGGAAGAGGCAATGAGCTAGATTTATAAAGTGCTTAGCACAGTCCTTGGCAACTAGTAAATACTTGCTGGTTACTGTTGAGGGAAAATAGCAGGATCCTGAGTTAAAAGGGAGTCAAGAGGTTATGAAAGGGTATAGCTGGGGGTTGGGGGATAAGGGGGTAGCAGCTTCCTCTCCAGAGGGGCATCCATTTTCCCTCGGAAAGGCTAAGGCTCACAGAGTTAGTGGCAGAGCCTCCAGCCCTCTGGAGATGTGAGTCAAGTTAGAATTTGCAAGATTTCAATGGTGAGGGGGTCGGGGGGGGGAGCAGCTGTGTATAAACAGAGTAGGGCTTCTTCTATCTCACTTCTGCCTCGTGGCTTCATAGAGGCTCCGATAGACTGAGCTGTCAGTTGGAAGGGGCCATTGGGTAATTGAGGCCTTGATTTCTCTAGTAAAATGTTTATGAAGCCCATAAACTCATGCCTTTATTGGCCAGGCTCATTCCAGGGGATGGATGTGGCTCTCTGAGGTGTAGTTAAAGCACCTGCTGAATTCAGACACCCGATGACTACTCTGGCCTCCACCCAGACCCACCAGGCAGAGCCACTGGTGGGGTGCAGCTGGGCAGAGCGGCCCTTAGAGGGCAAGGCCAGCCAAGGCCCACCTCACACACTCTTTAAACTCCTCAAATCACTTGTAAATGTTCTATCTCTAATGTCTATGGGGAAGAGGGAAGCAAGGGCAGAGAACCCTGAGTCCTGGGGAGGCTGGTGACTTGCCCAGTCCCTTGTGGGGTATTTGTCTTGTTCTCAGGGTTCTCTAGCCCAGGATCAACCTCTCAAACACTCTGTTTCTATCCACCCATTATCTGGTCCTCCTCTTGCCCTGACTTTGGATCCGAAAGGGAAGAACCCCCATATTGATTGGCTGTAGTCATTTGGCGGAGGGAAAGTATGAACTTAGAAGACCTATATTTACTTCCCCGGGCTTCCAAAGGGGAGTCTGAGAGTTGAATTCAGGTTCTAGATTCAGAGTATGTTTTGAAGAGGAGGGGAGGGGCGTGTGTAAGTTCTGTGCGTTGTATGGATGTGGATGGACAGTGTCTAGCACTTACAAACAGCCCCAGAGGACTTTGATGGTTCAGAGGCCCTGCTCAGCTTCACTGGGGGTGGGGGTGGGGGGAGGTGATTGATTCATTTGGGTCTTTGCTGGGTGACCTTGCTCTGAGAAGCCTCTGGATCCCTTTGTCTGCCTCCACAGCCTCCTCAAGCCCCTCACCCCCTGCCTTGGGCCCCTGAACCCCAGCCCCTCCCTGCCACCCTGCCATTCCACCACCAGCTCACCACTCCCCCACCACCACCCCAATTCTAACACAAAAGACAACTTTGTCTTTCAAGTCAGCAGCCATAAATCCACGTCTATCCCCTCCCTCCCAGCAGCCACCTCTGACAAATGGGGGCCTGGATGGGGGAGAGGTGGGAGGCAGTGGGGGGGCTGGCAGCAGCTTGGGAAAGTCCCTGTATCCAGCTGTTGGTCCACTGTAGAACTGGTGAGCATCAGACCTTTATGGCCCGATCTTTGATTTCAATGGACTGGAAGGCCCAATGCACAGCGGCAGGGCTGGCAGTCTGGGGCTCTCTGCAGCCCCTGGGTTGGGCTTTTACAACCCAAGGAAAATAAAAGCTCTTCAAGCCCTACTTTTAAATACTCAGCCCATAACTGGGAGGCTCCAGCTCTTCCTCCAGATCAAGCCATGAGCTTCTCCCCTGTGCCCTTTAGTCTTCAGCGGAGTGTGTGAAGTGGGCTCGGGGGAGTGTGTGCTGTGGGACTTAGCAGATTGGATGTGTCCCTGGGGGGGTGTCCCCCACTGCTTTCAGTAGTGGTGTCTTACATATTCCGGGAAAAGGAAAGGGAGAGAAGCACACCTACCCCATATGACTGCCCTACCCACCCCATTGATAGGTTTGCAAAAGCAGTCCCAATTTCAAATCTTTGTTTTCATCCCATGTATCAGACGATGAGTCAGAGGATTGTCCTGGTTTTTGGTTTGGGAAATACATCCATCCATCCTATTTACACAGCAGACTCACTGAGTTGACTTGAAGCATTCATTCGACAGATACTGACTGTTAATGTGTCAGAAAGGATATCCTGGCACCCCAGGAGCAAATTCCCTCCATCCCACAAGCCCTGTCCTTAGATGTTCCCACCCAAGCTCTTAGGAAATGTCAGAAAGGGGGATGGGGGGTATAAGAGAGCTAAACAGTAATGAGAAAAAAAAAAAAAAACAAAGAAAGAAATGTCAGAAGGGTGAAAGCACCAAGGTCAGGATCTTAGGTCCTATCACAGTAACCTGCAAGAAGCTATTGATGGTCAAAGATTAGATATTACTTAATCAGTATACTTCTAGTAAGTAGGAATTACTAGCCCTTCGGAGGCTCCCAAGGCCACACATCTAGTTAATGGTGTTAAGGCAGGCATTTGAACTTAAGAGCGCTCTTCAAATCCAGTGCTGTTTCCCCTGCACCGCAGCTGCCCTGGGGAGTGGGGGAGACAAATGCTGCTCCAACATCACTGATGACACCTAAGGACATGCACACTGAAAAACATAGAGGCACACAATATCCTAGACCCTTATAAACACCACGCCTACTCACATTCAGGTACCCATGACACAGCAGGTTTGAATTCCCCCAGGACTTGGGGTAGGTTTCATAGTGTAACTAATGCAGATAAGCACCATGATAAGGTGGTGTTATCACCCCACTAATGGCCACTGAGCCACACATGTTTCCTTAGTTCTATTAACACAGGTGAATAAATAACCAAGGCCATTAGCCAAGGGTACTCTTCCCTGAGCACTTCCAACTTGGCAATCCAGGAAGTCCAAGCTGTAGGCTACTCCTCTTGGGGCCTTATAAAATAGAGGAGCATTTATTTTCCTGGTTTTGGCGGGGAGGGTAAAGCATTGTGAAATGCTAGTAGCTTCTGTTGAGTGAGTTGCAGGGGTGGAGGCAGAGGGGTAAGCAGTGATACTGATTTAGTTCTTTTAATAACTGGATGTGTCATTTTTTAAAAATTTATTTTTATTTTGTAAGTTTAGGTATAATTGGCATATATCATGTTAGTTTCAGGGGTACAACATAATGATTCGATACTTGTAGATATTGTAAAATAATCACCACAATGTGTAAACATCCATCACCATATACACAGTTACTGAATTGCTTTTTTCTTGTAATGAGAACTTTTAAGATCTCTTCCCTTAGCAGCTTCAAAAATGCATTACAATATTATTAACTATAGTTGTCATGCTGTACATTATATCCCCAGGACTCCATGAGCTTATTTTTATTTTATTTTTTATTATTAAAAAATTTTTCTTTTACATTTTATTTTACTTTTGATTTTAGAGAGAGGGGAAGGAGGGAAGAGAGGGTGAAAAACATAGATGTGAGAGAGAAACATCTGTTGGTTGTCTTCTGTACATGCCCCAGGGGGCGACCTTTTTAGAGAGAGGGGAAGGGGGGAAGAAAGAGAGAGAAGAGAAACATCAATGTGTGAGAGAAACATTGACTGGTTGCCTCTTGCACACCCCCAACTGGGGACCTGGCCCACAACCCAGGCAGATGCCCTGACTGGAAATCAAACCAGTGACTTTTTGGTTCTCAGGCTGGCTCTCAATCCACTGAGCCACACCAGTCAGGACTCTATGAGCTTATTTTTAGATCCCACATGTAAGTGAATAGAATTTGTCTTTCTCTGTGTGACTTATTTCACTTAGCATAATACTCTCAAGGTCATTCATATTGTTGCATATCTGGATAAAGCCAAAGCCCCTCTCTGGGCCTCTGTTTCCTTCTCTGTAAAATGGGGGAGTTGAGTTGGACAAGTTACAAAGTCTCATCCAGTTGCAGCCTTTGAGGCACATCTGCCTCCAAGTGCCAGCCAAGGGTGCAGGGTCAGGGGCTGGGAACTGACTTGGGAATCACTCTCTTCCTTAGGCTTGAAAATGTCCAGGCCCAGCAGAGCCCCTCTCCACAGACTGCATGTCTCCGCCCGTGTCAGGGTCACCAATCTTCCTTATGTAAACCTGCCCAGGCCCACAACATCCTTAACTTCCGTCGTTCTGGTCAGGACACCGGATCTCCCTCACCTCCTGGCAGGGCCTCTGGTTAGGGGGCCCAGGCTGGAGCTATTAAGTAAATTGCTTTCACATGACCATGAGGTCTACTCAATAAAAACAGATACTTACCCCAAATTTCCAGAGCCATATACAGTATTAGGGTTTGTAGGGACTAATGTAGTAGGGCTTAGGTAGTGGAGAGGCAACCCGGCATCATGCCTGCCTCTGTCAGATTCCTATGTGACCTTTCAATTCTAATCTTGGTTTTCTCATCTGTAAAATGGAAGTGGAACAGAATAGATAGAATAATCTCTTAAGGTCCATACTAACATTAAGATTCTAAGAAAGCACTGGGTAAAACGGTCCCTCTCCATCCATGAAAGGACCCTCTTCTATTCCTGAACCTTGATCCAATGCTGCACTTATGTCTCATGGCTCTACAGAATTTCTGGTGGCTCAACACCAAACCACAAGAGATTAAAACCTGCAGTTCTACCGAAACAACACTCCAGAACAAGCTTTATCTGTTTTGGGGAAGATAGGGACCTACATCCCATGGCAGGATCAGGGAGTCTCCAGGGGTCACAGTCCCATCCTCTCCCACAGCAGCTAACTGGTCACCAAATCTCAGCCTACCCTCCCTTTTCCATCCCATTGTCTTGGCTTAGGTTCCTATCACTCTTAACTATTATTATTTCTGTAATAGCTTCCCCCTTCCAGCCTTCTAGTCCTCTTTCATCTATAATTATCTTCCTGAATATCCAATATGTTCATTAAACATCTTTGGTGGTTCTCCATTGCCTTGAATCAAGGTGCTCTCCTTGGGATGACATTTAAGGTCTTGGTTATTAGGTTCTGTTTCATCTTTCCAGCCTCAAATGCCAGCTAATTCTGTCTTCATGTGATTTGTACTCTGACCATGTGAGACAAGTTTGCCTTCTCTGAACATGACATAGATGTTCATGCTTAAATTTCTTCTGCTGTCCCCTCTGCCTGAAACTTAAAAAAAAAAAGATTTTATTTATTTATTTTGAGAGAGACAGGAAGGAAGGGAGAAAGAGAGGATGAGAAACATTGCTATGTGAGAGCTACATTGACCAGTTGGTTGCTTCCCGCAGGCCCCCAGTCGCAGGCTCCCAAGTGGGGACTCTGCCAGCAACCCAGGTATGTGCCCTGATGGGGAATCGAACAGGTGGCCCTCTGGTTCACAGGCTGGCAGTGTTCAATGCACTGAGCCACACCAGCCAGGGCTGCCTGAAACTCTTTGGCTTCTTCCTCTACAAGCACCTTCAACCTCCACATCTCCCAAAAGAGGCAGACTGAATTCCTGCCTTGAATGTGTCATCTTGTACTTCTGTCCTAGTCATTATCAGACTGTGTTAGACTCAGTTGTTCACACACCAATTCTGCTACTAGCCTGTGAGTCCCTTAAGGGGGCAAGATAAGAGTCTAATTTACCTTCTTACCTTCTAGCACCTAGAACAAACAAATAATAAGTCCTTGCAAACTGTCCCCTGGCTGCTGACTTTAAGGGTCATATGGTCTTGGGGCGGTGGGGGTGGGTGGGTGGTCATCTTCTCTTCCATCGTACCCTGCCACAATTCAATGTCTACTATTGGGTAAGTTATTTTCTCTGCCTGGGTCTCAACTTCTTCAATAAAAATAAAGGAGTTGGACTAGGCTCCTCCATCAGAAAACTTGGCCATTTCTCAATAACCCAGGGGGCTGCATAGCAGGGAAGTTTCTGGACTCCACTGCCAGAGAGTCAAATCTCTACGCTTGGTGTGGCACTCAGGAGTCTTTATTTCTATTAAAGCTCAGGGTGTGTCTCATATGCATAGTCAGGATTGGGAACCCCTGGTCTTCCAGGTTCTTGAGATTCCTCATCTTCCCTAGGGCTTCAGCATTAGATCAGGCAGGGCAGATTCTTGGCCCAGCCCTCACGCCTGGCTGGAAGGAGGCCGGCAGGTCCAGGCAGTCTGACTGTAACGCCAGAGGCGCAGAGTGGGCAGAGGGGCGGGTGGAGCAGCCTGTAGGGGGAGCTCAGCCCCCGCGGGGGTGGGGGCGTGGGGGTGGCGTTCAGGCATTCGGATGGCGGGCGGGGTCAGCGCCCGGAGCCTGAGGCCCTGAGAGCGGCTCGCTCGGGGCCGGAGTAAGTGGGACCATCTGCTCCACTCCTCCGATGTCAGCGCTTTGTGTCAAGCTCCCATCCCCCTGGCTCCTCCCGCTCCTTCCCTTCCTCGCCCTTTGACTCCCGGGACTCAAAAGAAAAAAGCACTTGAGGTCCAGATGAAAGTGGGAGTGTGATGGGGGGCGACAGCGGCCGCGGGGGCTCGGGCTGGGCAGTGCGGGGAACGCGGGCAGCGCGGGGAACGCAGCGGCGGGCCGTAGAGGACCGGGGGTCCCATCCGCAGCGGCCCGGGACCGCGACGGCGGGGCGGCTCCGGGGGGAGGCAGCGCTGGTTCCCACAGCCGCCGGGCCCACCGGACCCCTTTGAAGTGGCCGCAGCTGCACACCCCAGCCCGCGGCTAATCCCCGCCGATGCGGGCGTTCCCCCTGCCCCCCCTCCGCATAGCAATAGTGTTCGCGCTGAATGGCACTGGCTAATTACCTCGCTCGCACCGCCGCGGGTGAATGAGAGAATCCGGCATTGTGCGCCGCGAATGGAGAAAATAAGACAGCCATTGTCCTCACACGCCAAACGAGGGTTTGATGTCGCTGGGGCGAGCGAGGCACCATTTCCCGCCACCCTTCCCCCTCCCCCCAGCGGTGCAAATTCCCCAGCTGGGCCTGACCCTTCGGACTTGGCTTTGGCCCCTGCCCCGGGGAAACTGAGGGAGCAGTGCGGGTATCTTGCCGTGGAAGACGGGCAGGCAGACACACAACTGCCCGGAGCTCCTCTCCCACCCCCAG
Organism: Furipterus horrens; assembly: GCF_987537825.1. Lineage (NCBI taxonomy): Eukaryota > Metazoa > Chordata > Mammalia > Chiroptera > Furipteridae > Furipterus > Furipterus horrens. Next base: position 167,901,350 of record NW_028327173.1, read on the forward strand.
CCCTGGGTCCTCACCGAGCTTTCTCCACCAGCAGATTCTTAGGGGCACCTACTGTGGCCGCCCAGTTCTGTCCTTGACTCAGAAACACAGGCACGGCCCTGCCTTCAACAGACTAATTAGATTTCGTTCTGAACACATGAAACAATTGGTAGAGTTGGGAATTTATATACCTCAGTACCCAACTGTGTGCCACCAACTGAAAGGGCTGGAGAAATTCAAAGAATGGCTGGGAGAGATTTGGGTAGAGAAGGCAGGAGAGAAAGACTTGGAAAAGAAGGGGAAGGTAGATGGGGAGTTGTGGGGAGCCTGGACAGAAGAAGGGACTGGAGTAGTCAGGAAGCAAGAGGGCAATGACTGGAAAGGGGATCCAAGCTACAGATGAGCTGCAAAGCCACGTCTCGGAATGGGGATGTAATGCTCAAAGAACTGAGGCCACTGTTTTGATCTAAGGAATAGTGGTGGGCTGATAGGTGAGGTTGGAGTTCCGTGGAAACTGACTCATTATGAGAAAGGGGACTAGCCTGAGGCATTTCACCTTTTTTCACGTAGAAGGATGTGAAATAGCTCAGCTTAGAAATCAGACCTAAAGGAAACCACCATGCAGATGGACACCCTGACTCTCTGTGCTCTCTCAGGCTGCCTTCTCTTCACCATCACCACCAAATAAGCTCGGTTTTTCTTTGTGGGTAGGGGAGGAGAAGGAGATTACATCCTTTAAGATCAGGAAGTGTCTTATTTTTCTATTCCTCAGAGTACCTAGCTCAGAGGAAGGTAGGTACAGGATAGATACTCTTGGAGATTTGTGGATTTGAGAACTGACCTGCTTTAATATCCCTCAATTCCTTTTCCTGGAAGCACGAACTTTCTACTCCCTTCTGACAGGCCCTTAGACAATTTCTGCCTAAAGGAAGAACGTAATACATTGGGGTCATCAAATGGTATGTTGTTCAGATCAACACTAGGCCGTTGGTCTGAACCCATAGCCCTTAGATACACCACACGTTTGATGGAAAATCACAGAGACCTTTCTGAGGCTACAATCTTTTCTAATGCCCATGTTACCACAGCTAGATTATAAACCCTTGGTGGGCCACCCATAGCCAAACTCATAAACAGGGCCATCCATCTACCTAGCTAGCCATCCACCCAGCCAGCCATCCACATATTTGAGAAAGTTAAAGAATGGACAACAATGTTAAGTGACTGAGTGACAAGCAGCAAAAATTGTTCCTTGCTCTGCCCCACCAACCATACTTAACATTACCAAGCACTAGTTGTAACAGTGATGGATGAGAAGCATGATTTTAAAGAAGAAAAAAATGTAAGTATAGCTCATTATTTGTCTGACCCTCTCCTGAATCAACCCTGGTCATAGCTTCAGATGTGATCCATAATATTTTCCTTTATAATTCTCCTAAATCTTCAACTTAGAGTCACATTTCTTCTGCCTAAGACTCTAGAATGTAAGCCTCATTGGTATCAGCACCTGCTGCTGCTGAAGATCTCCTCTGCTTAGGCTAATCAACCTAGTTAACTGATCTGCTCAGTCAGTTGGTTTAGAGACCTCCAAAACAAACAAACAAAAAAGATAAAGCAGAGCTGCTGTGGATGGGGGAAGATGTGGGAACCCTGGAGCCCCACCAATCTAGCCTCCCTTTCCCCCCATTTCCAGCCCCTGAGCCTACTCCACAGACCCAAGGACCCTGAAGAACAGTGCTTAAATGTCTCCTGTTCTAGAGAAAGAAAGAAAAAATGTATCCAAAGAAACCACAGTTAGTTAGCAGATCAAAGGTCATTCTAATGCTACACAGACTACTAACTTCATTTTATAAGACCAAAATGACCATTCAGGCCCTGGCTGGGTAGCCCAGTTGGTTAGAGCGTCACCCCTGATACACCAAGGTTGCAGATTCGATCCCTAGTCAGGGCACATATGGAAATCAACCAATGAATTTATACATAAGTGGAACAACAAATCAATGTTTCTTTCTCTCTCCCTCAAATCAACACGTAAAATAAAAAAAAAAATAAAAGAAATAAAATGACCATTCAAACAGGAACTACAAATATAATTGTTACTATATATTGCTTATATGTATATCTTTATGGTTTGCCCAGATTTCAGCAACTGTGTCTGAATGTCTAATCCCCAGATAAATTATACTTTGGAAAATATTCCCATACTTAAAAAGCAAGAGCTACCTTCAGGTCTAAATTAGAGACTCAATACTATTTCCCCTCACATCTTCTTTCTCCAAACCCAAGACCATAAGTAACTTAAAAAATAATGCTCTGTGGGTGAGTATTCTGATAGGAAGATAATGAGTAAAATAATGTTTTTTTTTTCCTCCCCTTACCATAGCAACCTGCATTCACAGAATGCTTTGTTACCCAGTTATGACTTTTCAAGAAAAGAGAAAGGTAGGCATGTACATGCACAGCTAGTCCTTCCAAAGAGGCATGAGTAGCTAGAGGGCAGAGGGATGCTTCTTAGCTGTTAGCTCATTGGGGGATGAGACCAGTGGTCTGGCATCCTGGGACTTTCTCCAGTTTTCCTGGGAAGGTGTCCCACCCTGAAGTGACTGATTACCAGTAGCCACCCTCCTGGGGTGGCAAGACTTAGGTCTGAACTCACCAGGCCAAGTCTTTCCCACTTAGCACTAAGTTGTGACACCTTCTGCTCAGACTAATCCCTCTCCGGCCCCAGGTGGCCAGCAGTGGGACCTTGGAAGAAGAGTGTTTCAAAGGAACAGGACAGGGAGATAGGGTTGCCTTTTAAGACCAGAAGAGTGTAGGATAGGAGACTCAGGACACAGATGCACTCATGGCCACTCTCTGCTCTGGACATACGACTCAGAAGCCTGGAAGAATGGTTTAGGTGAAACCACCCCTGTAAGCCCCTGGTGAGTAATGTCTGACTTAACTTTATCAGCCCTTCCTCCAGCCCCAGGCTGTTGGGCTCCAGAGAGTGAGGGACCTACAGCAGACAGGTAGGATCCCTACCTTCCCATTTCATACTCCCATGGCTCCTCATTCTCTCACCCTCTCCAGGTACCAACTCCAGGCCAAGTCCCATGTCTCAGCACTGGGGATGCAGATGAGCCAGCCCCTCCCTTCAAGGAGCTTGCACACCAGTGAGAGGGACAAGCTGTATACTATTCACTGTCTCAGAATAGACTAAGTCTTCTGATTCCCCCCAACCCCAAAAGCAAAGCTGGGCACACAGCCCAATGCGTCTTTCTAGAATTGATATAAAAAAAAAGCTATTTCACTTTATTTCAGGAAAGCCTTGATCCTATCACCGTTAGCAGGTTGCTTGTAATTATCTTGATTTTGTCACAGTTTGATGAGAAAACGACTGATTTGAGAAGCAAAATCAGAAACACAAGAGGGTAGGAATATCAAATAGGCTCAATCCTGAGACTGTATAATAGCATTATTGATAATCTGACATAATAGAAGGAAGAATATTCTAATCCAATCTGTAAGTGGGACTAAATTAGATAGGGCTTCTCTAAGGTACTAGAGGTTTGGAATACACTTTTAAGAGACCTCCAAAAATTAGGCGAAGGGAATTACTGCAGAAAGAGGGTGACATTCCATGTAAGCCAGGATGTAAGAGGCAAAACAAAAATAACCCAAAGGGGATGAAGATGGCAGAAAAAGATACAAGAATTGTTTATTGCAAGTCAAATAGTGGGTTTCAATTCTCTCAGATCCTGGCTCTGAAGTTGGAGCCCAAATCCCATTTGGCCAATCAACGTGTTGGAAAGAGCACCGGGACCTTTCTGTCCCAGCTCTGTACACCTGGTATGTGGTGGGACTCTCTCTTCCTCCGCCTCAGTTTCCACAGCAGTGATATGAGAAACATGGGCAGGAGGCTGGGGAGAGGGAGAGTAGTAGCAGGGTCACCAAAACCTGGAAAGCTGTACCCCCTCTCCAATCCTGTCTGCCGCTGAGGTGAGAGCACTCCCAAGCACTGTTAAAGCAACAAGCACCCATCCTTGTGTTCAAGTTTGCTATTACAAAAGGCCCTGAGACCCTCTTCTCTCCCTTTTCCTCCCAGAGTTGGCCTGTTGAAAGGTCTGCCCACAAACTTTTGTCTAGCTCTAGCTCTTTGTCAGAAATCCCTGGCCTACACCCCAAGCCAGTTAGGAGGAAGGGAGCTGGGAACCCAAGACCTCCACTCTCCTGCTTCCTATCACCTACTACCACCACTTCCAGGCTCCCGGTGGGTGGGGGTGAGTTCCCGAGCTACCAAGTGATAAAGTCTCTTCCCACACTGGCCAGGCTCAGCCTGGGAAGTAGTGACCCACAGGCATCCAGCCGAGGGCTCCAGGAAGCAAGGACACGCACATTCACAGACAACATATACTCACACACAGTTCCACACACACACACACACACACACATCCTCATACCCATGCATCCTCACACTCACAGACACACCGGGACGCGGTGACTTGACAGTCTTGCGACTGAGCGGCGCGGGGTTAATTGAATGCACATTGATTCAGTCGCGAGTCTTCTGCCCGCCCCCCCGCACCCCCACCCCCAGCTCTGGGCCAGAAGGGGCTGCTTTGTGCGGGAGGGAGGGGTTGTGCCTCCTGCCTGCTGCAAGGGACAGGGGTCATTTTTTGGAGCCAGCTCCTCTGGAGCCACTCTCCTCCGCGCTCGGCCCCCAGGCGGAGAGCGAGTCTGTGAGGGACGGGTTTCACAGGGGACCGGCGCCGGAATGCACTGCAAAACTCCGCGGGGACACGGTCCCGCGAGCCCCAAGGACCCGCTGGCAGCTTTGGACGCATGAGCTGGTTGAAGCGAGAAGAGGGCGGCCATCAAGTGGGGGCAGCGAAAGAGGGTGAGAATGACAAGAGCGCTTTTTCTGCAATACTTTGATCTTGACATTTACAAAAGGAGGAGGCCCACCCAGCTCAGCGATCCAGGAGAGCTCGAGATAGGAGGAATGGAGGGTGGCGGAGGGGAGAACTGGAGCGCGCCTGGAGAGAGGCAGGGAGGCGATGAGAGGGAGGAGGAACCGTGCTGAAAAACAAAAATAAAAACAGAAACAAACAACACACACACGAAAAAAAGTGTCTCAGAATTTTAGAAGCGGGGAGGGACTTTAGGAATCTTTTAATCTGGTCCTCTCCACACCACCTGCCACCTGTAAGGAAACTTGAGGCCCAGGAAGGTGAACTTATGGGTCCATAGTCACAAAGGGATGAGTTGAATATGTATTTTTATATTTTAAATGCATTTTGCTGCTGAAGTGGGAGGCAGGGAGGGCACAGAAGTAACCATGATGGTGTCTGAGCCAAGTCTAAGCTCTCCTCACGGCCCTCAATCAATAATGGTGGGCTTAGAGGAGGTGTCCCCTCCAAGCCTGGCACTTCCTGTGGGGTCCTGTTTCTGCCCTGATAAAACAAATGAAGGGTACCTCCACTGATGGGTGGTGGCAGGACCCTACTCGCCCTCTCCACTTTGGAAGATGGGCAGGACAGTACTCCCACCCGATTCCCACAAAGACAAACCGAGGCCTGTAAGGGAGAGAGAAAGCCTGAACCTAGAGCCAGTTCTCAGTGCAGGCCTATGTGCACCTCAGCTTCAGATCCTTCGGGGCGCCTCTAGTTCCTTGTGGTCCCAGGCAAGAGCATTGGGGTTTCATTACAAGTAGGGTTTGGGGATGAATTCTAGGGTGTCCTTGACTTCTCCCCACAAAAGTGAGTGCAGAGTCTTTGCAGACACAATCCCAGATGGGAAGGGGCTAGTTTGGGAGGGGGACATGGAGGGTTGCCCAGCTCATGCTCCAGGAATTATTAGCCCCTGAAATCAAGGTCCTTCAGGGTGGGAATGGGAGCTGGAAGCAAGACCCTCACTGGAAGTCGGGCTGCGGAGAAGTGAATGTGAAAGCACTGAGTACCCAGAGCTGCTGCAGGCTCCCGAGAGGGTCTGGTTTGGTGCTCCCTAGAAGTAACAGCCCCTTTCCTGGTTCTCACCCCAGACACCCAGTGCCTGCCCTTTTTCCAGGGACCCCCAACTGCCCCACTCTTTTTGTTAATAAGGACTCCTGCACCTTCCTTGGGGATAACCCCCCCCCCCCCCCCCCCGCGCCACTGTGCTGCTCAGGTTACTGTGCAGCTTTCGCCCAACCCATTGTTCAGTGGGGCCAAGAGGGCAGGGGACGCTCAGGTAGGGATGGGGGCAGAATCTCCCAGCCACCACAGCAGGTAGGGACTGTGGCCTGGGGTGGGGGTAGGGGCATGTAACTCCAGGAGGCCTTAGGCCACCTTGCCCAGGCAAGGACAATCAGCAGCCTGGCTCCTCCAGCCTGATTATGGCTTTTCCCTACTACCCTCCCCCCCTAGCAGGACCCCTGGGGAGAAGGATCCTTCCTGAGCCACACCAGTTCCTCTCCTGTGATTTGTTCTGAATTTTCAAACAAAGAGTAATTATGACAGATGTGGAGCAATCAGCATCATTATTCCAGGAAACTAGAACGGGAAAGGGAGGTGAGGGGGCCCCAGGGGGAGGGTAGCTTGTCTTCCCTCCTTGGAAAGAAGCAACTCCCACCTCTACCTCCAGCAGCCCCAGCACCCTCCCTCCCAATTTCTTTTCCTGTCAGCCAGCTCCGCCCCAGCCAGCCCTGCCCAACTACACAGGTAGGGCAAGACTCTACTCAGAGCCAAGCATCCCGGCCTAACTGGCCCTCTGGACTCTCCAAGGGCCTCCAGCAGTGCCTGGGGATTGGGCAGGGGAGTGTAGCCCTGCCTGGCCCACCCAGAACTGGCTCCCACTTTGGCCAGAGTTCTAAGCCATTCTTTACTCCAACACTTGCCTACTCCCACCCTGCATATGCCTCTATTTCTGAGGCATTAAAACTGATTATGTTCTCAGAGGACTCTAGCCCCTTCTAAGGAACTCTAGCCATTGAATTTTGGGTCAGGCAGACCTGGGTTTAAATCCCAGTTCAACAACATACTCTGTACCCTTGGGCAAGTTAATTAATCATTCAGGGCTTCTGTTTAGGCATTTGTAAAACTGGACTAGTAATACCTATTAGCAGAATTGTGGGAATAAACTAAATTAATAAATAAAGATCTTAAGATAGCTCCATAATACTAGGACTGCTTCTACAACTACTAGTTAGTTCCCCACCAGCATTAACACACAGGTAGCCCTCAAACCACTCAGCTCAGCATCCAGTGTGCTCGGGAAGCTCAGAGATCCTCTATAATATGCCATGGATGTTAGGAGCCCCCAACCCAAGGTCTGTTGGTTAAAACTCACATCCAAAACTACAATCACTGACGAAGCCTGGGGCATGGCAGGACCCAAGAAAATAGAAATATGCCTGCCAGTCTGCCCTGGGAAGATATAAAAGGATCCTCCCTTTTCAAGCCAGAGGGAAGTGAAGCTCGAGGGACCCAAGAGACTTGCTTATCTGCCCAGGCTGGAAAACCAGCCATGCTTGGGCAGGTTACCCCCTCAGGTCCTCAGATTTTGAGTCTATAAAATGGAAAGATTGGACCAGAAGAGCTCCAAAGTCTCTCTCAGAGCTCTGGATGCCTGGGATCCGACCTGGAGGCTGGGAAGACCTCCAAGGTCCTACAGGGACTGGGAATTTTAGGATGTCTTTGTTGCAGCCTGCAACTCAGTGACAGGGCTAGAACTTGGTTCTCTCTCCCGGTGGTCTGTCCCTTCCTCTCCATTTAGGTGGTCTGGTCTCCATCTGCCCACCCCAAGTCCCTGGGGCCTCTTGCTTGTTTCCCCTCACATTCCAATGGCCTTGGGGGCAGCAGCCAGACCAGAAAGTCCAGTTCCTGCCCATTATCATTGCTCACATCTGCACTGCAACCCAACACCAGCATTCCAGAGAGCTGCCCCCACCACCCACTATGGTCAGTGTCCAGGCTCAGAGACAGGCCCCAAGCAGGGGCCAGTGTTCTCAGATTCCTCTCAGTGAAGGTCTAGCCCCCGGGGGAGCTTCAGCTTGCTGGGGTGGCTAGGAACCCTTTCCTTGGGGTCCTCTATGAACCTGGCTCTCTTTGTCTTTTTCCTATCTCTTTGCTCTGTGCTGAGGCCTGAGCTCACCTACTTTGCTCCTGAAACAGAAAGATCTCCCTCTAAGGGCAGCAGAGGATGGTGGACCCAGAAACCACCACAAATGGAGACATAGGCAGGAGGAAGGACAGGGCAACAGAAAAGGAGGAGCTAGAGATAGGAAGACAGTAGAAAGGACAAGGCAGGAGAAAGTAGGGACGAGGGATGATAAAGATAAAGACCCTAAGGGAGGGGTAAGGGGCTATGTATGTGGCAGTGTCAAAGAGCATGGATACCTCGATCTAGAGAAGAGCTGGAGAAGGGTAAGTGGGAGGGAGAAGCTGGGCTGTGAGTCCCTGGCATGAAATGTTCCTCCCACTGCCAGAACCAGGTGGCTGGCCAGCCTGTATGAAGCCCACTCTGTCCACCCCCTCCCACTCCCTGTGATCTGGCCCCTCCTGCTCACCCCTCTTCAGGACTTTGTTGAGCCTCTGCCCTCTACACCTTCAGTGGGTCCCAATGTCACCTGTCCAGGAGCCACCTCAGGAAGCCACAGGGACTGCTCAAGTATGTAGAGACGATTCTCTTCTGCCCTTCCCTTACATTTGAGGGCCATAGCAAAGGGTTAGCATTTCTTGGAACAGGGCGAACAAAGGTGGGGGTAGGGGAGGTAAGCTCAGAAATCAGAGAGCAGCCCTCTGGGGAGGAAGGAGCAGCACAGGGCACAGGCTCCGACTGCAGCTGGACTGCCGGCACCACCTAACGAATAGGAAAACTACGGCTTCCAGAGGCACTGTGGCTATGCCCACATGCCCATCATAGAAGCCCCCACCCTCCACCCTCCACCCCCACCAATGACCTAGGACTCACCTGTCTCCTCCTCTCTCTCACCTCAGCTGACAGGGTATTGGTCCCCTGCTAGACCTAATAAAATCATCTACCACTGCCTCTTGCCTGGCACCAGTTCTGTCTACTCTAGCTCTCTAGCCTGGCCACGAAGTTAAAGGGGAGACGGATTCCCACAGGAAGACCTTTCAAGAAGAGCTGGACCCCAATCCCAGGCTCCATGCACATCCTTCAGGTATGCACTGGTATGCTCAGGTACCCACACAGATAGATGTGGCAATACACAGGCACAGGTGTGCATACACACACACACATGAACACACACACACCACTGGTCTCTGCGTTCCTCGCTGCATCAAGGCTATGGCCAGAGAATCTGAAGGAGCCACAGGTTAATTACACAAGGCAGACATGTTTTGAATCACTCAGTCCAGTTTAAACAAAGACAGCAGTGAGCTGTTTGGTTTTCCATCTTGGTGCCCTTCTGTTCCATCCTACTTTTATTGAAGGCTGTGTAGAACAGCCTTCAGGCTGCTGTGAAAAGTCTCTCTCTCTCTCTTACACACACATACACACACACACACACACACACACACAGCCTGCAGGGACTCTGCAGAGAGAGAAAGGCAATACAAGAAGGCCAGGAGTGAAAAAGTCCTTTCTCCCTGGGGGTGGGGAGGGGACAGGGAGTTAAGGGGGGCTGGGGGCCTGTTTCATTTGCAGGCTGCAAATGCCTCTCCTATTCACCGGCCCACATTCCCAGCCAAGGCGCCTGGCCAGGGACAATGCCGGGAACAGGAACAGAGAAGATTTGCACATTGTGTTCAAGGGGCCAGCTGGCTGCCTGCGACAGTGGAGCCAAGGTGTGGGAACCAGAAGCATTCGACTTCCACACTCAAGTCCTGAGGGTGGAAGTGAGGGGGGCCTTTCCCCAACAATTGGGGACCAATGGGCCTGGGGATATAGGCCTCATTCAGCCAGGGAAAAAAGTCCAAGGCAGGAGACCCCAAGACCCAGCCATGAGGGATACCAAGGCAATTTGGTCTCTGATTCACACCCCATCTGGCGAGGAAGAGAGTCTCAGTTCCTCTAGAGATAAACACACAGCAGCAGCCACCCCGAGCCTGTGCGTGCCCCGAGTGTGTTATATTCCCCTGCCGATCTTCCCTCTTCACCAGCTTCTGTTCCTTTGAGCTACGCTATCAATTAGAGCCGGGGAGAGACAGACAGGGCGAGAGAGAGAGAGAAAGCGAAAGAGAAGCAGAGAGAGAAACAAGAGACAGAGCTTTGCACCCGGAAGGCCACATGTTCATTTAGTTTCTACCAAGCTCCACAGGCAGGAGATGTGAGAAACACAAAAGAAAGAAAAGTGAGAAATCCAAAAGAAAGAGAAGCCCTTTAGGAGCTTAAAATCTAGTTGAGGAGACAGATGGAATATCCAGCCACAAAACAATTACTTAGCAATGTGAGCAGCCATCTCTGACAGGAAGGTTGAGCCTGAATACCACAGACCACAAGTACTGCCTGCCTTAGCAGGGACAGAAGAAATTACTGTAAGCTAAGTGGTCTTTAGGGAAGGACTGGGTAAGGAGAAGCAGGGACAAGAATGGGTTGGGAAAAGGCCCAAAGAAGGCAGGCATATCCCAAGGACTGGCTGGATGATAAGGAAGCCTTAATACCTTAGGGCAGAGATGAACCTCAATCCAACAGCCCAATTTTACAATGAGAAAAAGCAAAGCCCAGAGAGAGTGAGTGACTTGCCCAGAGCTACACAGGATGCCTGGTCTCCAGGCAAGGGTCTTTCCATCACATGTTAAGTTTCTCAGGAGCCTCAGAAGGGGCTGGTCTGTGGAGTGCTGACTGGCAGGTCAAAGGGCCTGAACCTCACCCATTTGCACCTACCTCTGTGCCATGGCGCATGTAAGGGTAAGCTGCCTGGCATGAGAGCAGGCCTAGGCACGGCCACTCACTCACTAGTGACACTTCAGCTACAGCGCCTTATTACTGTCCAAGTGGGTAGGCAGACACATGTATTTGAGGGCCAGGGAGGGAGACTTCCTTGGGGCTACATCACCTGAGCTGCTCTTTCAGGAGAGAGGAGCAACATACCAGATCTGAGCATATAACCTCCAGGTGACAAAAGCCTCCAGAGCTACCAGCCAATGCTCCAGGAACCATTTCCCTCTATAACCCACTGCCCTGGACAGAAATCCTCCAGGACCCCCTAAATCCAATGAGCCCACACACAAACTATACTCCCCAGCAGCTTCAGCCCATGGTTTTCCCGACCCCCACCTAGACCTGGTTCCACAGACTTATGCCCAGACTCTACCCGCAGACCCACACAACCATGGATCTTGCTGCTGAAAGAGGATTTCAGAGTAGCTGGTTAAATTGTCCTCCCTCAGGCAGGTTGGGAATGATTTGGACTTTAGAAGTGGGTAACTGAGGGCCTGAGAAGTGGTGACTTACTAGGGTGGTGGTGACAGCAGGAGACTAGAACTGGACTTTTTCCCTTCTCACCACACCCCCCACTGCCTCTTTCTAGGGATCTGGGCTTGTTGGAACCACCACAATTAACAGAGTTTAGAACTTCACATTTCTCATCTCTCATACCTCCCCAGAATAATAATAGTTACTCTTTAAGGAACACTCTCTATGTGCCCTGTACCTGCCAAGTTCTTTACTCATATTATCCTTAGGTATTCTTCACCAGATTTCTCCTTGGTAAGTATTACTTCCCTATTCTAAAGATGAGGAAACAGAGACTCACAGAGGTTAAGTGACTTGTCCAAGTCCATCTAGCCAGGCTCTCGTGGCCTCCATACTCCATAGCCCACCCTCATAACAACCACTGAGCATGCCCAGGCAGGATGGCCCCAGGCTCAGACAGAGGCAATGAAACAGACTGGACCTCACCTAGACTAGTGGTCAGTACCTAACACTAACAATAATACTTAATGAACACTTCCTAGATGCCAAGCCTATGCTGGGTGCTTTACATACATCACCTCATTCAGTCCTCCAATAGCCCTGATAGGCTGATGGGATATTATGCCAGTTTTTTTCAGAGGTCAAAAGGATTAAGTAACTTGTGCTAAGAACACATGATCAAGGTGTAGCAGAGGAGGGGTTCAAACCCACCCACTTAGGTCAGGCCCTGAAGCCCATGCGCTTCAGACTTCACTATGCTGCTTACAGACCCCACACCACTGATTATGGTGTGGGAGTGGGCTCTTCTCTAGCACCTGTGGACCAGCAGCAGCAGTATCTGGGCTCCTGCGAGACACGCAGAACCCCTCTTGGCCTAGACCTACTTATTTAAAATCTGAATTTTATCATGATTCCCAGGTAATTCACAGGCATAATCAAGTTTGAGAAATCCTGCTCTAGATCACACAGCTCTTCACTCCAGTTCCCCCAAGAGGCCTGACACCAGGAACTGAGGGCTTCTGCCTGAGGGGAGCCCGGGGTGGGTCCCCTGATTATCACCTCTCCTATAGCTAGCCTGTCCCTCTTTGAGTCATCGAGGTATGCAGACCTCAATACCTATGAGTCAGTATACATGTTCCCCTGGGTCAGGTGACCCATACGCCCTCCCTACAGCTCCTCCAGAGGGATGGCAAAGGGTCTCAACAGTTTCAGTCAATACTCAAAGGCTTGGGAGAATCCCCAGGCCCTCCCAGGAAGGGGTTAAAACAGAACAAGTCCCACTTGGGCTCCAATCATTCCACTCTGATAGACTTCCCTGGAGTGCTCCCTGACTGAATCCCAGGCAGGGAGAAAGCTGGAGGCGTGGGGGGCAGACTGGGGCAGCTTGCTTTTGTTAGCCATGTCCATGAAGCTGCCTTTAAATGAAGATTAAAGTACTGGTTCTCACTACTAAGTGCCTACATGTCAGGCAGTATTTGGGGTATGCTAGTCCCCACAACCACCTCACAAAGTAGGATGTACATTTCACAGGTGAGGCAACTGGGCCACAGAGAGGTCAACATGCCCAGGGTCTCCTCCTTAACAAGTGTCTCCGTTTTCAGCACCCAAACAATCAGCATATGGAAAAGCAAGGTAGGGAAGCCAGACATGCTAGAAGCCCACCTACTCTTAGGACCCTGACCCATTCCATCCTAAAAGGGAGACACTTGGAACTGAAGCCCCCAAGGAATCAGCCCATAGTTTAGCCCTCCCTGGTCAAGCCCTCTTCCAAAGGCAGTATCTGAACCCACTGGGATGGAAGGGGATATTCCCAGCAGTTGGCCTCGGATGCCCTAGCAGATCTGCCCATGCAGACCTGGACTTCACGTGCCTCACTGGGGTCAGTCTTCTTGGTGGCTTGTGTGTCTGTGAGGGGTGCTTAGCACGCCCCCTCCCCATCAGTCCCGTGGAATAGGCAGGAGAAGCAGGCAGTGAAGAGGGCTCCTCACACCTTTTCAGCAAAGCACCCTCTCATGTCACGCGACATCTGTAGTGCCTACAGGCACATGGGCAGGGAGTTATTACTGAAGGAGAAAACCTGGGCGGCTAAGCAGCTTTGGAGGTTTCTAGGGACATCAGCCTGTGAAGTGAGAAAAGGGGATCCAGCCACTCAGTTGGTTCCCCCCTGTGGCCACCAGCCTTGTGGGGAGAGAGAGGCCATACCAGCCAGCCGGTGTTTGGGGGCAACACGCCCATCTGTCCCCAAGACGCCAAAAGCTTAAGCAGGCTGACCTTATCCACTGCTGCTTCCCACAGGCAGAGCCCTTGGTGCCATTTTTTATATTGTTAGAAATTTAAGGAAATGAAACATCTTGAAAGTATTACCATTTATAGAAAAGCACACTTACAATTAACTATACAGAAACACCTGGGGATTTATTTCCCAGAATTCTAGGCTGGTGATGCAGAGGTTAGCTATCCCTTGGCACTGATGCAGGCCAGGGAGTATGGGGCGGTCTTCCTGAGATGCCTCATTTCTCCCATCCGCAAGCTTCCTTAGGTCCCTACCCTCTGTCCGTGCTTCTCTTCCTCACACCCAGCCATCTGCTCAGAGGCTGCACCAGCCTTCCCCTGCTCTGCCAGGAGGGCCAGGCAATGAGGCGTCGCTGAGCCAGAAGCGATTGAGTCTCAAGGTCCAGGGCTGCCTCCCAGAGAGCTCCATATGGGGGCCTGGACCAGCCTTCCTCAGAACAAAGGGGATCTTCAACTCAACGAGAAGGCTCCTGCCTCAGAACGATTCATCACTCACCAGCCGTTCAGAGCAACTGTGCAAATGCCCTCAGAGCCAGGAAGAAACTTGTCAGCGATCAGACAGGAAAGAGGCAGCATGCCATAGGAGTTAAGCTGAAGGGTGTAGGGATCAGACTGCCTGGACTGCAGCCCTGGCTCCTCTGCTTACCAGAATGTCCCCAAGTCCCCCTCAGTGTCAGCGTTCTCATCTATAAAAAAGGGATGGTAACTGCCTATCTTTCTGGGTTGTTGTGATGACTAAATGAGATAATTCATGCAAAGCACTTAGGATGCCCCTCATGCAGCAAGTGCTTAATAAGTATCAGCTAGAATATTGTCAACCAAAGTTAAAGCAGCCTCTTTAAGGGAACCCTCTCCCCGAGAAGTATAGGGATATGGGATGGAGAACATGTACACCTGCCAAAACTTTTGTCATTTCTCCAAGAGCAGTGATTCTCATCCATGCCCACTGCCCCCCCCCAACAGTCTGCCATCTCCTCCAGATACATAGACAATTTTGGTTTATGCAGCTCATTTCTATGAGTGTTCACAGATTACACTCAATAACGAGAGAATTTTGCAGGACAGGGCAATGAAACAGCCATTTTCCCATCACCCACCATCAGCTCAAGCAAAGCACAATTCTAGAGTTGAAGCACCATGCCTGGCTTTTTCTCTCCTACTCAAAAGAGCGCATCAGATATCAAGTCACCATAATATACACTTTAAGTACCTTATGACTTTATTGTCAATTATACCTCGATAAAACTGAAAAATTTTTAAAAAGCATGTCTGCATGAAGGTGAGTGGGAGTACTGTTTAGGCCATTATTGTGATAACTCAAAATCATTCTACCATATTTTTTGTAAAGCAAATTTTTGACAAGCTTCAGAATGTCATTGCTGGTATAATGAGGTTTTATCCTACCCAAAAGGTTTGAAAGTCAGCACATAATTAAAAATTCCATGTAGCCAAAATTTCCCTTCAAAAATCTCTTAAATAACCCAAAGCTATGACAGCTGTTCATCTTGAAACACAAGACTCACACTCAGTGGACCAGGAAGCTCACCGTATACAGGCATATGGAAACTAAGACGCACAAATTTGGATGAAGTGCTCACTCTCTCTCCCTCTACCCCCTACCATGTTTGGCTATATTCTTGCCAAATCACATTCTAATCGGTCAAGTGAGTATATGACTAATTTCACCACCATAAATCACTGTGATGCCCCTCTCAACTGACCCATGCTGAGAAATAAGTCCTCCAGAAGGCTGCATAAGATGGAACTGCTCCCCCTGCTCCCCATGCCTTCGACTCCCAACCTAGGAATAAAAACAAAAGGTGCCCACTTACTTGCAGCCTGGATGCGAGCTTTCCGGCTGACCACCAGCCCAAAGCGGTTCTGAGCCACGCACTCATAATCACCTTCATCTGAAGGGCTGCCCCCTTGATCCAGCAGGAAGTGATGGATCATCAAGGACCCATTGGCCAGCACTGTGGAGTGAGTACTCTCTGACAGCTCCACTCCATTCTTCCTCCAGGTGACTCGCACTGGAGGGGTCCCCTCCACCCTGCAGCCCAGCACTACAGGCTGCCCAGGGACCGCAACATCATCGCTTGGCTCCACAGCAAATGCCAGTTCAGCAGAGTGGTCAAGACCTGCATTGTGCAGGGGAGATAAGAGGAAAAGGAGAGGTTAGTGTGAAATGAGCAGACAAAAACTCCACACACAGGAGTTCTAAGTTCTCTGGATCTGTACATCCCATCCCCATCTTTCTGTAATGTTCTCAGGAATATCTATTAATTTGTAGAACATTATGCATTATGAAGTGTCTCTATTTTACTTAACACACCACCTCAGAGAGATGAATGTTATTTATACTATTTCCTCTTTCACAAGGAAACTGAAACCCAGAGATCATTAAGCAACTTGTCCAGAGTCTCACAGTTAATAGTTGCAAATCTGGGATCCCAAAGCAAGACCGATTCCAACACAGCTGCTGCCACTTCTGTGGTCATCGTGGTTAAGCAATGAAGCATCACAGACTTTCAGAGTGTGACCTTAGGTGAAGTATTCAACCTGTCTGGGTTTCCCATTCCTCATCTATTTAAATCAGGAACAACAACAATACAGCTTGAGTCACAGTGTTGTGAATATGATGAACATACTTAAAGGCACTATGAAAAGTGTCCTGGGTCAGGGCATATACAAGAATCAATGAACAAATGCATGTATAAGTGGAACGACAAATCAGTGTTTCTTTCTGTCTCTAAAATCAATAAATAAAAAAATTAAAAAGTTCTAGACAAATATAAAGTGAGATAGAAATAAAACATTGCTTCTTTTTGCTGGCAAAACCATTCAAGGCCTGGTGGATGCCTGGCCAGGAGCAGGGTGTGTGGGCCCAGTACCAAGTACAAGCTAGGCTAAGGCCCAATGGTATTGCCCCTCCCTTAGGATGTGCTGGGCATTCCATGCTCCCCCCCCCCCCGTTGTTATGCTTTTGTCTTAAGGAGAAATGAGGGGTGCCAAAGGTCAACTTAGATTTCCCAAAATTCAGGGAAAGGGGATTCCGAGAACCTTTACTCCAGCAACAGATTCATTCCTGCAGAAGAGAGAGGAGCTGGAAGAAGAGGGGGAGAAGGAGGAAAGGGAAAAGAGCGTGATGGAGAAATCAGGCAGAGCCTTAACGGAAAGACAAGCGCTCCAATCCCAGGCATGATGCCAAGTCACCAACTTCTCCAACAAGCAACTCAACAGACCAGCTACAATTTCACTGCAGGAGATACGAACCCACCTAGGCTGAAAGGGCAGCCACAGACCCCTCCTCACATTTCCAGAAAAGTAGCGACCCTTAGCTCTCCTTCCCTGGCAGACCAGCGCCCTCCCGGGTGGAGAGAAAGAAGAAGGGCTGGGATTATAGGCGGTCACCACACCCTCGTGGATATGTAATATTTTAAGACATTTGAGGATCAAGCCCCTTCAAACCCTTACCCATCTTTCCCATGACCTCTGTTTCAACTGCCTCAGCCCCCAACCTAACCCTCGTGCAGCAACTGGGGGATAAAGTTTCTCCTAGATGCAGACGTGATAGCCTGCTTCTCCGAGCTGAGAGAAGAGACAATTCGGCCCAGGATAGGAGGATAAAGGACTAGATTTGCCCCCATTAGCCACTGAGAGAACAGGGTGTTGTGACGATGCTCTGGGCAGCAAAGCCGGCAGGTCCCGGAGCCTGTGCACACTCCGGGGAAGGGCGGGCACGTGGGCATCCTCGCTCGCTCGTTCGCTCTCGGTCAGCTTCTGTTCCCCTTCCTCAGCCCGCAGCGAGTCTCTCGGGTGCCCCCTCCCCTGGCGCAGCCGCCGGGAATCTGCCTCTCTCTCTTCCTCTGTCCCTTCCGCGCACTCCGAGTCCCGGTCTTACCTCCAAATCCAGTCCTGTCTGCCCCGCGCGGCCCGCTGGGTCCCGGCCTCCCCCTATCTCCACTCTCCATCTGCTGTCTCCAGTCTCTTTCTTGGTCGCTCCGGACTATTCTGTGCCCGCCGCCGGGCTCCCCGCATCCCAAATCGCCCCCTCGGACGGGACTCAGCCCTGATCCCCACCCCCCGGTTGCTTTCTCCCGCTCCCCAACTCTGTCCTCCTGCCTAGCTCCCGCTTTGCCACGCTCCTTGACCTTCGGTCCGGCGTCGGGTTTGTCCCCGAGTCCTGGAGCCTCTTCGGGCTAAGCCCGGTCTCCCTCCAAGGGCTGGGTCCTCAGCATCCCACTGCCGCCCCCAGCAGCTCGGCCTCGGTGCCCTCTCCCTTGGCTCCGCCCCGCCCGGCTTGGCTCCCGGTCTCGGGCAAGTCGCTCCTGCCCTGGGTCCGCCCGCAGGTCCGCGCCGCTCTCCCCAGGTCCGCCCCTCGTGCCCGCTTACTCCCTTCTCGCCCTTCCCGGGGCTTGGTCCGCAGCTGCACAGAAGCGGGCGCCCTCGCTCACCAGCACTTGGCGCGGGCAGCAGCACCAGCAGCGGCAGCAGCGGCAGCAGGAGCCAGGGCCGGCGCGGGGGCGCGGCGCGTGGAGCAGCCATGGGGCTCTCGGTCCGCTCGACTCGGCGACGCGCGGCTCCGGGGTCCCTCGCGGCTCACAGCGTACCGCGGGACCGGCGCCAGGGCCGGGGCCGGGGTACCGGCCGGGGCCGAGCCCGGGCGGCGGGGGGCTGGGGCCACATTGCCTGCCTAGGAGCTCTGAGGGCGCCGGGGGAGCGCCGCTTGCGCCATCTTGCACCTACCCGGGCGATCTGTCAGCCTCGCCCGGGGTACGCGCTCCGCAATCACACTGCCCGCGTCCGCCCCGCCCTCCTCCCTCCGCCCGCTGCCTGCCATCCCCCTTCCCTCCCCTTCGGTCCCCTCCCCCAGCCCCCTCTCCCCGGAGGCCGGGTCTGGGGAACAAAAGAGCCGGCGAACGCTTTAAGCGGCCGGACATTCCCGGCTGCTCGGCGGACGCGCCCCCTGCGCTCTGAACTGTGGTTGGAGCGGCCCGCGCCGTCCCAGGCTGCAGCCCGGTACCCACCCCGGCTTGGGCCAACCCGGGACTTGGGGTGCTGGAGAATTGGCGACCCAGAGGGCTGTGGTGTGGGTCCGGGCTGCGGAGAAACACTCAAAGCTGCAGAATTTGATTTGACCGCCTCTTTCATCGGCACCCTCCTCCATCGTGTGCAACTCTATATTTTCGAGATAATTCCCTCAAAACTGCATAAAGTTGTCAAAGATACGGTTTTCCATGGGTTTCTGGTCCTTCCATTCAAAGGCTAGGATGTTGAGCTGCAAGACTGGCTTCCAGACTGAAGCGTTCTGGCGCTTAGGTGAACGAGGGGTAGGAGGGGTGGGAAAGCAGTTTCCTCCAGCGTCTGGAGAGCCGACCCAACAGGACAATCAGCACGCTAAAGTAACCGGGGTTCCGACCCGGTTCTGCATGCTGCGTAGCTCAGCCAACCCAGGCAGTCACTCTCTGAGCTCACCTGAAAAATAACAATAATTACATCTCTCCTCCTCTCCCCTAGAAACCTTTAAACCACACAGGTCCTGACAAATGACCTGGGAACTAGAAAAGCAAATTGAAAGTTAAAATTCCCACTAATATTTCCATGCCCCCAAAAGAATCGAAGTTTCACGCCAGAGAACAAATAAGGAGACAATATAGGTCCTGTGTGAGAATGTTGTAGAAGCTGGGCATGCCTCCTAGGAGATTACATGAGCGTGTTAGCCCTCAGAGATATATTTTTTTTTAAATTATTATTATTTATTTATTTTAGAGAGGAGTAGGGTGGGAGGAAGAGAAGGGGAGAAACATCAATGTGTGGTTGCCTATTCTGTGCCACTAACTGGGGACCTGGCCTGTAACCCAGGCATGTACCCTGACTGGGAATCAAACCCACAACCCTTTGGTGTGCAGGCCAGCACTCAATCTACTGAGCCACACCAGCCAGGGCAGCCCTCAGAGATCTTGAATCTTCGCCACTCACTATTACATGATCTTCTGCTGAGTCCAGCACGATGCGCTAGTCCATCCACCTACTCAGTTCTGGGAGCAGGAAATTTAAAGGAAGTAGGCTCTGCCTCACTCAGCTATTTGTTCCTCTGGCGTTGGACTGGGATGGCAGAGAAATAGCCGAGTCTCTCTTTTAATATCAACTCTGGAATCTTGGGGTCAGGAATGTTACCCATATATAAAACTGACCTTTGTGCAGACAAGTAAAGAAGTGCAGACCTCCAGAAACCAGACACGTGCTTGAATGATGGGGTTTCTGCAGCTCAGGGACTCCTGACTCTGTAGTAGCAATTGGAAGATGAGTCTGAGAGGCAAACCCTTGAGGCATGTGAGCAGTGGGAGGCAATGGAGAGATTCAGGGTCAGGGGACACCAGTACACCAGATCCCCAAACTGATATTGTAAGGAAGGGCAGGAATGATGGACATCTACTGGCCATAGGAAAGGGAGGGAAGGGGGCCGCCTTCTGGGCCCAAAGTCCTGGAACTTGCTCCCACAGACTGAATTCTCAACAACTCTGTCTTGGCTTGTCCTGGACTTGGAGAGGTCAAATTGGTGTCCTTCGCTGCTGTCACTTTAAATTCATTTTGACAAGTGTTTAATTCTTCTTTATCACAACCCTTGGTCTCAGAGTGATATGCAAATAATGGCTGTTCTGTCATATGCGAAATGTTCAGTATCTCTCCGTATGATCTGTCAATTAACTCAGGTCTGGCCCACCAGCCACTTCAGGGGTGGTCCTGGGCAAGGCAGCCTCTGGCTTTTGGTTCCCTCCAGTAGAAAAGGATGCACTTTCTAGGCTCTGTAAAAATCTTAGCAGAGCAGCTGCCAACCATGATCCTGAGATGAGTGTGGGGTATGAGTGTGGTGTTTTGTATGTGCTCGTGTGCCATATGAGTTAATGGACACAAAGGTGTTTATGAAAGTGAGTGTGCATATGTGGGTCTCTGAGCATGCCTATATGTGTTAATATGCATCCATGAGTCATTTTGGAGACCAGAGTTATACAGAAGAATAATTGTGGAGCCCAAAATCTCTGGAGTCGTTCGTTCACTCCTCTCTTGCACCAGAGAAAGTTTAAAAAAAAAAGTGTGTCCAGATGGAAAGAGATCCATAGAGAATCTAAAAGAGTCCCATTAGCCTTGGCTGGTGTGGCTAAGTGGACTGAGGGCTGGCCTGTGAATTGAAAGGTTGCTCGTTCGATTCCCATTCAGGGCACATGCCTGGGTTGTGGGCCAGATCCCCAGTTGAGGGTGTGTGAGAGGCAACCACACATTGATGTTTCTCTCCCTCGCTTTCTTCCTCCCTTCCCCTCTCTCTAAAAATAAATAAGATCTTTTTAAAAAAGAGTGCTATCAATAAACACATGTTTCCTAAGTTTAAGTCTTTTTCCTAAGTGCCTATTGAGGGAGGAAGATGGTTCAGTTCTTTCCTATAACCACCTGCTCTCTACCCTCGAAAACCAACATTTCCCATCTGGTAGGAAATACCTTCTCTATTCAGAAAGGCTGAGGAAATTCTATATATTAGTTCCAAAAGAGAATTCCACATTTTTGGAAAATAGTTTATTAATTCATTATAAGGACAGATACATGATCAATGCCTAGGTATAACACTAAAAAAATGCAAAATGCTGGAAAATTAAATAATATAGCATAAACTAAATACAGACAAATAAATGAGCAGATACTGATTACACTTGTCATGCATCAAAAAAAGGAAGGTTTTAAAATGAGACTCAAGAAATGTAAGGCATCAATGGTAGGTGAGAAAGGGATTAATACCCTGTAAAAGGCCAATAGACTCCTTTCTAATAAAAATACTGCTACAAAGACACAAACCTAACACTTCCAAATTACCCAGAGCCCAAATCATATATAATACTAGTGAGTAATGGCTACTTTCTTATCAACTGTGAGTTATAGGCAGATACCAGATTTATTACTTATTTGCTTTTGAGAAACAATTTTCCACCCAACCTAATGGGTTATAAATTGTCTCATTTGCAGCTATTTAATTTAAACCAGAACCTCAGTGCCTGTTAAACAAGAACATGAAAAATGACTATGTGGTGTAATGCTAAGAGCCTACTGTTAAAACAGCCATTTAATTCAGGGCAGGTTTTTTTTTTCCCCTTTAGGAAAAAAAAAAAAAAAGAAAAGAAAAATCAAACCAGCAAAATAAAACGAGGCTTTTGACCTTCAGAGCAATGATGAAACATACAGAGTGGTGTTAGCCACAGCAACGCTGAATGCTACAGAAATAGTACAAGTGACAAGTCTGCCCTTAACAAGATACAAAACCAACTTAATAATCTTTAGTGTTATCATAGGCTGGCTGGAGGAGGGGGAGGGGGAGAAAATGTAGGTGAATTGTCAAATGTGAGTGACACCCGAGTATAATAAACACAGATGCTGAAAGGGTCTGAGGAAGCTTCAATTCTGCTGAGAGACATTTCACCATTTAAAAAAAGGGGGTGTGTGGAGGAGATAGAATAGTTATTTCTAATTTAGCCCAGAAGCCAGAGTTAACCCTTGATATACCAATCAGTTGAAAAGATGCATTTAGGGAGAAAAGACCCTGCATTCTATGCTCCTATGAGAGGCTGAGGTGCAAAATCAAATAAATTACATTGTTTTCTCTACACAGGAAATAGAAGTCAAGCTTGTCCTTCTATGGCAGGTCAACAGAAAATGACTCAGAACTGAATTAAAAACAAAATAAAAAAAAATGAGCCAATTGCCCTTGTCCTGTGCAAAGACCTCCCTTCCAGCATCCTAGAGGAATGGATTCCTCTCACCCCTACCCCATCAGCTCATGTTCAAGGTGCACAGAGTGGGAAGTTGCTGGACTGCAGAGCCCCTCATTCCCACTCTTCAGTTGGAAAGGAAGGTCCCAAACTCACTCCACCAGCAAACCTGCCTTCCTGCACAGAAGGCAGGGAGGGATTTTATCATGAACCTCTGGGTCATGTTCCGCTTTCCCCATCTCAAAAGTCCCCTTGTGCGACTTGGATTCATCACCTCCAAGGTGAACCCTCCCATCTTAATCCCAGGAAGAAAGATACAAGGGAAGCTGGAAGGTCTTCTCCGAACCTGCACTGGGGATGGGCAGTCTGCCTGGGGAGGAGGAATACAGGGACACAGAGAGAAGAGGGGTCAGGAGGGTAATGGGGAAAGTGAATGGGTAGATGGAGGAGTCATGCTACGGCCTTGAAGCAGACATGAGGTAGTCATGTTGTTAGGGAAGGAAGTCAGGAGAACCACATGACACAGTCTGGGAGAGGCATGAGAGACAAGAGAGGCAGACAGAAAGGGGCACAGAAACAGCAGAGAGGAAAGGAAGGAGCATCAGGGAGGAAGTGAAGGGCACTATAATTGGGAGAGCAAGTTGGTGGGCGGAGAGGCTGCTAGAGTAGTAAAGGAGAAGGAAGGAGGGGAGAGCAAGTAAAAGCAGGTGTTCAAAACCAGGCACTTCCCAAATTACAAAATTAAATGCAGAGTTGCTCTGAGGGGGCCCGGAGTCACCCTCTCAATTTGGGCCACGAGGGTGGGAGATAGGCAGCAACTAAAATGTTAGGCATTCAGAGCCTACTTGCACTCAGTCCAACCAGACAGGAAAATGGGCTCGGGCTGTCTTTGTCAGACAGGGCCTTGGAGACACTCTCAGAGTGTGTAATAAAAGGCTGGGTGACGCAGGTGCGGAACCCACAGGGCTGGGGACTGACCACTCTGGGGCGCTGTCCTGACCTGGAAAAATCAATTAGGCTGTAGTGACCACTGCCTGGATCAAGGTTTCCCAGCTCACTAACCAGCACACACACATGTGCTTCACTTATGTATACATCACATATAGCCATGCCTCATGTGTCTCTCACGTATCGTGTGTCACGGAGTATGGGGGGAATGAATAATCTATTTCTTCCTCTCCCTCTAGCCAAAGCACTCTAGGAGGCTCTCCAAATGGCTTGATGATGTTCAGCATCTGCAGGTACACAGGTATCATATCCCAGGAGCCATAACAGCCTGTCCCAAACTACACCCTTTAGGGGTGCTAAGCGGAGGAGGAGACTGGGGCTCTGGGCAAGCCTGGGCTGGCTCCTAGAGGGCAGGGGGCCTTTGACTGGCAGCTGTTCCCAGAGGCCTCCTCCAGAGCCTCACTGGGCTGGAGGTCCGGGTAGGAGCAAGAAGGTGCCTCTGGCAAGCAGGTGAGTCTGTCTGGTCCAGTGGCTGTCTGCTCGCACCCTCCCAGCTCCCCGTTCAGCCATTCTACCCCTTGTCCTAGATCCATAACACCCGAAGTGAGGTCAGGAGCCTCTGAAGGCAGGAAGTCCTCAGGTTCCAAGTCTTGGAAGTGGAGGTCAGGGTTCCCTTTGGAGGCACCAAAGTCAGAGTGAACAATAACTTCAGCCTCCACCTGGTTCCTGCAGACCGGAGGTGGTTTCTTCCTCCCGTTGCCCTGGTCAGAGCAGAGACACAAAGACAGGTGACCATCACTGCGAATGATCATGAGAAGAATGACTAACACATTTGGGGTGGAGAGAGACTGACACCCACCCCCCCACAGGCAGCGTCCCAGGGTTTACATGGAAGTTGATAAAGGAACATGCTGACTGTCCTGCAAGAGACGGTGATCAGACCCATGGGAAGGCAGGGAAAAGGGAATACTACCATTTGCCCTTGGCCAGGAGTCCCAGAAGTGGGGGATTCAGTCAGGGCCTCAGTGAATAGAAGGGGAGGCTGAAGACACGCAGGCCCATAGTAACTCTGCTGGGGCTCACTTAGGTCTATGCAGAGCAGGGTCTGGCCCCAACCCAGGTGAAACAGATTCCTGCAAAGTAGGCAGCCCCCCACCCATTCACTTTCAGAGGCTCCAATGGTCTCCTGGCTAGACTTCTATCCCCAAGGGAGTTACCATCAGGGGTCTCCAGAGAACTGACTACCTGCTCTTCACAAGCATGGGGACCCTTCTCTCCTTTCCTATCCCTTCCTCCCAGGACACTGACCTTTATGGCGTCATACACCAGAGCCTGCAGCAACAGTGTTTGCCCAGTCCCAGCAGGGGGAAGCAGAGCCCGGGTCAGAGAAGGCGCCAGGCCTGCCTGGGGCAGCTCGCAGCCTGTCCAGGAGCCTGCCCAGCTGGGACCGCCTGGCGGAGCCCACGAGATCTGTGTGGGGGAGAGAAGCAGGAGCACTGAGAGGCTAGCTGGGAGAGGGAAATGGATGGAGTCCCCTCCAAGGACTCTGGCACCCCGTCTTCTCCCTCCCCAAGGCTGTGAGGAGGAGGGCAGAACAGGCTGAGAGTCTGGGGGGACTGAGGATGAAGAAGTCCTCCTGCAGAAAAGTCTAATACCATTGCTTTGGCAAAGCCCAGAGCTTTCCCAGCCAGGCAGGGTCTCCTTCAGCAGAGAGGCAGGGAAAAGGTGAGGAAGGACTCAGGGCTCCATGCAGGCTGGTCAGGAAAGGGTGGAATGAGCCACCCCTGCCAGCAGGGAGGGAACCTGTCCTACATGGCCCACCTTATCCAGGTCACAGTTCCACTCTGCTACAGCCAAAATGATCACTTTCTTTTCCTTTTCCCCATATCGGGGAGGGCTAAATCTTAGAGGTCTCCCCAGTTCCCAGGATGAGGAGGGATCTGGGTGTCCTGGCTACCCAGAATCACCAGAAAACAGCCCATCGGGGGTCTTCCCCTCCTTCCACGACAGTCAGGCTGACCTATTCTGCTTCCCTGCCCTGCCTCGTTTCATGGAGGGAGAGACAGTGCCTTTTCCCCTGCAGCTGGCCCAGAGGAAAGTGGGGCGGGCGCGGGTGGTGAGGGGAGGTGCTCTCACAGGGTCACCGTTATGCTCTCGCGCCCCCTGGTGACCTATTTGGGAGTGCGCCGCAGTGTGGGTCTCGAACCTACCGCCAATTCGGGCTCACCTTTCTCTTGGAGTGACCCCAGCAGTCCGAAACTCCACCACCCATAAGGCTATGCACTTCAGCCCTGCCCTCGATGTCTGAGGGTGGTGAGGACCAGTCCTGGGGATGGGGGTGCACAAGGGACTCCAGTTCATGGGTAGCTGGGAGACTGGGGGGTCCAAGGCGGGCTCGGGAGTATAGCGCAGGGTTCCCAGCAGTGGCTGTGGAGGACAGGCCCGGGAGGGCCTCCCTGGAAGGAAAGGTGGGCACAGTGATCAGAGTGAGGGTGGGGGCGGGACTGGGGTCTAGTCTAGCCTATGTCCCTGGGCAGGTTCTTCAAAAAAGCTGAGACACTGCAAATGGGACCCTTTCTCCCTTGGGTCCAAACATCTGGAAGTTGGGGGTGCCTCTTTCCAAGATGCTAGCAGCTACAGAGGAAGCTGCCTTGTTGAGGGGATATGCTGGGGGTTCCCCTAAAGCCATGCCCCACTCTCATGAGGACATCCCCCACAAACCCTTCATCCCAGAGTCCTAACTTTAATGGGGCTGGTGGGGGTGCCTAAGGCCAGCCATGGCCACTCTTCCTGCTCTCTGACCTCAACCCAGGCAGTCGCTTCTGCCTGTTCCTCCCTGAGACCCCTAGAACCTCAGTGGCACTCTCACTGCTATTCCTTCTGGAGGCTCTCTGCAGTCAGACTGCTCCATCGCCCACCTGTGGGGTCCATGGCGGAGGCCAGCACACATGCAGGCCAGGAGGCAGAGGAGGCCCAGGCAGACACCCACGATGATGCCCGTGACTGAGTGCACATCCAAGGAGTCTGGGTTGGGGAGAGAGAGGGCACAAGACCAGTCAAGGACAGGAGAAGGCCCAGGGTTCATAGATCAGGACTTCTTGTGGCTTCCTCGGGGGGAGGGCAGCTGGCTCAAGCCTCACTCTTTGGACACTCCAAACCTTCTGCTGCAAGGACAGGAGGGCCCCACAGCATCACAGAGCCCACAGCTACCTCTCTCTCCATCTGTCCTCCCCACTGGGTATCTGAAAGTTCCGGCCTCTCCCCATCAACCTGCCTGCCTACTGAATAGGGCTGGCTTCATGGGTGTGCAGTGAGCGCAGTGGCAGGAGCCCACACGGAGAAGCGCTCTGTGCTTGCTTTAATGCTATGCTGTCACCGTCTTGAAATTCTTCCTAATTTTTAAATAAGGAACCCCTCATTCTCATTGCACACCAGGCCCTGCAAATTACACAGTCAGTCCTGCTGCCCACCAGCACCCCACAAAGCTCCTCACCTCTCCAAGCCATTCCCAATCAAAGTGATCTCCCCAGGAAACCAAGCCAGTCTCCCAAGAATCTGACTTCTCAACCGAATCACCACTGAACCAAGCCACGCCTACTTTCCCTTCGCGTCTGCCCTCCCTGTACCAGACGAGGAGGGCAGCCGCCCAAGCAAGGCCCTGGTGGCAGGGCCTTGGAAGAGATGAAGTTAGGGTTAGAAGTCAATTCCAGGGGCCTCTGGGGGCCTCAGGCTGCCTCAGGACGGACCCCACTGCTCCCTTCCGGACCTCGTACCTGAGAGCTCCTCCTGGAGAGTGATCACGTCCTGCAGGCCAGAGAAGGGCCCGGGCCCCACCTCTGTGCGCGCCCCCATCTTGAAGAAGTACCTGGTGTCGCTCTCAAGGCCCCGTACCTCGGCACTGAAGATGTTTCCTGTTCGGCGGGGAAGCAGGGAGAGCAGGCTAGTGGGTTGGGTGGGGGTGGGAGGAGGGACAGGCTGGGGAAGCAGGACTGAGAAAGTCCGCTCCTCCCACTCAGGCAGTTTCTTCTGCCCGTTCCTCCCTGAAACCCTAGAACCTCAGCGGTGCTCTCACTGCCAATCCAGCCACTGGGGAGGTTGGAGAAGGGGAAGAGGGTGAGGAAGCTCTTGCTCCAAGAGCCTCGGGGCAGGAGCCCTCACCCTCCGTGGTGAGCAGGGTCCACTGGTGCTCAGGCTGAGTGTGGTTGTTGCTGTATAGGATCAGGTACTCCACGATCTCCCCGTTGGGCTCCGTGGGGGGGCACCAGTGCAGCAGGACAGTGGACGGTGTCAGGGATCTCAGGCGCAGGTCAGATGGGGGTGTGGAGGGTCCTGGGGTGCACGGGAGGAGAAGGGGAGAGGCTGGATCATTAGGAGCCCCAGCTTGGGGGCAGTTGTGAGACAGGGCATGAGGACATGGCCTCTCTTCCTCCTTCACTGGAACAAACCACAAAGCAGAATGAGGGCTGGTCTCTAGCTGGGGAATTTCTGGAAATCGGCTGGGGAAGGGGACTTCACCATCATGCCTGCCCTCCCTGAAATTCCTCCCACTCTTTGGAGTAGAGCTCCCTAAATTCCCACACACAGATATGTCCAAGGGTTGAGGAGACTCTGATATTCTAGGGATCTTGGGACAGAGCTCAAAAGTTTTTGGAAGGCTTCTTTTATTAACTGTAAACCACAGTTTGCCATCTGTTCCATGGTAAAGTTTAATATAAAAATAGTGTTTAAAATTATTTATCATTTAAAGTCCCTAACTCCCCTTGCCACCCAAGTCTTCAAGTAAAATTGGATGATGCTCTGTGTAGCCTGTGGTCTATGCCCCCAGACCCTACGACAGGGTCACGGGCACCCCAGCGTGAGAAATACCACCTTGGCGCCTTCGTGTTTTGTTTTTAGAGAAGAAGCTGATCCTGGGAGGTGAAGGTGAATGGGGAGGGGTGAGGAGGAGGGACACAGGGTGACTGGTGAGTTAGGAAGGACAGAGATTTGAGAGTTCAGGTCTTCAAGGCCTGACAGAGGGTGGGACAGGGACCTGGGCCAATAAGGTGTAACAGAGCCACCTCTCTAACCCTAGGTGACTCCCCACTTCTCAGGCTCCAGTTTCCCCATCTGAAGGAGGAGGAACCACCCCCTCTATAGCCCAGTCACTTGTGCTGGGGACCCAATGTCATAGTCAACTTCAAGAAAACCCTATGTCGCCCTGAATTCTGTAGCAATTTAAGACCATAATAATGGAGGTTATAGCAGGGTGTGAAACAATTTGAAAGCAGTTTTTTAAAAAGCAAATTCATGAGAGCAGAGGACCTCCACACCCCACCCCATACATGTCTTCCTATTTCAGGTCCTGGGACGAAGGTCTTCTGTCAGTGGGAAGGTGAACAGTCTTAGGGCCGGCAGAACCAAAGAACCTCCGCTATGAGAACAAGTCCTTTTGTCTTGAAATACCATTTCCAGAGGGTTCCAGAGTCACAGACTTGCAGAATGAATGGTCCCACCCTCTCCTTTACAGATGAGGACACAGAGGCCCTGGGTGGGGAAGGAACTTGCCCAAGTCTACCTGTGCATCAGAGGCAGGATGGGAACCCATATGCAGAATCCAGGACACCTGCCTCCCCCTCCCTCTGGCCCCTCTTCACCAGCTTAGTGGGTCTTGGCACAGCGTTTTAAAGGAAATCACTCCTCTAAATCCTCTGTTACTATTTTTATGGACAAATGGTTAAGAATAGCACAGGGCTGGCCTATGTAAATGCAAGCAAATATACTCTTATGGGGTTCTGAGGGATATTTCAGAAAAGTGGGTTTCTGGGCAAGAAGGAGTTGGGTAAAAGATGGATTGGTGACAAGAGCGCTGAGGGGCCACTCACGGTCAGGCAGGGTGGAGCGCTCCACCACTGAGCCGAAAGGCCCATCCATGTCCACGCCATGGGACTGTACCGCAAACTCATATTTGGTGAATGGCTTCAGCCCGCCAATGAGGATGTCTTCTCCAGAGCTGCAAAGGCAAGAAATGTGGCTAGTGCTCGCAGGTACACCCTCTTAGCAGGGTAGCTCCTCCAAATCTACTCCCCTATCCCCAGCCCTACCTCAGGCCCTACCCTGAGAAGGGGACCACTAACACTAGTCAGAGAACCTTCAGAGAGGTCTGGATGTATGCTGCTCCCAGGGTATCATGCTCCATATCCAATCTCCAAGCCAGGCCCCCTCCTCCAGGAAGCCTTCCTGGGTTAATCCAAGTCGTCCTTCACCCAAAGAAGCATCTCTGGTGCATCTTATCCTTGATTTAATTTTAATTTAGCGGAAACTGTATGCATCTATTGCTTTGTATACAATGTTTCCTTCATTGAACCAGCAGCTCCTGAGGACAGGGGCTCTGCCTCCTCATCTGACTGGAAACCCTCTTAAGGTAAAGAAATAGGTCTATCTGCATCATGTCCCCAAAGGTTCCATACAAGGCTCTGCTGTAAGGGGATGGGATCACAGGGACTATCCTTTTCCACCACCAGCTCATCAGACTGTCAGCATTTCCCCAGTAGAACATGTGAGCCCTGAAGGTTTCTGACTCCCACAAGGTCCCTCTCCTCATCACCACCTGCTGCTTTCCTCCCTCCTTTACGGCATTAGCCCCTCTTTCCCACCTGGTGTAATAGGTGACCAGGGAGGCATTCCTGAGCCCCCAGGGGCTGAAGCGTACAGTGTAGTTGACAATCTTGACTGTGGTGAAGTCTGGCTTTTTCCACCGAAGCCAGATGGATGTGGAGCTGTTTGATTCCGCATGAACATGAGCAGGGGGTAAGGGTGGCCCCCTCTGGATGGGCAGGTCTGGAAGGTGAAAATTAAGAGTGGGGGGAAGGGAGGAAGGATGCTAATCCTAAAAATGTATGGTGCTGTACAGTCCCCAGTTTACAGTCCTTTTCTTCTACCCTTTCTCCTTTGAGCCTGTGAGCTGGGTAGCATCATTCCCACTTCACAGATGAGGAAACTGAGGCTCTGAAAAATGTGATTTTTTTTTTTTTTTTGCCAAGGTCTATATATAGCAGACTATAAAAGAGGGAGGAAGCAAATCATGGCAATTAGGAGTACAGATTCCAGAGCCAGGCTGCCCTGGTTCAGATTCCAGCTCTGCCACTTACTAGCTCTGTGACCTTGGAGAATGTAGTGAACCTCTCTATGTCTCCACTCCCTATTCAGTCAGTGGGGCTTATAACAGTACCTACCTCATAGCATCATTATGAGGATTGTTAGTTAATATTTGAAAAGTATTTAGAAAAGTATGTGGCATATTGTTTTTTGTTCTGTTTTTGAGATATAATTCACACACCATACAATTCAGGTTTTAAAGGTACAGTGGTTTTTAGTATACTCATAAGGTGGTACAGCCATCTACACTACCTAATTCCATAAAATTTTTATCACCCTGAAAAGAAATCCTGTTCCTTTTACCCATGAATCACCATTTCATCTTTTCTCCAGCCCCTGGCAACCACAAATCTCCTTTATGTCTGTATGGATTTATCTATTGTGGATATTTCATATCAATGGAATCATACCATATGTGGAGCTTTTTTGTGTCTGGCTTCTTTCACTTATCATAATGTTATTAGGGTTCCTCCATGTTGTATGATGTATCAGCACTTCTTCCCTTTTCGTGGTATCTGGCATATTGTTATGAACTGAATGTTTGTGTCCCCCCAAAATTCATATGTGCAAATTTGAACAAATGGTGGAGTGCAGATTAACAGCCTTAGTGCCTATCTCTGTCCACTTGGGCTGCCATAACAAACTACCATAGCCTGGGTGGTTTACTTTTCACAGTTCTGCAGGAGGAGTCTCAGATCAGGGCGCCAGTGTGGTAAAGCCCTGCTGAGAACCCTCTTCCAGTCTCAGGCTGCTGAGAATGGTCTGGTCACGTGGTGAAGAGTAGTGAGAGGAAGTAAGCTCTCTGGGGACTCTTAGAAGGGCACTAATCCCATTCATGAGGGCGCCACACTCATGACCGCATCTAATTCCTAATTATCTCCTAACATATCACTGCAGAGGGTAGGGTTTCGACACATGAATTGGGGGTAGGGGTGGGGGTGGGGTGGCACAAACTTTCAGTCTCTAACAGTGCCCTTACAAAAGACAGCCAGGGAGCTCTCCAGCCACCATGAGAAGGTGGCGTAAAGTCAATGAGCCAGGAAGTAGGCTCTCACCAGAAACTGACTACATCAGTGCCTTTGTCTTAGACTTCCCAGTCTCCAGAAATGTGAGAAATAAATGCTAGTTGTTTAGGTCTATGGTATTTTTTTTTTTTTTTTTTTTTTGTTATAGCAACCTGAACTAGGACATACATAGCAAGCACTCTATTGTGAGTATATGAATGATGTGTTCATTACATAAACATAAAATAAAATGGGGTTTGTGAGAGCAGGTACCTTACTTGTGTTGTTTACCACTAAATTCCCAGAACAGCTAGCACATAGTAGACACTCAGGAAAAGATTTGCTGAGTGAACAAACTGTAATTAGAACCCAGGTTTCTTGGCCTTGGTTTAGTGTTCCTTCTACTAACATGGTTAAAAATCAGCCTGGGAAGTCAGGGGTGAGGGAATGTCATAATGGGTAACAGTGGTGTCCAGTACAGGGCCACAGGCAGCACATGGCAGTGAAAAGACTTCTGTGTGGGAGCCAGGGGTCTTGGTTATCTTCCAGCCTCTGTGTCACCTTGGACAAGTCTCTTGACCTCTCTGAGCCTCAGTTTCCTGGTGGGCTACAGAGGGATAGTCTCCCTGCCTAGCATGGAGGGATAACCTGACAGTGTTCGTGTTTTAAAAATTATCCAAAGGTCAAACTTGGGGTCAGGAGTCACTGACCAACCATGGGGTTTCTCTGTGCAAACCTTCCAAATTAGCACTGCTCATACATAATGAAAAGAGGGTAGCAGACCTAGAAGACAGTGCACACACTGGAGCTTCTTTCTAGACAGGCTGTCTGGATCTAGAAGAGGACCCTGGAGCCTAGAAGAAGGGGTTTGGGGGTGGCTGATGCTACCAGAAGCCTGACCACCAAGGCCCAGAAGAAAGAGAAAGGGAGCCATGCACAGACCGCTCGCCTGAGCCCCCTCACCTGGCGTGGGAGCCTTCTCCGTCTTGCCCTTCCACACTGCTGCGTAGCCGTCTTCATGTTTGTTGAATGCCACAAGTTTCACCTCATACAGCCGGCCGGGGACTGGGGAGGGTCACGGGGAGTCACTCACTAGCTAGAGGAACCTGTGGGGTCACTGTCTCCTCCCCAGAAAGAATTCCATCTCCAATTCCTGCACCCAGCTTATCCAGTCCCCCAGTGCAGCTACGTCTGTCTGCTCCCTCCGCCCCAGCCCTCCTCACCTAGCTGGGTCAGCTCATACTGCTTCACTTTCTTCTTGAGCCGGACAGGCCCCACATCCCACGCCTGGTCTCCACGGCCCCCTGGGGGGCTCTCACCATCAGCCTCTTCCTCGGCCACCACCTCCCGCCAGTACAGTTTGTAGCCAGAGATCTGGGCAGGGTGAGGGGGCGGCTGCCAGGACACAACCAGGGACTCCATCCTTGCCCGTACCTTCAACTCTGCTGGGGCAAAAGGGACTGGGGAGCAGGTGAGAAGGAGGAGGAGGAAGTGGATGGGGAATGAGGAGAAGCAGGCCAGGGATGGGAGAAGGGGAATAGGCAGGAGGAAGCAAACAGCAGGAAAATGGCTCTGAGTGACAGCCTTCTCCCAGTGATCACCACTCAGCCACCTCTCTGAATGCCAGGCCAGGGCTGGTCTGGAGGTGAACTCACTATTCCACAAGCCTAGAGTGCTGACAATGGAGGGCTGTCTCTGGGGCCTTTGAACAGAGGTTAGCAAAGAGCGCCTCTGTGGCAGGGCTGACAGTCCCTGGCACAGTGTGGGTTCTATAAGTTTCTGAAGGAATGAATGCCTGGATACTGGCAAGGCAAGGGGGTCACAAGGGATGCTGAGGTCAGGAAGGAGGGGTGGAGCCACTGGAATGGCGACCCTACTTGGAGCCTAAATGTGGGGAGCTTACTCTATGTTAGACACTGTTCTAAGCACTTTATACATATATTTTAACTTCATTCTCAGAACCCTATAAAACAATGAAAACATCATTTTACAAGCAAGAAATTGAGACTCAGAGAAGTTAAGTAACTTGCCAAGGTCACACAGATAGTATGTGCACCCAGTTTTGTCTGCATTTAATCACTCTACTATTGGGCCTTTCAACAAAACCAACAACAATCATAATCATGGAACAGCTGCTATTTAACAGCTATTGTGTACTAAACACTTTGTTTACAATACATTCATTATCAATCTTTATGCCTCGCTTGCAAGTAAATGAAGCCTTAGAGCTGTGAATGGTTTGTAGGAGGTCACACAGCAGAAGGGGCACTTGAGCCCAGATGTGACTGCAAAGGCCAGCCCTTCACCTCTACACCCACCCTCCCTGACTGGCAAACGGGGAGCCATGGCAGGTATCTGACGGAGTGGGTGTCTGGGTCTGGGTTCCAAGGTCATACATACACACACAGTCATGCACGCCTCCTGGTCCTGTCCCCTCTGAGCCCATACCGTGGCTCTGGTTGTGCATACTGGGTGTCCTGTGCTGCATCCACTGGGAGGGTGCCCCATAGCCGGCCTCCGTGCCAGCCGAAATCCGGACTCGATACACCTTGTTGGGCAGAAGTGAGCTCAGTGTAAGCTGGGTCTCATTCCCTGGCACTTCGGTGGAGAAAATCTGATCTGCTGAGACAGAAAAGGCTGGCTGCTAGGAGGCCACATGAAGACAATGACCCCTAAAATCCCCTGCACAGACGCCTTCACCTCAGATCCTCAGTGCCCATCAGAGCCCGAAGCCCTCTCAGCACTGGCTCCTTGGTGCTGAGATAAACTCCATGGCTCCAGGGCTGACCCCTGGGCCTCCCACCATCACTCACTGAGCCATCAGCCTCGGCTCCCAGTGGGGTGAACCATGGCATGTGATTCCCCACTCTCCACAAGCAGTCATTGACACCCCCTCCAACACACACACCAGGGCGCAAGCAAAGGGGTTGGCTGTGAGGACCATCAGGCACCACCTGCCTTCCAGAGCCCTGACAGCCACCCCAAGCCCCCTGCCTCACCCTTCCCTCCCTTTCACCCTCACCCTGGCCCTCCAGCCACTTGCCTTCTCCTAACTCTTTGTCCCTTTCAAACTCCTGCCCTAGATTACCGACATCTGCCCTAACATACCCTCCCCGATGCTCCATTTTCCCGACCCAGGAGCATCTCCCCACCTCCCTATTCATTGTCTGCTCTGTGGGCTGGAAGGGACCCTAGGGATCACCTAGGCCACCTGCTTCACTTCACAGATAAGGAAACTGAGTCAGGAAGTCATCAGGATGACACATTGCAGATGTAGAAATTTAGAGGAGGTGGGGCCAGAGCCCAGGCCTCCCTACACCTTGAGCCCACACTGCTCTTTTCCAGGCACTCCCTACCTTCCCTGCACTACCTAATTTCCTTGGACTCCCCCTACCCACCGCCCCACAGCTCCTCAGAAGCTCTGACTAACTCTTCACAGACACAATTCCCAGCCAGGTGAAGCCTGTGCCCTGCTTCCACTCACCTTCCTTCCCCAAACTGTACTCTATCTTGTACTTCATCACCTGCCCATTGCTCAGGCTGGGAGGCAGGGGCAGCCACGCCACCCTGATGTCCGAGGGGTTGGGGCTGGACAGGGCGAGCTGGGGCGCTGCACTGGGGACTGAGACAGAAGAACATCAGCATGAGCTCTGCTCCACCGACGTGGAAGGTGAGGCCCAGGAGCGGTCAGACTTGCCCAGGTCACACCGCAAGGCAGAAGTAGGCCCAGGACCAGGATCTGAGGGAGGAAAGGGAGCCCCAAGCTGGAGAGGAGGCGATGTCCTTCCCACCCTGAAAAAGGTTTGGGGCACAATCTTCCACACCTAGAGGGTTACATCCTGACTGGATAGTATGTGGGGGTCAGGAAAAAGGGCCACACAGTATAAACATCACAAGCTGAGATCTCAAGTCCCAGTTGTCCTACTGACCCTGGGCAAGTCACTCTCATTTTCTGGGCCTCAGTTTCCCCAACTGTGCACCGGGGAGAAGAACCCTTGCCCTCCCCTTTTAGGATACACAAGATGACACAAAGCAGGTAAAGGTGCCTGCGTGGCGTGCACTAGTAAAGAGAAGCCTAGCTATCATTCCTAGGGGATTCTCTGGACCCCAAGATGCCCACTGCGGGTACAGAGGCCCTACCATCATCCAGCGTGTGGACCAGTGCTGGGGTGGAGGTGCGGCTGGCCCCCAGCTGAGAGTAGGCCACTACGTAGAACTCATAATCCGTGTTGGGTTCCAGGTCCCGCACCTGTAGCTCTGTTGTATCATTGTTCACTGCGAACTGGTACTCCACATTGTCCATGCCTGCGGTGATGACACAGGGGACACAGGAACTGTCACAAGAACACCACCAGGGGCCCACCAGCCAACAAACATAGTCCCAGTCTCAGGAATAGTCTGTTCACGTATAGCTAAATCAACCCAGATAATCTGCATTGGAGATACACTCCTCTGGCTTCTAGTTTCCACTGGTTAGGAAGTTCTTTCTGGCATCTCATTGAAGTGACTCCCACTGCATTTAATAGCTGGCTCTAGGAATGCCAAGGCATTTTCTCTGGGAGGAGAAGTATCCTTTCCCTCCCCTCTCGTAAACTATGACTGAGGAGTAATGTGTCACGCTGACCCCTTGAGCACCAGGCTTAACCCATATCTACGTGGTGTCTCCTGTGGGTTCCCACCTCACCCTATCCTAACCCCAAAGGTATAGCAACAGGCAGTCCTTCGTCTTCCAGCTTGTCCCCGCCCTCGCGGCGTCCTGCTCGGGCTTTTGATGGGACCTTTCCTTCCCCCCTCGCCCCAGCAGCATACCCCGAGCCTTCTGGTAGTGGAGGGAGAAGCCAATGATCTGGTCGCTGTGCAGCTCCGGCCGCTCCCAGGCCACCAGCACAGTGGAGCTGCTCAGTGGTGTGGCCGTGACCCGCGTGGGGGCGCTGGGCAGCCCTTCCCGCACAACTACCGCCAGCGGCGCGGCAGCACATGCTGTGCCCGCGCCGTTCTCGGCCACGCACTGGTAGTAGCCGGCGTCCTGCAGGCCGATCTGCGTGATGACCAGGCTGCTGCCACCGCCCTGCACCTTGACTCGCCCGTTGGGCCGCAGCGGCACCCCATTGTGCAGCCAGCGCATCGCGGGCCGCGGCTCCCCTGACGCGCGGCACACGAAGCGTGCGGTGCTGGCCCGCGTCCGAGACAGCGCCTCGGGAGCCTGCGAAATGGCAGGGGCCGCTGGGGGCGAGAAGGAGGATTCTGACCCGGCGCTCCGGCCACTGGGGACTGTGTCCCTCCCCCAAATACCCCAACCAGCTCCCACATCCCCCCATTCTAACCTCTCCCTGAGTCACTCCTCTACTTCTACTTCTCCCCACTTACCCCGGCCCCACACTGACCAGGCCTCCTCAGCCTCCCCTTCTCCTGGGTCTAACCCCACTTCCTCATTTATCACTTCCTTCTCCCCTACGAGGTTGACTCCTCTCTAGTTATTTCTGTCCGGAGCAACCTCCTCCGCTGTTTTCTTAGTACCACTCAGAGTTCCACTATCCCTCACCCCCCTCCCCGCCAGTAACCTCAGTCCCACACCTCCCCCATTACCTGAGTTCCTCCCAGACCACCCCTCCTCCCTTCCCTGACTCACCTCTCCCAACTCCATCCTCCAATCTTTTTCCACCACTTCCCCTCCTCCAAGGACCTAGTCCATCCCCTCCAAGCCCCCGGCTTCACGAAGAACTCCTCCCACCAGCTGGACACCCCCACCCCCAGTCTTACCCATTTTCATCTTCCAGGATGTCTCTCAATCCCTCCAACACACCCAATTGCCCCCGACCCCCACCCCTGTCCGGTTCTTCCCTCGCTCCAATCCGGTCTCCTGCACACCTGCCCCCTTAGCCTTCACCCTGCCTCACCCAGTACGCGAAGCTCAGCAGCCGCGGTGGCAAAGTCGCGCGTGCGGGGCTTGTTAGCGCGGCACACGTAGACGCCGGAGTGCCGGGGCTGCGCGCTGTTGATCAGTAGGTTAGTGCGGCCCAGGACGATGACATCCGTGGAGATGGGCTTCCCGTCTGCGGAGGAGAAGGGAGAGAGCTGGAGGAGGGAGGTGAGGACTGCCCTCCATCCATTCCCCGGACATCGGGGCCTCTCTACACTGGGGTTATGAGGCCCTAACAGTGTCCGGATGGAATCTCAGTTCTTCCACTTGCTAGACTAGGGACCCTCTCTGAATCTTAGCGTCTCCCTCTGTAAAATGAGGAGATAGCCCCTAGCTGGAAGGACTGCTATGGGGGTGGAAAGAATAGGGTTCGTGAGAACCCCTGGCACAGTGCAGGCACATAATAGATGCTCTGTACACCAGTCAGTTATTACTAATTCCATTGTTGTTAAAACTGATTTTCCCAAGAAGGATGCACTCCTTTATGGCCCTGGCCCAATACCTGTGATGAAATATGGCTGGAAAGGTCTGACCAAAACCAAAAATTTCAATATGTCCTGAGACTTTCATCTTGATGTGAAATGGAAACCATTTTAAGTCCTTGCCTTATGGAAATTAACAGAAAATTCAGGGAAAAAAAAGCAAATGGCCAAGAAAGACACAAAAGTTGTTTAACTTCACACAAAGAAATGCACATCAAAATACAGAGTTCATTTTTCACCTATCATAATGGGAAAGTGTTTAAAAATAGTAAGCTGTGATGCAGAAGAAAGGGTAAATGCTAATAGGGCTATACAGGAACGCCACCTGAACCTTGAAGCCAGGGATTTCACTTATGGGTGCCTGTCCTGGGGAGGTGTGAACACGGGTGATCACTATGGTTACTAACTGTAATAGTGGACAACTGAAAAGACTTATAAATTCAACAGTAGGAACTGGAAAATTATATTATAGCTATATTCAAATGATGGTACATCATATAGTCATAATTATTTTTTGAAAAAAATTTAAAGATGAGGAAATGCTTATGAGATACTGTTGAATGAAAATAGGACTTGGAATTGTAAATTCAACATGCTCTCAATTTCAGGGAAAAATGTATAAGTGTACAGAAAAAAATATACATGCTAAGAATTTTCACTTTTGAATCGTGAGATATTTTCTGCTTTTCCCTAGTTTTCTACAATGAACACATATAACTTTTGCAATTAGAAGAAAACAAAGCAAAAGTCCCTTCCCTGGCGTAGTAGAGTAAGTTCCTGTAAAAGGAACTGTGCCCAAGGTCAGGAATGAAGTCCTTTTGGGGCCTTTCTCTTCCCTGTCCTCTGTCCAGGAGTAGTATTACCAGAGTTTCTCTAAGTGAGTTTTCCCAAAATTACAGGCGTCAGGATCCTCTAGAACAGCAATTCTCAAATCCTTATTGTGCACACAAATCATGGAATTCCAGAGGACCCAAAGATATGGAGGCCTAGGGCAGGACCCAGATTCTGCATTTTTAACTAGGTCCCCAGGTGGTAGGTCCAAAGACCACTGGTCTGCAGCAAGGACCTAGAGCCCTTCATTCCTGGGTTACAACTCTCCAGGCATGAAGGGATGGAGTCTGCTGTTTTCTCCCTGATCATTCTGGTACATGGTCAATGTTTAGGAAACATTGATATTAGGCTTCTGGGCAACATCACAGGCTTACCCCAATAACAGTATGAAGTCCCTGCTGGCCCTGGGATCCCCCTAACTAGGCAAGTGTCACAAGTCCATTGAGGCCATGCAGGTAAAGGAGGTGCAAAAATTCCAGAACTGTTCTGTCTCATCAGATCAGTGGGAGGAGTTATATAGTTGTTTGGTTTATTATTTTTCTTTTTTTTTTTTTTTTTGCTTTTTTTTTGTTTTTTAATCCTCACCTGAGGATATGCAGAGAGAAAGAGAGACACAGAGAGAGATACATCGATATGAAAGAGAAACATCGATCGGTTGCCTCGCACCCACGCCCCAACCAGGGATCAAACCCACAAACTAGGTATGTGCCCCGCCTGGGAACAAACCTCCAAACTTTTGGTGTACAGGATGACACTTCAACCAACTTAGCCACCTGGCCAGGGCTGGTTTATTATTTTTCTTTAAACTCTATGTAGTCATTATGTACTCCTGAATGTGAGATACAAATTACAAGAAGGAGGCAGTGTAGGGTAACAGACTGAGCCCAGGAAGAAGGGTAAAGAGGGTTAAGTTTAAGACTTCTGCCATCAGCTTGGGACAAATCACTTTTTACCAACAAATGGAAACAAAGATAATCCTTGCTTTTTTTCCACACAGGACTGTAGGGAGTGGTACAGCAGGAAGAGGACTAGCTCTACGGTTTGGATCCTGGCTTTCCACCTGCCTCTCAGCCTCAGCTTTCTCATCTGCTCACTGGGAATAATAGTCCTGGCCCCTCCCCTTCTCCAGGGGCTTGCTGAAGCTCAGGCGGGAGAGCGGGTGTGACTGCAAGATGACAGTTAGTGCAGCGCTCTCATTACCCTGATAGCATCTCCTGTAATGCAGTCCCACTTGGCACTTATCACTTGCTGTCTGATACCAGCAAGCCTTTCTTCACGGCTGTGTGTCTTATCTCCCTCACCCAGACTCTGAGGGTCCTGTGTCTCTCATCTGGGTATTTTATTCACTGTGCCCAGCATGAAGCCAGGCACACAAAGGCAGAGGCACACTGGGTAGACCAAGAGGCAGCTTTGTAATTAAACAGAGCAGCAGTGGGGGTCTGTTCCACCTGACTTGCTGACTGTGTGGCACCTTTCCAGCTCTCACACCCTCCTTTGCAACACTGTTGTGAGGAATGAACTAAGTAAGGTAGAGAAGCTAGCCTGGGGCCCACATTGACTAAGGTCTCAATAACAATTTTGTGAGTGGCAAATTCCAAGTGCCATGTAATGGAAACATGCTATGCAGACTGATGATTAAGTTTGTCCAGGTCCCCCCACCCATCCTCAGCCTTGGGAAAGGAGTTCCTGCCACACTGAAGGTTGGTGACTATGAAGTGGTCACCCTTATAACTTTGAGATTTGGGGATACATGAGATGCCCCACTCCTCTTTTCTCATGCCCTTCCAGTGCCCTCCCTCTACTTACCCTGTCGGACCCATGACACGAAAGGAGTGGGGTCAGCAGAAGCCACACATTCCATCACCACACTCTGTCCAGATACCACTGTGGTGTTCTCTGGAGCTGCCACAATGACCACGTCCTGCTCCCTGGCAGACACTAGGGACCCTGGAGAGAGGGCAGACCAGCAGGCAGTCTTGCCATTAGGCATCTTCACGTGTCCCTCCCCTGGTGCCCCTGGTGAGGCAGCTGGGGCAGGGAGCAGCCAGGACTCCATCGAACAGATGGGGAAAGCGGCCACATAGTTCCGCAGAGCTGGGACTGGCACTCAGAGCTCTTTCCCTTGGAGCCAGGAGAGGAATAACCTGGTCTCCAACACGCCGTCCCCATTCTTCCCTGCCAAATCGAACCCACGCTCCAGGGAGAGGACCGTCAGGGTCGTGAGTAGACTTTGAGTCAAGTCATAGTTTCTAGTTCCAGCACTTATTAGCATCATCATCATCCTGCTGTGTGACCTTAGCCAAGTCCCTTCTCCGAAGGGTCTCGGGTTCCCATGTGCGAAAGGGAGGGGGTGGGGCTGAGTTTCTGCCGGCTTGTTGCTGCCTGAGCACTGATTCCTGCCAAGTTCTCAGTGAGACTTGGTACCTTGGGTCAGCATGGTGAATACCTCGTTTGTCCAGCAGGGGGAGGCAGAGACCCCAAGCGCTGGAGGGAGAGCAAATCAGACTCAGCCCCTTTCTCTGGAATTGGAAGTTTGGGGGCGTGGGGGAGGCGAGGAGAGGGGTAGGAGAGGATGTGCAGAGGGGCGGGGGTGCGGGGAGGCGGGGGTGTAGCGAAGGGAGGCAAGTGAGAGGTCTGAAGTAAGATCAGTGAAGCACTGCTAGGTGCCAGGTACTTTCTGCTCTTATCCCAGCTATTCTCACAAGCTCTCAGAGCTGGACATTTGGTAACCAGCCCATGGTCACACAGATGGTGAGTAAAGAAGCCAGGATTCAAATCAGGTCTTTCTGACCCCAAAGCCTGTGACCTTCATACTGCATCACCCTGGGACAGGAGCTTTTCAGAGAAACACCAGACTGCAGGGAGTCAGATTTTCAGGGCACAGCAAGCAGCGAGGGGCAAATCCCCCAGTGCCCAGAGCCCCCAGGGCACACAGAGGGGTAGGGGCCAGGGCTTCAGATGCCTTACCTCCCCACCTGTCTCCAGACCTGGATGCTCCAGCCAACCCAAGGGAACACAAGGTCTCCACAGGAAGGGAGCCCCTCATTGGGAACCCAGCCCCAGGTCTTTCCCTGATTTGCTGGATGGCCCTGCCTTCTCTGGGCATCATCACCTCACCTGTCTGATGGGAGTGGTTCCCCACCACTTATATGAAAGCACAGCTTGGACCTCATGAGTCCCCTCCAAACTCTGAGGAGGCTGACTCCAGAAACACCCTGGCTTTCCCCAAGAGCCAGCCCCCTTACCTCTGCGGGCCACGCTGAGGAGGGCCTCCTGGCTAAAGCGCTGGCGGGCTGAGTTGGTGGCCACGCAGCGGTAGGAGCCTACGTCACTCTCCTGAACGTCCAGGATCTGGAGAACCCCGTTGGGAAGAGTGATGAGCCTTGGGAAGAGGGAGAGGGCACCTGTGAGGTGGGCAGGAGCTCTGCAGGGAGGGTGGCCATGCCCCAACTGGGCATCCTTGCTCCAACCTGAAATACCTACAGTGTCTCCCTTTCAAGCTTAATTCATAATTTAAAAAATGCGAATTAGAACTATACCATTTTCACCTATCAGATGGGAAAAGGTCAAAAGGTTTAATATCACCCTACTTGAATGAAGGAATAGGGGGAAGGCACTCCTGTCTCGTCAGTAGCCATGCCAATCAATACACCCTCTTTCAAGGGTAAGTCAGTGATATCTTAAACTCAAACCTGCATGTGCACCCAGCCAACTCTATGCCACAAATATTCTCATGCATGTACACAAAAATGTCTGTTTAACAATATTCATTCCTGCATTGTCTTTAATAACACAAGACTAGAAACAATCCAGTGTCCACCTGTAGGGTGGGGACTAGCTAAATCGGTTTGGGTATCCTCATACAATGGAGTGCTAGGCAGCTGTTATAAAGGAGAAAGCCCCATGTGTGGGGGGATATGTGCATGTATATTTTAGCACTTAATGTCCCTGGGGATGGTGGTTGTCTCTGGGGAGGGGCCCTGGGATCCTGGGAACTGAAAGTGGGAGAGAAGTTATTTTTATTATATAGCCTTCTATACCTCCTTCCTCCGCTGATAAAGTCCTTTTTATTCACACTATCTCATCTGACCCTCAAAACAAGCCCAAAACATGGAAGGGATCACAACCTTCACTTTATTGGTGACAAAACTAAGGCTCGGAGAGAGTAGGATATTTTCCTAGGGTCTCACAGCTGGAGCAGAGTTACAACTTGAACCCAGGTCTTCTGGTCCCAAATCCCACCTGCCTATCTCAGCAGCCCTTAGATAGCTGAGAATTACAATGGAAGGGACGTGGTCCCCAGCAAGCCCCAACCAATACGTACATTACTGAGGAGGAGCAGGGTGGATGAGGAGGTGTTCTCTGCCCTCTTGGTTAGAGGGTTGGAATGTGGTTCAGGCTCAGGAAGCTCAGAGGCCTTGCTTGAGAGACAAAGCAACCCAGGGGCTCTGGCCCAAGGAGGAAGTGAGTGGGTCCTCCTGGATCCTCCAACTGTGACCCCTGCAGGGTCAGTTCGAGGTTGAGAGTTCTAATTTCTCAAGAGAACAAACAGTGCTGGCCCCTGGATTAGGTTGGGCCAAGGTTGGAGAGGAAACAGGGCAGCTGTGCACTTGGTGAAGAAATCCCTTAGCCTGTGGTGAAACAGGGTATAACAACATCTAAACACAGGAGATTAGAACTAGCTCAAGGGTGTTGGGAGAGAATTCTGGCCATGGGCCTGGAAACCTGCTGTGGCCCAAAGACTTAGAGGGAAGAAAGAAAGAAAGAGAGAGAGAGAGAGAGAGAGAGAGAGAGAGAGAGAGAGAGAGAGAGAGAGAGAGAGAGAGAGAGAGAGAGAGAGAGAGAGAGAGAGAGAGAGAGAAACCTGCATCACTCCTTCCCTCACCCCAAAGACAACCCACCTCTGCCCTGACGTCTTGCCCTCAGCTCCATCAGTGGCCCATGGCCATGCTAGGCCAGTGGGGGGAGAAGGGACAAGGAGGAAAAGGGTGGTTGCAGGTAAAATCTTGGGCCATGACCCAGCCTGCAGCCACAGAAAATTGGATGAGAAAGGCCAGGTAGGGCAGGACAAGCAGGATTCATTTGGGAAACAAACCCTGCATCCCCACCCAGGTCTCTTCCACCTGATATACTCTACCTTCAAGACCCTTCGCCCTCCCTTGGTCTAGCTGGCTGACTCTGCCTGCAGGTTCCTGCCAGGAGCTGCCCACCCTTCTTAGCCCCAAAGCTCCTTGGTCTTTACAGGGAAGTTGTGCTCCAGGTACCCAAGAGCTAATACCTCCTTTGACAACTAACATTTCCTTAATTATGTGTG
Organism: Furipterus horrens; assembly: GCF_987537825.1. NCBI lineage: Eukaryota > Metazoa > Chordata > Mammalia > Chiroptera > Furipteridae > Furipterus > Furipterus horrens. The sequence goes on from NW_028327173.1 coordinate 167,945,350, forward strand.
TTGAATGAATGAATGAATGTCTCTCCTCAGATGTGCTGTTGCTATAGATAATAGAACCAATGTTAGTGTTCATCTAAAGTCTTTTTTGTTTTCTTAAAATGTGGTTTTAGAAGCATCTTTAGAAAGATGTCCAAGACATATATTGGTTAGTGGGGAGAACAGTCACAAGACAGTGTTTATGAAGCAATTTTGGTTTGGGAATGTAAATCAATGAGATGTTAGGACATACACACGGAAGTCAAGGGGGGTAAAGCTCCCATCACTCACAGAGGTTTTCTCTGGAGTGGGATTCCTGGGAAATTGTGCTTTAAAAAAGAAAATTGCAGTGAATATTTATTAGCTTGGAAATAGAAAACCTAAAAAAAATTAAATTGAAAAAGCATGTGCTCTTGTGTACTTTGTTTTGTAACTCCGGGCTCTGTGGCACAGTGGAGAGAACTGGCTCCAACATGCAACACATGTGACTTTAGCAAGTGACAGCATGTGTTCCCACCTCAGGTTCTCACCTGAAAAATGGGTTAAACAATGTCTGTCCTGCCTTCTTCACAACCTGCCCCTTTTCATGTCTCATGAGCTCATGGTAGATAATGGACACAAACACTATCTGCGAATCGCCAACTCTAAACACATCTTTACTACAGTGTAAACTGAACGTATTTTTAAAAAGACTGCAAGGAATACTCAAAATGATAATAGTTGTCTGTGTTCAGGTGGTGATTTTTTTTCCCCTTTAAGTTAGTATATTTTACATTTAAGCACTTAGTTCAAATTTCAAATAGAACAAAATAGCTGCTTATAGAATGAAAAGAAACCTCTATCCAAAAAGAAGGACTCATTCTCTTTCCACGCCTGACCTTGAGCCTGCTGCCCCCTCCCCCAAAAGGCCACTTGGACCCAGGGGTTCAAGAATGCAGAAGAAATGACACAGCTGCTCCGAATCTCCTGAGGGCCAAAGAGTCCCGACCCTGAGTCCTACAGAGACCCCCCTGGGGGAAAAGGGACACTAGCTGAGGATGAGACAGTGTCAACAGACTCAATGGCAGTTGGGAGACGGGTAGGGCCGAAGGCTGGACTAGGGAGCCCACGGTATCTAAGTCCATTAGAGTCATGTTTTTAACGTGTGAATGAATGGCGATAACAAAGTAATTTCAAATGGATCTAGACATACATTTTTAAAAATTCCAGTGGTTATGTATTTATTTTTATGGCCACTTTCTACTTACGGTAAGTGTTGCTGGTTTTCCATTTTACTACAGTGAGATTATGTTCCCTTTTAGTATGTGCTAAGTTACAAAAGAGAGAGGTGATTTTAAAGAAATGTATTAAGTGATTGTATAAATGGTTTAGGGATAGCCAAAGTTATACAGGGGGTTTATGAATGCCTGGATTTTGGGAAACATTGCTCTCATTGATGACTAATTTCCATGGAAGAAAAATTATCCCCTATCATTAGAAATTAGTTGTAAGTACCAAGGAATTGCCTTAGGGTATAGTCTTCACCACCAGTTTCAAAAATATGCACATATCTCCTGACAGAGTGTGTTTATTAACTGCACATGTGCACACCCTACACCAAGGCATATGGTCTCCTTCAAACCACTGGGCCGAGTTTATGAATAGCATATTTGTACATGGACTATATCTAGGCATGTGTAAAAATACATACCTTGGGCATAATCAAGTTGCTGTTTTAAACATTTCTTTATTCCCCCCACACAATGTGCTGGGACATGTGAGCCCGGCTTATTTATAGATGAGGATCATTTTTCAGAGGGCTTGGGGGCAAACACTCCCTGAGCTCAGGAACTGGCAGCTCCAGGCTCCTGGGAGAGGCCTGTGGCTTCATGGAACGATGCCTGAACTAGATGTCGGGAGGCCAGGTCTGAATCCCACTGTTTGCAGAAAAACTCTGGGGAAGTAACTTCCCTGCTCTGAGCCACCGTTGGGCCACCTAATCTCTAAGCCCACCTGCAACAGGAACTTCCTCAGACACTGCAGCTATCCCGCCCCAAAACCACTAAGTCACAAGGGGCTTGTGTGTGTCTCATTCACGCCAGCACAAGGGCATCTGACACTGAGTACTAGCGGTGTGACCCGGGCCAAGGTGTTTCTGTCTCTGATCCTTAGTTCCCTCATTTAACAACCTGGATACTAATATCTGCCATACGCATATGTACAGACCTGGAAGGATGTTTATTATGTGTTAACTGAAAAAAAAGTAAAGGTTGAAATATAATCACATTTCTGTTTTGAAAAAAAGGTGACTGAACAAAAACAAAAAAACCAGTATGTACAATATAATGCAAATTTTTGAAGAGAATTTTTATACATGTATAGGGGAGAAGTCCAGAGGACAGACATCAAAACTAACAGTGGCTTTCTATGGGTAAAAGGAGTGATTCTTGTTCTTTTTATGTATATGAATTTGAAAGATGCATCTCCTAGGAACATGCACCAAAAGAGGACAATATGAAAAATAAGAATACCTACCTTGAAGGATGATAGGAATGATTAAGTGAGAAAACATAGCTCTCATTAAGTGGCACCTGTTGTGACTTGGAACATGCGGAGATTTTTCTGCTCTCTCCCTTTCTCTCTGGGGGCTGCCAGCAGTAGGCTCTCGCTTGGTTCTTTCTTAGCACCTCCCAGGAAGCACCCACCAAAGAGCAGTGAGAAGCCCCACATTTGGGAGGCATAGACCTTACAATGTCAGTATTCCCATGGTCCACTCCCTAGAGTGTTCACTCATGGAATGCTGCAGAAGGGGGTGTGGGGAGATGAGTCTAGAAAGTGTTTGGTTAAGGAAGTTAGTGTTTCAGTGCAGGACTTCTCGGCGTCTTGTCAACTCCAAGAGGGAGATTTATAGGTCGTTTCCTGACCTGGACTACAGAATCGTTTTTTTCAAAGAGCCTCTTTTTGGGAATAATTTTTACAAAGAATATATTTTGGGAAACCATGATCTAATCCAATCCTTTCATTTTTTCCCTTTAATTTTATAGATGGGGAGTATGAAGCTGAGTGAGAAGTGACTTGCTGAGGACCAATGGAGCTAACCTCTCGCCCTTCTTCCTCCTTCACAACTGTTACAGAGATGTGTCCTGTGGCTTTTCTACCAAGAAGTTTTTCCTACACATCCACCCCTACCTAGACATGGACAAAAGTCAGAGGAGCTGGGACAACTCAACACACTCAAGACAGGTTAGCCCCCGAGCAGGCAGATCCAAAAACCAGTGCTTCTGAGCCTAAGGAACCCTGTCTCCACCAGGAGAGGGCAGCGTGGTAACTATAGCTAGAGACATGTAGGGAGAGGACTGTAGGGTGGCTGGGAAAGGCCTGGGGAGCCACTTTACCAAAGATTTAAGAAACCGGGGAGTGACAACTGAGCCATGAGATCAACTCAGAGACCACAGATGTGAATGAGCCTCGCGCTTTTTGGTCGTGCTGCAGGTACATCTGGTCCTACCCAGGAGGCCACAAGACGGTCTACCCTCTGCTTCTTTTCCACCTTAGAAACTCTTCCCTGGCATGGCTCTATGTTCCCGCTGACTTAATGGGGAGAGAGGAGGGGGAATTAGGAAGGTCCTCCACAACCCATTTATCAGAGGCTGCGCCCTACAGGGTGGGACTGAGGGAGGAAGAGAGGTAGAAACTCCAGAAGAACTTTGTAAAGAGAACACCTTTCCAGCAGCCTTGGGGCCTTGAATGGGCAACAAATATTCTGCCAATGACTCACAGTGTGGCCTTGGATAAGCCACAGCCCCTCCCTGGTCCTTTGTCTCCTCAATAAAGCAAGTGGTGGGACTAGAGATGCTCTCAAGGACTTTATCATGACCCCCTACCAGAGCTCCATAGTTTCGGAGGTAGCTTTCCTCCCAGGGAGCAAAAACTTCTTGCCCAACTTCTCTTTGGGACCAGAAATGAGCTGAGAGCCAGACAATGATTGGCTCCTCCATCAGTTTGAGCAAATGGAGCCACCCTGACTCTGAGCCCTCCCCGGCCTGCCCACAGGGACCCACTCTACACGCCCCTACAGGGCACTCACCGAGGCTCCTTAGGCACTGTCACCTGGTCCTTCTCCCAAGTAATGATGGGTGCTGGCAGCCCTTCAATGTGGCACTCAAATCGAGCTGTCCCGTTCTCCTCCACTGTCTGAGACTCCGGGTGCAGAGAGAAGCCTGCGAGTGCTGAGGAAGAGGACAGTGACATACAGGCAGGGACAGGAGAGGAGCAGGGGAAGGGAGGTGCCGGGAGCACAGACAGTGAAACATACACACACACACACACACACACACACACACACAGAAACATGGAATTTTAGAAACACAAGCAGAGCAAATTCAGATCCACAGAGTCACAGTTGGGAGAGAGGCCACAAGAGGAAAAGAAGTGGTCATTACTGGTCAAATGTTGTGAATTCCCAAGTCCCCGGGCTTAATGTCAGCATCATGGTCAGACTAGAGTAAGACATACATTCCTTCTGGCCTGAAAATTATATCATGGTGATCGGTACCTCCTCAGAGCCCCCGAGAAAGGGGGCTGGACAGTGGGGCCTGACTCCACACACTCCACCTGCCTTAGGGTGGGGAGCTCCCTGGGGAGGCACCTTTGTGCCCCTGACACTTACAAGCCTCTCTGGCAGGCTTCCTGGAGGAGAGTACAATTTTGGACTCTCAAACTTCTTGGGAAAGAAAAGGAGAAAGAATAGAGGAGTGAAGAAATGGGACTAATGAACAGTGAGGCAAACATACCAGGGAGGGACTCACTGAGCAGGACAGGAGGCAGGGGAAGGGGGCCTGGGTTCAGGACACAGGACTCTGTGCAGGTAACCAATCAGGATCCCATGTCCCACACCACAGGCCTTCTGGGTCTTGGCTCAGACCCCCCAAATACAAACACTTACTGGCGAGCTTGACCACTGCAGGCTGGCTGGCCACTACTCCAAGGGGCCCGTGGGCCAGGCAGGAATAGCTGCCCTCAATGACATCTGAGGCTCCAGGGGCTGCTTCCTCGCTGCCATTGGGTGCCAGCGGCTGGGACAGCCACAGGGAGCCATTGCGTAGCAGGCGCAGGTGGTTGTACTCCAGCAGGGCATCTCCATCTTTGCTCCATGTGATGCTGGTGGGGGGTCCAGCAGCAGCGGTCCCCAGACTACAGTCCAGCACTGCTACCTGCGCTGGGCCCAGAATCACTTGCACTGGCCCCGTTCCACAGCTCAGCTCCACGGTTGTCTCCTGGGGCAGCGGCAGCTCCCCTGCGTAGAGGAGAGGGCACCGGGGCCATCAGAGTGTGTCCTCCCATCTCCCACAGTCCCCAGCTCCTGAGTCACCCATCCATGGGCTGGGGCACATAGTGGAGAAAGAGGTCTCAGAGAAAGGCCTGTGTCTGGATCCTGATTCTGTCCCTTACTCACTGTGGGCTTGGGCAAACTGCTGCACCTCTTCATGCCCGTCTTCCCCAGCTGCTCCATGTCCTCACCCACTAAAATACACAGCTCTTAGCAACATTATTCATAGTAGGCAATACATGGAAACAACCCCAATGTCCATCACCTGATGAGCGGATAAATACATGACTCAGCCATGGCAAGGAAGAAAGAACTGGTACGTGCTACAATGTGGTTGAACCTTGAAAACTAGATGCTAAGTAAAAGAAGCCAGTTGCAAAATGCCACATGTTGTATGACCTCATTTCTAGGAAATGCCCAGAGTAGGCAAATCATAGGGACAGAAAGGAGATGAATGGCTGCAGGGATGAGGGAGAGGAAGAGGAGTGACGGTTAAGGGATGTGAGGTTTCCTTATGGGATAATGAGAATCTTTTAGAGTTAGATAGTGGTGAAGGCTGCACAAACTTGTGAATGTACTAAGCCACTGAGTTGTACACTTTAAATGGTGAATTTTGTGGTCTGCGAGTTGTATCTCAATCAAAAAGACACGGTAAAGGCTCCCTGAGGGGCTGCCGTGAGCACTGAATAAGCAGAGGCATGGAAAGGAGTGCAGCCCAGTGCCTCACCGGGCACAGAACCGGGCTCAGCAGTGCCACTCCCGCCCCTGGAGTCTGACAGATCATCTGGACCACTTCTGCCCCAGTGGCTGGAGGAGCAAGGCGTTCCTTCCTGCAGCTGATTTCCCCAAGGCCATGCAGCAAGCCAGGGCCAGAGCCCCGTCTCCTGACAGAGCCAAGGATCTTCTCTCTCCAGAGGCCCCAGCACGACCTGCAGCTCCAGCCCTGCCCTTGGCACAAAGGGAAGAGGAGGGGAGCAGTGGAGGAAGGAAATGCCACCCCACGGTCCAAACTAAAACAGACGAAGGCCAATATTTATATATATACACACACATATAGATATATTTTAAAGATTTTATTTATTTATTTTTAGAGAGCAGGTAAGGGAGGGACAGAAACACCGATGTGTGAGAGACGCATTGATCAGTTGCCTCTCGCACGCCGCCGACTGGGGACCTGGCCCACAATCCAGGCATGTGCCCTGACGAGGCATCAAATGAGCAAATTTTCAGTTTGCAGGCCGGCACTCAACCCATTGTGTCACACCAGCCAGGGCACCGATATTTATTATTTTAACCAACATTTCAGCAGCTCCCTGGAATCATTATTCAGAGACAAATGGTTGGTTCTCCTAGTTGTGTCTCTCAGAAGGTTGACCTGCTGCCTCCATGTCCCATAAAAGCTTCTCATCCTTTGACCTGTCTCCTTCCTTCCAGGCAGAATGGGGTACCTGAGAGTGAGCCAGGGACTATGGCCCATGCTCATTACAAGGCAAGCCTGTGCTGACAGAGCCATGTGAAGCAAGCAGAAAGTACAGCGGCCAGGAAATCAGGGACCCTCAGTTCTGGACCTGGCTCTGCCAGTCTAGCTGTGTGGCCTTGGGCCAATCACTTCTCCTTCTCACCTTAGCTTACTCCAGTGTAGCAGGTGATGTCTGAGATTCTATGATTTTAAAATGATTAATGAACTAGACATACCTATTGCTGAAGAAACAGAGCACCATCTAGATATACACAAACTGTAGATAAAACCTTTGCACCTGAATACACACACCCCAGTCTCTGCCACACTTATCAAGACCTGGACACATATGCCCACCCACACTTAGAACCCCTGTCTGTCCCCAGGCTCCTTTCTTACCACCCTCAAAGAAGAACAAGACTCAAGAGGAGAAGTTCTGACTGCTTAAGACAAGGAGGCTAGGGCAGGAGCCAGGGCTCTGATGCTGCAGAAAGGACAGACACACAGACAGGGCCTGAACCGGGTCTCTGCCTTTGTTAGCCTATCAGAAAGGCTCTGCTGGCGCCTCCAGCTGGGTTCAGCATTACCAGTGGGTGCAGGGAGGAGAGGGCAGCCCTTGCCCTCACCCAGTTTCCATTCTAACTGAATAAACCAAACTGGCATTCACATTGTTGCAAGCAATTTGTTGCGGTGAGAAGAGCATTTGACCTTGGTGTAGAAGATCAAGGTCCCAATCTTGTTCTTCCACCTACCAGCTGTATGACTAGCCATTTAACCTGTCTGGGCCTCAGTTTCCACATCTGTCCAGTGAAGATGCTATCACCAGGCTTGGGAGGATTAAACAAGATGATGTAAGTCAGGGCTCCAGCTCAGAGCCCAGCAAGCATCAATCAAGGAACTGGAGCTCATTATTTAAAGGCACTGAAGGGGCTGCATAAATGCTAATCACTGTTCTTAACATTCAGTCCTTACAGTCTCCCAGGCCCTAGATTCTAGGATTCACATGCAGGCAAGTCAGGGCTCTGAGGCTTCCAACTGCCTGGTTCCAGCCGCTGAGGAGTCAGTTTGCATTTCAGGGGAGAAAAGCCCCACAGGGCTCGAATCCCTGAGCCCTCGGGCAGCCTCCCCGCCCCCCTCCACCCGTCCGGGGCTTGGAAAATCCCCTGCAGCGCTGAACAAACAATGTGAACAGTTGGGGCTCCGAGCAGCTGCTGGGTATGTCAGCAGCCTGGGCCCCGGCGGGCAGGACGGCAGCCAGAGGGGCCGGGCGGCTGGCTGGGGAGCCCAGAGGAGGCTCTGGTTCCCTTCCTGAATATTCATGGATCAGCAGATGTCTGGCTTCCCCACCCCTGAGGAGTCCAGCAGCACCCAATAAGGCAGAACAGGGAAATCAACAGGGGTGTACGTGCAGAAAGAACATAGGAGAGTACCGGGCTGTGCCTGGAGCTAAGCCAGCCCATGTTGGGAAGCCTGAGATTCCTCACTTTATAGATGGGGAAACTGAGGCCCAAAAGGAGGGTCTCATCTCTCTGCAAGGCAGCTGCTCCTGAATAAGAGGTTTCTCTCTGCCTTAGGGCCCCACCCAACTTCTGGGGTCAGAACATTCATCATTAGGGGCCCAGCTCAGACACCAGACCCTCCATAAAGCTGCCCCTGTTTTCCCCAGTTACATTGTTTTTCAGAGTCTAACACCACACAGCCACTTGGAAATCCGTCTTTGCTCTTGGCCTAGATGAACAGTGGGACTTGGTAGAACAGGCCTTGACCTAGAGTCAGAGTCCTGGGTCCATCATTTGCTGTATGACCTTGGGTCCACTACTTTCCTCCTTTCAGCCTGCATTTCTGCAGTTTTAAAAATGAAGCATCTCCACATTCCTCATTTTCACCAAAATTCTCCCAGCAGCAGAGGGGAGCATACCCAGGAGGCTTGCTGACCACCTTAAATGGTTTTATTTTAAGCCTTTGGAACATTTTGCATTCTGCTCCATCACACAGAAATGTTTGTCTTGATATAAACGTGGTTCCCACACCACCAAATCTTTTAGAAAAAGTGACACTCTGGGCAGTGGGACTTGTTTGTCCAGTGGCTTTGTGGCCACTCGTTTCCTGCCACCCCCAGACTACTGCTGTGGCTGAGCCCCAAGACCCCTCCCATAGCGTTTCTCAGCTGTCTCTCTCAGGCCCCGGGCAGACACAGCGGACACTTGCTGCCCGCCAGCTCTCCGCCTCGAGGGGGCCTCCCACACCCTCCTCAGCCTCCTCGATGAAACCCTGCCAGAGACTCAGAGACGCTTGGGAGCCCCAAGGCTACCTCTCAATGTCCTTGTTCTGACAGATTATTGTACCCATTTACCGGATAAGTTAGGTTTTATGAGACCAATTAGAATGGAGACAGAAAGGAGACAAGCTGCCAAGCCCTCTGGCGTGAGCCCGGGTTCCATTTTTTCAGTAAGCTCTCAGGAAGGAGGTGGGGGGTGGGGGCAGGGATTAAAGCCGAGGTGCCTCCATAATTAAGCCAAGCTCTCGCCACGGACATCAATGCCTTGTCACTTCTGAACTTCAGGGCCTGATAGATTTACAACTTGTTTTTGATTTAGGGCAATTTTCCATGACACCATTGCCACTCTCCTTTCCCAGGAGACGCAAGTCAGTTCTTTCCAGAAACCTCCCTCGCTGCCCCCGACCTTGGCCACCTCCCTAACCACACACTAAGCCTCTCCCACTAACAGCTGGAAGGAGAGCTTGGGATGGTTGCCTGGGACACAAGGAACTCTGGAGCACCCCCTTCAGCCAACTTGACAGCAAAGCCACACTCAGCTGCCTACCTCCTGTTTCGAGACCTGTCCCCACCAGAGCAAACTCCTTCCAGTTCTCTGGAAGCACGTTGCCATTCCATGTGTTGCTCATGCTGCTCCCTCTCCCCATGACAGCTGTGCCATCCAGGATCTGATTCAGACACCTTTCCTTTTTCTGCCCTAAAGGATTCTGGGCACCTTGATCATTGCAGTTATCACCTAGATTTTTGATTTGCCTTTCTCCCCAACTAGGTCACAAGCTCAAATTAGGTCCCAGTCAGCTTTCTACATCCCCAGTACTGCCCTGGATGGTGTGGCTCAGAAGACTGACTGCAGGCCTGCAAAAAAAAGACCGTTGGTTCGATTCCCAGTCAGGGCACATGCCTGGGTTGTGGGCCAGATCCCCAAGTGGGAGCATTTGAGAGGCAACTGATTGACATGTCTCTTGCACACTGATGTTTCTCTCCCTCACTTTGTCCCTCCCTTCCCTTCTTTCTAAAAATATGCGAATAAAATCTTTTATAAATAAATAAATAAATAAACAAATAAATCCCCAGTATCTGAAACAGTGCCTGACAATAGTAGGCACTTAGTAAATATTCCTTGAACACATGAGTGCACATGGGGAACACACTCAAAAAGATACGGCCCAGAGGCCCTCATGCTTTTCTAAGCCTCAACTTCCTTATCTGTAAAAATCATAGGCACTCCCTTCAGGGCTAGAGATGGTGTGAATAATACATGAAACTGCCTAGCATACTATGTGGCACCTAGTAGACACCTAACAAAATGCTTAAAAAGCACAGAGACAGAACAGCAAACTCACACTGAAAAACTATACTTAAACATTACCAGGACTAGGGAGCTCACTGTCTCACCTGTTCTGCTCTATGATTTGTATGGTTAAAAATATCTTCCTCCTGTGCCCACTTTTTTCTCTCTGTATGCTCCACTTGCTTGCCAGAGCTCTGTTCTCCAAACTCCAGAACAAAGTAATGACCCCATTATCGAACCATCCAGAAGGCTTCTCTCTGCACTACTTTGCACCTGAGACAGTGAATTTATTGAACTTTTGCTCCCCTGACCCCAAAGACACCACAGCCCCTCAAATTCAAAGGAAGTCTCAGCCTCAGCAGGAAGGCAGCATTCACTGGCAGCCCAGCTAGATCAGAGACAAGGATTCCATCTCTCTGCATGTCAGGCCCAGAACACCCTCTCTGGTTTTCCTTCCCCTGAAGCTCCATCACCCCCCTCTGACCAGGCTGGGGATGGGGTCCTCCCCAATCAGAGCTGCTCTTACTCTTCTCTCTCCCACCCCCAGGAACCGGGAGCCCCCAGGCACGCCAGGCAATGACATCTGTTCTGCATCTGGAATGCTGTGTCAGATCTGGTTGTTGTAGCTCAGAAACAGCGGAGGCTGAACAGGAGACAGTGCGGGGAAGGGATGAGTGGAGGAGGGTGGATTCCATAGCCCAGACCCAGCAACCGAGGTGGAGGGGGGCAAGCCCAAAGTTGATAACTTCTCATGTGAGGGGGAGGGGGTGCAGAGAGATTGAACTTGGGTATGTGTGTACCAAATCCCAGGAAAGTCTGGCTGCTCTAGGAGCCAGAAGACTGGTCCAGCCCCAGCCCTGTCCCTACCCATCTGACTTTGGGAAGTCACTCAGTTTTCTCATCTGTAAAATGGGTTCATGCTAAAATTATTTCTAAGTTCCTTTTAGTGCTGAGGTTCAATGATGCTCTTAATTGTGAGGTCACTTAACTTGAAAGAGGTACCCTGAGGATAAAAAAAGTAAATGCTAATTTATACATTAGGTGTGATTAATTGGGCCATGAAAGTACATACAGGATCAATGAAGGTTTAGATAATGTGTGGATAAGATTCACTATTAAGAGAAAGCATATTTCACCTGGTTCCTCAACTCCAAGGCGCGGGTGAGAGAAGGCTACCCTAAAGCTTCAACCAACAGGTTGGTCTCTGAGCCTCTACACTGAGAAAGGGATGGGAGGGTGGCAGTTTCTGGGTGAGAAGAAAGCAGTTTTCATGTTCTTAGAGGCCTTCTATTGCCAACTTCCGGCTTCTCTAACACCAAATTCTGACTGGGTGAAAGGGAAAGCCTCACGTTTTGCATACCATGAAAATAGCACACTAAGCATACCAGCACCAACCCCATTCCTAAAAACCTTCTCCCCAGTTCCCAATCCCTGACTCAAGGAGTGGTAAGAGGAGAGAGGGGAAATCACTATCCTGACCCCAACACCAGCCCTTCATTCTGCCACAATGAGTTTGCTGAAGTGTCTATTATTTTTTATTTCTCTTTCCCTCACCCCTTACAAACTGAATTTATTTTCAAGTCCTACTGATTCTACTTCCTAAATATCTAGAATCCAGCTACTCTGGCCACCCCAATTGCCACCACCCTAGTTGCCACCATCCTCTCCTGCATTACTATGACAGCCTCCCAAGAAGCTGGAGCTTTCTGCCTCGGCCCTGCCCAATCGATTCTCCACACCAGCGGGATCGAGCTGATGCAAAGCTGATCTGAAAACCCACCAAGAGCTGCTGGGGCCTCAGAGACCCTTGTGGGGCTTACAAGGCCCTTCATGAGCGGGGTCCTGAACAAAACCAGTGCCCCTTGACACTCCGAGGCCCCTGTCCCATCCTTCCCCAACCTTCCCACTCTCTCATCTTTTGTGTTCTCAACTCCAGCCAGATTTGGCTTCATTCAATGGTCTAAACTAAGTCACCTCGAGGAACTTGCACATGCTGTTGTCTCTGGAAAACTGTCCCCATCATCACTCTCCTTCTACAGGATTAAGTCAGGCTCTGCATTGAGCTCCAGTATTCATTGCTTCCTGGAGGAAACCCTTCCTGACTGTTCCAGTGAACCTGCCAGTCACCCCCCTACAGCACCCCCCACACACACACACTGCACCCCATGCCAGATTGGAAGCTTTGCACCAGGGACCTCCTTATTTATTATATTCTAGGCAGCAACAAAAAAAAGTGCTCAGTAAATATTTGTTGAATGAATGAACGAATGGATGAATGAGTGACCTTGGTCCTGATCACTGTGGCTTGTCATAACTCTATAGGACTGTCCCAGGCCTGCTGAACTTTGCACAGGTTTGGGACTGAAGGCTGGTAGAGTAGTTGCTTTAGCCACACATACTGCTGCCAAGGAAGCCCCAGATCTGTCCTTGCCATCGCCTTTCGCACCCTGGAGGCCAGGTCTCCGAGGCAAACTGCACCCCTTGCCAGAGGCCCCACGGGTATCATAATGCTCTAATCTCGCGCGCATTTTTCAGCCCTGGTCCCGCTTTGTTGGGTGACACGGAGCCCGTGTTTGGAGCTCCTGGAAAAACCAAAGGCAGTAGGAACAACTATTTATTAATCTTCCGAGTTTCAGGAGATGTGCCCTTATCCTCTTCACCTGACAGCCCCGAGCGCCCCCACTCCCCTGCGCCAGCCTTGGGACCCTGCCCGCATGTGGCCTCCAGCCAGGTGGGCAGTCAGCCTAGAAAGGGGCGTGTCCTCGTAGCGAGAGAAGGGGTCCCAGCAGTTCCCGGCGCTTTTCCACCAGCTGTGTGGGTTTCCTGGAGATGGGCCTGGGGCCCGCTAGGCTAAGGCTCCTTCCCCCTCCGCCATCCCTGCTCTCTCCCACGTGGCCTGGCTGAGTCTCTCTGGAAAGCCGCAGCAGCTGGAGAGAAATCCCCCTCCCCACCCCCACCTCCAAGTCCCTCCCCGCCTCGCCCCGGACGTATCCTCAGCTCTCCCCTCCACAGGGAAGGCAAGAACTGGGCGAACAAAGCGGGCAGCCCATCCCCCTCCCTAGCCCTTCTACCTACCTTCCCCCCGGGCCACCCCCGAAATGCCTATGGGACAGAAAGCGACAGGGCTCGGGGAGCAAGCAGGAGCCCTAGGCATAGAGGCTCGGAACTCCGTCACCCTGTTCCCAGCCGTTTATCCAACGTGGACAGCTCTGGCTCCTACCCTAACCCCGAACTGAGGTGGGGGTTGGAGGAGGCCTTGCTGACCTCGTCCACGCTTCCCAGATCTGCCCTGGGGGGTGGGGCAGGAGTGACACGCGTCCCATCCCCAGAGCGAGCGTTGGATACGTCCACAAAAGCAACTGGTTTCCTGCCTCTCCAGGCCATGGGTTTGGGGGAGCAACACTCCCCCCACACATACACCAGCCCCATGGACCACACCCACTGGGCAAAGTTGAGTGTTTTACTATCACTAACCCTAGTCTGTCCCCCCACCACGGGCAAGGGCACTCCCCAAAAGCCAAGGCCAAATATTAGCTCAGTCCCATAAACACAGTTACACACAGTTTCAACACAAATGGAGGTGCAGACACACAACCCCACAACCCTCCTCTTTCATACACACACTTAACCCGGAGGCACGCGCGGGCAAGGCAGAGCCTGCCCGGCACAAGTCACCAACACCGCACCCACAGCCCCGCGATGCCACGCTGAGACCGTGGCACGCACTGCGGACACGTATGCCCGCAGAAGCCCCCTCCCGACCCTCTGCAAGCGCGCGAGCGCACACACACACACACGCACACACACACATATACACACTCACTCACTCACTCCGGACTCCAAAAACCAAGGACACACACCCCCTGCGGACAAGTAAGAGCCGCAAACGCACCCAGTCGCTGCTCGCAGACCCTTAAGCGCAGGTATCCCAGGAACCCCAGCCCTTTGGACGCGCAGCTCACGCCCCCACGGACCCACTAGCTCCGGACCCGGGATGCACGCCAGCCCCACAGCCCCGCGCAGCCCCTGGCACGGGCGCACCGACACACCGCAGCCGCTCCGGCCACGGGCGCGGTGCCCGCCCTTACCGCGCGCGGCCAGCAGGCAGAAGGTCAGCGCGATTAGCCCGCCGTGGCCAGCGTACCCCTGCGCCATGGGGCCGGCCCGGGCCGCTGCCGCCGCCGCCGCCGCCGCCGCCGCAGCCGCCGCCCCGCGCCTCGGCTGCCGCCGCCGGGGGAGGGCGCGCGGGGCGTCAGTGGCCCGGGGAGGCGCGGCGCCGCGGGCGGGGGCGCGGCCTCGGGGGCCAGGGCCCGAGCTGGGGCCGGCGCGGGGGCTGGGGCTGAGGCCGCGTCGCCCGCCCCTTCATCGCCATCTTGGGCGAGCAGCCGAGGGGGCGGGGGGGGGGGGTGTTGCCTCTAGCGAGTGCGGCCACCGGGGCCCGGGCACCATGACCCCGCACCGCTCTGGGCTCTGCCCTATTGGGGTCTACGCCACCGTGCCTGGCCCTCTCTGGGTTGCCTTGGGCCCCTATTGGGCCGCTTGTTTCTTGGTCTGTCTCTTAGTCTCTCTGTCTCTGGATCCACAGGTCTCTCTGCCTTGGTATCTCGTTTCTTTTCCAAGTCGCTGCCTCAGGGTTTCCTCCCATCTTCATTCCAGGCTAAATGGAGGCAGATTCAAGGCCCCCGTCTCTGTCCTGATGGCCCAACCTTGCCTTCGGAGCCCAGTCCATTCCAGCCCAGGTCCTGTCCTGAATCCTAGTTAGCTTCTCCACACGCTGCACCAACAGACCCACTGAGGACATGAAAGTTCCTTCCTCACCCCTATTTCCATTGCCATTTCAAGCTGAGGGCTTCTCTTGACCGCGTTCCGCTGCTCTTGCAATAACCAACCCAGGCAAGGTATTTAGTACTGTCATATTCAGATGTCTCTGCAACCCTGAAAGAGGCAAAGAAGGTCTGATGGCTTTCATTTTACACATAGGGAAACTGAGGCTGGAGGAGGTAAGACTTACCTAAGGACATGAGGCCAGGGAGCAGCAGATGCAAGACCAGAACTCTGGTTTCCAGAGTTCCCATGATGTAGAGCCATTTTGTCTCTATCTAGTAGGTGCCTTACCCATCTGTTTCTTGTTAACCCTTAATAATGACCTGTGCTGTGCAGCTCTAATGGGATCAGGCATTTATTCATTCATTGCCAGGACCATCAGCAGCATTTGACTTAGCCAATCACTCCCACTTGCTTCTCTTAGTGATAATCTAGGCATCAAGTCTTTTAAGTGACATCTTTATACTGAAGATGACTGCATTACAGCTCCAGGCTGAACAATCTTCCCTGAACCCCAGACTTATTGAGCTACCTGCTAACATTTTCACAGGCTATCTAATAGACATCTCATATTTAACATGTCCCAAACTGAGCTCTGATCTTTCTTATGAAGCCTGTTCCTCCCAGTTTCCCCCATCTCAGTTCCTAGCAGCTGCATCCTTCCTTTTGTTCAGGTGGAAAACATTGGCATTATCCGTGACCCTTCATTGTCATATCCTGCATGCTCTGTCTTCCCACTACCACTTTGATCCAACCGCCTCTCACCTGGATTGTTGCAGTAGCTTCCTCACGGGCCTCCTTGTTTCTGTCCTTGTCCCCCATCAGTCTTTTCTCAATACAGCATCAAAAGTGATTCTGTTCAAATGTGAATAAGATTGTGTCACTTCTCAGCTCAAAACCTACCAGGGCAAAACATAGCTAGAGCAAATGCCACAGTCCTTATTATAAGGAGAAGGTCTGATCTGAAGGACTGTTTTCCCTTTCTGATCTCACCTCCTACACCATCCCCTTTGCTCACCACCTCTCCAGCCACAATGGCCTCTTCCTTGTAACTTGATCATGACCAACCCCCTCCCTCCTGCCTCTAGACCTTTGCCCAGCTAGTGCAAGTCTGAAACTCTGTCCCCACCAGCCCTCCCATC
This sequence comes from Furipterus horrens, assembly GCF_987537825.1. Classification (NCBI taxonomy): domain Eukaryota; kingdom Metazoa; phylum Chordata; class Mammalia; order Chiroptera; family Furipteridae; genus Furipterus; species Furipterus horrens. The sequence continues at coordinate 167,961,628 of NW_028327173.1, forward strand.
CTCACAACTTTCCCCACTCCCCTTATCCCGCTTCTTTCTAACGTGCTCTACATTTTGCTTATTTTATTCAGTCTGTCCCCCCTCACCACCACCACAATGAGGGCTTCACAAGGACTTGGATATTTTGTCTGTTAGGTTTACTGCTGAATTCTAAGCAGCTAGACCAGTATATGGCACTGTGTAGGTGCCAATGGCCAGGATAAAAGATACAAGTCACTACCCACAGGGAAAAAATAGTGTCCTAAGTGGCTGGGAGGGTGGGAGCAGGAGGAGGGTGTGGTGGGGGTGTTGAGAAAGAAGGCTTCACAGAACTGTTGATTGTTGTAGATGTTTGTCCTTGGTCTTGACAGGTCAAGGAGGGCAGAACCAAAGGGATTGAAGGGAAGAAACACCCTCTGCAGAGGCCCTGTGGTCTGAGAGCATAGAAAGTATTCTAGAAACGGCAGAGCCAATAATTAACTGCACAGATCCTCATGGGTCACCTGTTGTGGGTCAGGCCTGCTCTGGGCACTGGGAACACAATAGTGAACATGCTTCTTGCCTGCATGGTACTTGGGGAAACAGACAAGTAGAAAAGCAACTATAATACTGTATGATACAGGCTGTGATGGGGCGCTAGGAGGAAAGGCCCCCCTGGCCAGATTTGGGGGGAGGCAGGGAAAGCTTATGGAGAAAACATGCACCTGAACCCAATGTAAGCAAAATGTAAATGTGAACTGGGCAGGAAGGAGGGCAGGGGTGGGAGAGGAAGCTACACAGGGAAGCTGGGATCAGATGGGGAAGGCCTTGTAAGTTGCCGAGAAAGCAATTGATGATTTGGCTCTCAATTCAATGAATAAATGAAGGAACAAGGTGTCACCATATAGTGTCGCTGACTCTACAAGCCACACACAGAAATCCAATTCAGGTGTGGGGTAGACATGAAGTGTGGCAGGTTCAGGCCAGCTAAATCCAGTGTAAGAAATAAGACACATGGTTCTTGTCCTGCCTCTGTTACCCATTTGCTGCGTGGCTTTGGGCAACTTCTTTCCTCTTCCTGGGCCTCAGGAGGTCAGTGAGGAAAACAGGAGGGCTGGGTATGTATAATGCACGTTTCTAATCAGGAATTCCAAAGGGTTCACACCACTAAGAGTGGATTTGGCCCTTGTCTTAATTTCTGTCTTTTTACATCAATCCATCAAATATCCTATTATTTTCCCCCTTCAAATGGTGCCGTGGAGTTCCTCCAACTGTGCATGGGGTGTTCATGGGTGGAGGGCCATGGAGGGCCAATGAACATGCTCAGGTGAACATCATTAGCCACTGTCATGGGTTTTTACCCTTAAAGAGCTTAAATTGTTTGCCATCTTAGTTATGTGTATATTGTTTAATTTATAGCCTTGTTGGACCATGAGAAATATATGAGAGGACGTATAAAGAAGCACTGATGGCTAAACTACAAAAATCTGATTCTGAGGAGAAAATGATAATTTTTACAAATTTGCCTCAAATTGATGGAAAAGAATATTGAAGTCTTCTAATTGAGTCATTAGTTACAAATATGTCAAAGTCTTTTTTTTTTTTTTTTTTGAGAGAGAGAGAGAGAGAGAGGAAGGAAGGAAGGGAGGGAGAAAGAGATTAGAAGAAACAACAATGTGAGAGAGAAACATCGATCGGTTGCCTTTCCTAAGTTCCCCAAACCCGCAACTCAGGCATGTGCCCTGACCAGAAACCAATGCCTTTTGGATTGCAGGATGATACCCAACCAACGGAGCCACACCAGCCAGGGCGAAAAGCTAATGTCTAAAAAAAATAAAATCTAGTGATATTTCAATCTAATGTGGATTTTTGTCTACCAGAAAGGCAGACCTATTGTATCTAAATGTGATTTGCGGAGAAGTACTTACCAAATAGATATGGAATCTTTTATTTCACATTTCAGAAATAAAACTAAAAACATTTTAAAGTTTTTTTAATTGTAGCACAAAATTGAATCATATCATGAAAGCAATTTTTGCCTATTTTTGATCCTGTGGTTAAATTCCAATGTATAGTTGATCCCCAAATTTGATATATAGTTTTGTTTGTTGACATATTATGTTTTTCTTTTTTGGCAATTAATTTAAAATCAGCACACATCACTTCTTATGGGGAAGAGGTTTTTTTAACTCATCAATTTAATTAAATATGTTTAAATTGTCTTCCATTAACAATGTATTGTTATACACTTTTTTCTCTGAGCCAATTTTAAGACCGAAGTAACATCTTGGGGACAGGACAGCTCAGTGCAGGGGTTGAAAGACCTGGAAAAGGACTATAGTTTTCGTTGGTTTGACCAGGTGGAGGGGATGTGATTAAACACAGAGAACGTGAGGGAGAGTGAGGCAGAGCAGAGGGAAGATAATTTGCTTTTTAACATGCTGAATATGAGGTGCCTTCATGGCATCTGAGTGAACATGTTAAAAGGACCAGAAACACCGTTTTAATTTGAGCAGAGAGATCAGAAAAAGCGGAATTATTTCATAAGCTGGTACTTCTCCTATCAGAACACTTAATACACTTTGTTGTAATATTCTTTACTAAACCGCTGGCTCTTCTGCTAGACAGGAAGCTCCTTGTGGCGGGGACCGTGAGCGCCTTGCTGCCTCTTGTTTTCCTGTCATCTAGCAAAGAGCACAGCATGTAGAAAAGCCCCCAAGGAATCTCTTTTAAAAAGTCACTCCTTTATCACATGTCATGTAAAAATCATGAAAGTTTTAAATCACTAAGGGAGTTCTCAAGAGAGCATGTTACTGTGAAAATGTTGGGAAGCGCTTGCCTGAGTGATCTCAAAGACCTGCATGGGCTCTGTGACACTGAACCAAGCATCTAGGGACCGCTTGTTCTGTAGGACCAGCAGTGGGCGTCTGTGGCCCTCATATCATTCTAGAACAGATGCTAGAATCCACCATAGTAGTGGTTTAAAAATATGTGTACAAGCTCTTTGATATGTCTCCCTTCAACAAGTAGCGTCTACTTCCCTGCCCTTTGAATTTAGGCTGGCTGTAGCGAATTATTTCTGAAGGACAGGATGTAGTGAAGGTGATACTGAGTGACTTCTTAGGTTTGTCCTAAAAGAAGACACAGCTCCCCCCTGGCTTCCTCTGGAGGATATGTGCCTTTGGAGCTCTGAGCTGCCATGTACAAAGTCTGGGCACCTTGAAGCCTCCACACTAGAGAGACCAGGTGAGGAGATCACATGGAGGAAGAAATGCTGTTGTTCCATCCCAGGAGCCAAATGTGTAGGTGCCGCTGTCCCCATGTCCAGCCCAGCCAACTGTCTGACCATGATCACACAGAGACCCTGAGCCCAGTTAACCCCAGCAGCGTGCAGGACAGTAATAATAACAAATGACTGTTGTTGTTTTACACCACTGCTGGGGTCTTTTTTTTTTTTTTTTTTTTAATCCCCACCTGAGGTTATGTTTATTGATTTTAGAGAAAGGTGGAGGGTGGCGGGGGCGGGGGGCGGAGAGAGACATCTATCAGTTGCCCTGACCAGGAATCAAACCTGAAACCTTTTGGTGTATGGGACGATGCTCCAACCAACTGGGCTACCCGGCCAGGGCAACTGTTGGAGTCTTTACTGGACTGGGCTCACTATTAGAACTACTCACTGCCTCCTCCACTCATCATCCTTTCAGGAAGATGCAAAAAATAGATGTGTTTTAATATTTGCACCCTTCCTCTGCAAACCTGCCTCTCACACTGTGCCTCGGTGCAGACTCTCCGAGCCGGTGGGGTGGGTCTCCCCTCACCCTGGGATGCCTTCCCACCCCTCTCACATCATCAAATTGCTACCCAATGTGTAAAATTAAGGGACGTTCTTATTTTCTTCTTTGTGCTTTTCTATGCTTTTTCCAAATCAACTACAGTGAACACATATTATTTTTGTAATCAGAAATAGTAAATGTAACAGAGAGAAAAAAAATACAATCTTCAGTTTGGGATGATGAAAAAGTTTTGGAAATAGTGGTGATGGTTGCACAACAGTGTGAGTGTGCTTAGTGCCATTGAACTGCACACTTAAAAATGGCTAAAGTGACAAATATTATGTTATCTACATTTTACCACAATAAAAAGAACATAGTAATTCCTTAACAGTCAATTCAAATCCCCGCTCCTTCAAGGTGGTCAGCCGGTCCTCACCCATCTGTCTGCACCACCTGATGGGCACTGGATTATTTCTGCCTCATACAGCAATTGTTTCACTTATGTAATTTATTTGTTTCAGTCTCGTGTCTCAGATAACACTGGAAGCTCCTGGAGGGCAGAAACTGGCATCAAACATGTGGTCATGCCTACAGTACACTTAAAAATTAATTGCCTGGCCCTGGCTTGTGTGGCTCAGTGGGTTGAGCACCGGCCTGCAAACTGAAAGGCCGCCAGTTCACTGGTCAGGGCACATGCCTGGGTTGTGGGCCAAGTCCCTATGTGGGGGCGTGTGAGAGGCAACTGACCGATGTTTCCCTCCCTCTCTTTCTCCTTCCCTTCTCCTCTCTCTAAAAAATAAATTAAATCTTTTAAAAAACCAATTGCCTGGAAAGCAAAACATATTTCCCCAAAGAATCAACACTACAAATGGTGGCTCTGTGCTCACACTGCCCAACAAAACCAGCTTCACTCATTTAATACCCGAAATGTTGTACATTGGCAATTAAAATATATTACAGAAGAACACTGGAAATAGTGGCAATGAAACAAAACAGAAAAAAATCAATGGAAAAGCTGAGAACTTAGGGATTGAATTAGCAATAAACACATACAGTGAAAAAAAGATAATTATTAGCCAGGTAGGACAAAGTTCTGCATGAATAAAAATGATTCAGTTTATTAAATGACTCATCTCTGAATGCATTTACGTAGTCGTAATGATGTAAATACTGAGCACTGGTGTAAGCGAAATTACAACAGAACTATATTGAAAAGATGAGGGAGATGGGATGTGTGTGTGTTTGGTGAAAATGGGAGGAAAAGCAGCCAAAGCTGAATCTTTCATAGTGGGATGTCACTAGAAAATGCATAAAAACAGGAGGGAAAAAATCACAGAATAACATGACAAACACGTTATTTAGAGATTTGTTTTAGAACTTGACTCCTTAAGCTATGTGCCTATATAACCATGATAATTAAAACTTAAGAAAAAAAGTGATTTAGGTCTCTATATTGTTCATGTGGGCCCCCTTCTGCCCTGAACCACCCTCCCTCATCAGCTCTCTAGGCAGACACGGTTCCATTTGCGCCGTTCCCATCACCGCCTTGCTGCTCCCAACATCTCACTCCTGCCCAGAACCACAGCCGCTCAGCACCCACCTCTGCTCAAGGCCAGCCTGCCCGGCAAGCCTGGGATTCAGAGGGCTCCTCTCTGGTCCCGTTTATGAGGGCCCCTGTGCATACATCCAGCACATGGGCTGTGTGACCTGTTCTCTCCCCAGGTCTCTGGATGCTCTGCCTGCAGCTGGACACACTGATCAGGATGGGCACATTACCTTCCACAGAACTGGCAGGTACAGGATGCAGTTCACATTGTCCACCCCTCTTTGGAAGCTGCACCCTCTCCTACTTGAGGCCAGCGTCCTCCCTTTAGGCCCATCCTGCCCAATAGCCTTCTTCCTCCTTGCTTTCCCCATCAAACAAAGTATATCTGTTCCATGGCCAGCCCTCTCCTCTGGTCTCTCAGACAAACTAAGATAGTTGAGGTCAAGCAAGCAGAAGAGCTGGGGTCAGAAGCCTTGGCTCCCATTATTGAAGGCCCTTCCCATCCACCCCCAGCACTCCCACATTTTCCTATTATTGTCCCCAACCCCCACTCAGGTTCCTGCTCTGTGCCAGCTCCCCCGCTTTAGTCCTTCATGTCTGTTTGTAAAGTATTCTCTCTGCTTGGAATGACTTTCTCCCACTGGGGGAAACTCACTCCTTAACACCTAATTCAAATGCCACCTCCCTTGTGCAGCCTTCCTGGACCATCCTCTTTCCCACTGCCAGAGAAAGTAATAGCTCATGTTGGTTGGGTGTTGTGTGTCAGACACTAGGAGTCCTGCAAGCGTTTTCTCATATCAAAGCTCACAGCAACTCCATGAAGAATTATCATCATTAGCTCTACGTTATAGAAGAGAAAGCTGAAGCACAGAGAGGTTAAATAAGTTGCCCAAGGTCACACATTAGGAAGTGATTTCAGTAGGAGACAGGACAGCAGGCTCTCTGGGTCAAAGGCCATACTCCTTCCTTACAGCTGTCCTGCTCTGCGGCCTGGGGGCTCACACAGCGCTCAACACATCTCTCTTTGCACTGACCCTCTTGCTTGCATATTCATCTTCACTTCTGGATTGAGAATCCTTTGAGAGTAGAGAATGTGTCTGACTCCCCTGAATATCCTCACATCCCTGAATTCCTCAGCATGAGCCAAGTGTACTGCAGCTGCTCAATTCCTGTGGCTGCTAATGGATAAGTAAAGCCAGGATTAGCATTCCACTTCTGCACTGTGACCTTGGGCAGAACATACAACCTCTCTGAGCTCTAATTTCTTTCCCGGATGGGGGATATGGGAGGAATAATAATGCTATCTAACTGATGTCTCCTAGCTTATTGAGAAGATCAAACTGAACATGTTGCTGTCATAAGGAAATATTCTGTAGGTGGTGGGACACTAACCATACAAATGTGAGCAGTTGGTATTCAGAGGGAAATGTGTCACCTGCTCAAAGGTAAAACATATTATCCCTAACAAGGGCCTCACAGTTAATAACACTTTTATCCTAATAATGTGCATACTGGAAGATCAGCCCTTGGTCAGGCAGGTGCGAAGTACAGTAGTCCCTCTTTATATTGCAGTTCACTTATTGTGGCCTCACTGTATCACGGGATTTTAAAAAATATTATACTTAATTATTTATCGTGGATTTTTTGCTATATCGCAGGATTTTGTGGTACTGTATACGTATGTTGTTAAGGTTACGTAGGTTTAAGAGTGTAGAATATGTTGAAGAACATAAGTAGTGTTTATAAAAGTGTGGAAAAGGTTAATAAGGGAGTGGGAAAGGTTAATAAGGGACTGGGAACAGTTTATAAGTGTGTGGGAAGGGTTTATAAAGCCTTAAAATACATATAAATACTAAAATAAATGTAAGGTTCCTACTTCACAGATTTTCACCTATCGCGGGGGGGGTGGTGGTGTCTAGAACATAATACCCGTGGTAAGTGAGGGAATACTGTATTTGAGGCCAAAGCAGGGTCCAGTCACCCCCATGGGATGGAGGCTTCTGTACCCTACTTGATCATGTCCCAGAACCTGCTCTTCTCCCAAGATCTTGAGGCTGAGTCATGTTCCTCTTCCCACCCAGCATCTATCTCCTCACCATGGCTTGGGCCTGACAGCTCAGGTCCTGGAGAGCAGACTGTTCCCACTGGCAGTCTTACACTCCTGGGAGGGGGTGGGGCCAGGTCAATGGCAGGAGCGCCAACGTGAACTTCATAAATCATGTCTAGGCCTCCATCTCGTGCTAGGCCTGTGCCTGGCACTTTGGCCTTGCTGCACCCTGAAAGAAGTATTAGCATGTCGCTTTAGAGTCCAAGGTTAGAGAAGCAAAGGGCTTGCTCAAAATCACAACTGCTGGGCTTGAACCCGTCTATTAGATTCCAAATTCTCTAGTGTTTCCCATGCTCCCCTTTCCTCTCTGGGCAAGCTCAGGGAGAGTCATGTCTAAGACCCACCCAGTACACGCTTTCTCAGCATGAGCTCAGTCCCTGAAGGAACTCAGATTTCAGGCAAATACCGTATTTCCTTGACTCTAAGATACTTTCTTATTCACATTTTTATATTTCTGATACCAGGATCTTGCAAACAGGAATATCTTAGATTTTAGGAGACAGTAGGCATGCTAGAGACTACATTCAAGTGTCTCCTTTCAGCTACCAACTAGTTTTGTGCCTTTGGGCAAGTCATTTGACCTGCCTTTTCCCAAGAGAGTTTAGTCAGCCAGACTTTTGGTACCATCTCTGCCACTGGACAGGTGTATGGCTTTGCAGTCTTCTCTGGGCCTCAGTTTCCCCACCTGATGGGAGGGGCCACTGATTTTTTGAGGCGCTGCCCTTTCTTTGAAGCTGCAGAACATGTGTCCCCAGTCATACAGAAGTGTAATAAAAAGCTTAGCTGCTCTGGGTGAAGTAAGGGCTGGAGGGGCTGGAATCCTGTGGTTTCCTGGCAGCAGCCTCTGCTCCCTCATTTTGGCTAGACCCTCTGCTGAGCTCTGGCTTGGGAGAACATTGCTCTGGGAGGCAAAGACAGCTAGAATACCGGTGCTCAAGCGTGGACTCTTTAAACAGCTGGGATGGCTATAGGATAATCACTTCCTGGCTTGTGGGCCTCAGCTTCTCGTCTGTAAAGTAAAGCAGCAGATAAGATGATTTCTAAGCATCTGTTCTGGCTCTAATGTTCTGGGAATACAGTCTTCCTCTGCTCTACCTCCCAGGTGCCTTCCTCTGGTTGTACATTAGGATCACCCAGGGAGCTTATTTTTTTAAAAACTGAAAAGACGGCAGGCCTACTCCCTCCCCTCAACCCCTGCCACATATTGATTAATTGAACCCAGGAGGGACTCAGATATCAACATTTTTAAAAGCTCCCCAGGTAACTACGATAGCAACCAGGGCTAAGAAGCACCACTTCTCCAGACCTAAAGTTTCAAATAATAAAATTCCAGCCACAGTTCAGGGAAGGAGTCCTAAAATCTTAAATGAGGGAGAATTTGGTTTCTTTTGCAGTCTTTTTAAAAAAAGTTTTTAAAAAATCATTTTTTTTTTCTTTTGCTCTCTTACAAGTAAATTGCTAGATGGGTGCTTAGGAACCTATAACCTATTAATCAGACAACCCTAACTGAGGGAGGTCAAAAGATTTTCTTCATGTGAGCCCTGGCTGCTTTGGCTCATTGGGCTGGTTGAGTGCAGGCCTGCAAACCAAAGGGTTGCTGGTGAGATTCTGGGTCCCTGGTAGGGGATGTTGCGAGAAGCAACTGATCGATGTTTCTTTCCCTCTTTCTCCCTCCCTTCCCCTCTCTAAAAAATAAATAAAATCTCTAAAAAAAGTTTTTTTTTTCATCTGAAAAACTTTGGGTACTCAAGAATCTAATAAGTGATCCCTGCATATCTGACTCTGTAGTAGGTATGATGGGGAGAATTAACCAAGTGTAATACAGTGCCTACTCTGAGTTTGTAGTCTAACTGGAGAAGTAAAACCAGGGACAGACCCTACAGTGTAAAATGAAGTGCTAAACCTGAGATAACGTTTATTGAGTACTTTTATTGCATGCCAGGCACCAAAGGATTTATAGTGTGGTAAATGAACTTAATCCTCACAACAAACCATTAAGGAGGGTTCTGTTATTATTCCTATTTCACACCTAAGGAAACTGAGGGTCAGAATGTTATGTAAATATGCTAAACCCATAGCACTGGCAAGAATCAAATGCAAGAGTTGAAGCCAGGCTCCAAAGCCAATGCTGGTACCGTCTGCCATGCCGCCCATCCCAGGTGAGGAGATTCCCAGGGAAGCTCAGTAGGATGCCAAGAAGAACCTGGATCTGACCAATTTGTTCATGGAAAAAAATGTCTTGGTTGTCTAACAAAACTTCAGGTCTCGATTCTCTGCTGGACAGCCCTGTCACGCTGATACCTGTATGATCAGTCACACGACTCTTAGGCAACGAAGGTGATTCGGTTTTCTAACCAATCACTTCTCAAACAGTTTTCCGGAGCAAATCAAGTTTGAGAACTAAGGTTCCACTGTATTTGCTGAGTGAAAAGTTGAGACCTGCTTCTTTGAAGTCACCTGGAATTCTTAATCTTCACCTCCAACTCAGGCTAGTGAAAGAGCTGCTGCAGTAACCCAGCATGACATTGCCATCCTAGACTAAGGCAGGAACGAGGAATGGACAGTGGAGACAATGCAAAGCAATTAACTGGCATGGCAACACATCAGGAAGTACCCGACCAAACTACAGATAGCAGCACTCACATGCATGCTTAGGGGTGCAACTATGACCATATAAATGGCCAGAAACGAAGCCAATAAGGAGAGTTCATTTTATAGAAGGGCAGTGTGTTTTCCAGAAATTAAATGGACAGAGGACCTTCCTGCAAAGAAGTATCACCTGTGAATAGAATGTTAAAATAAACTATGCCACTTCCTTAGGATGCTTTTCCCGTAAAGGTGGGAAGGGGTAGGAAGAATTCCTGGAACTGGCTATGGACAACTATCCTCACTAATTATTTCCCCAACTTCTATTTCAAGAACTCAAATCTGGGAGCCAATGTAGAGCTTCTTTCAGTAAGAAGCACACAGCAGTCCCAACATGTTTTTTGCCTGCGTCAAAGCCCAATCCCATCCAACCCATTTCAATGGGTGCGCAACTTCTCCCAGCATGGCCGTGCCAGGGCACCACATCTGTGGACAGAACCAGGCTGATGGACATTTAAATCCTGGTAATTCCCCAAACTACTCAAAACCCCAAATAAAATTATGGTTATGAGTCTCATACTGCAGCTGTTTCAATTCTGCTCACCCAAATAGTACTATGGGATTGAGCACTGTTTCCTCTTAACCACTGAGTGGATGAGGTTACGCCAAAGGGACATCCCAAGGCTTCATGGCCATATCTCTTGCTCTGATCTGACTGGGGCCCTGGAGTCCTAGAGACACCAGGAAGTCTGCACCTCAGAACAGTCTGCAGAATGCTTATGGCGAGGTTGAAAGCTGATTTTTGATTAGTATTAAATCCAGGCTGAATCAGAGGCCAAGGTAGTCTGTAAGTTTCTCAGAATGCCATACATTGATTATGGGTGTGCTGAGATATTAATCTCTTTAGAGCCTGGGTAGGCCTGGCTGGTCACTTCTGGATGCACGCTGTCTCAACAGGTTAATAGGTTAATCTGGTGTACCTCAGCTTACCCCAGTGTCATACAAATGTCTTATTTTTGGTCATCAGGTGAAAAGGTTAGGAAGCATTGCTTTATGGTGTTACTGTTTAAATAATCTTTATTCCTAATAATTTTTGTATACAATTGAAAGTTTAAGACCCAAATCCTTTTGAGAATCTGATAAAGCCAAAGTCCTTCTTCCCAGAATGCATCTGACTCATTCATGCAATATTCTGCATACAAATTCAGAGGGTTACAGAATCCTGGTACGTGTCTGTTCTGGAAGGATTATCAGATGAGCCCAAATTTACTAATTTTAGAGGAGTTCAGCTGCTTCTTCCCCCGCCCCTTCCTCTAGTACAGATTCAAGACCAGAGAATTGTCAAATAAAAATCTGAAGAAATGATTACACTGAACTCCCTTAAAATCTCCTGGGGGAGGAGGGGTCATGTAGAAAGCACTATCTCCTGGAAGTGGCAGTCCCAAAAAGTGCCCAGCTGCTCAGGGAGGATTTGCTAATTGCTGGCTCCGAGCACCACCTCCCCTTGCTGTACCCACTGCTGAGTGTTGGAAACCACTCGCAGGTACAAGCAGTTCTCAGCACACCTCCCTTCGGGTTGGATGCATTTTTGGTTAGTGTGTGTAGTACTAGAAGCCCCATGTAATCACCTTACAGTCTCCCTTCTCCACTGCAAGTACATGACCTTGTTCACGTGTATCCATCCCTCCACACTTACCACTAATCAAGACAAGACTGTACAAACGGAGAATAGGGGAAAAAAGAACATTTACGTCAATTAATTTTAGCAGCATCTTTATTGCAACAAAGAACCTGTAATAAAATGCAACAAAACTAATGTTTTGCTTTACATGATTAAAAGCTATGTAGCTGAAAATGAGAAAACCCATAAACTTACTGGTGTGAGACATGCAATTCTTTTTATACAAGTCAATGCTTAAAACAGCAGGCACTTTATGTTCTAAAATTAAAGACCTGAACTCCAATTGTGCTGAATACAACATAAATTTGTATTTGGGTTATTTAAAAACAAACATACAAACATGACTTTTTCTCTGTCCGCGAGGGACTTCTGAAATGATTACCTAAAGCTGTCTCTTGACAAAATAAGCAGGAGCCAGCACCTTGCACTAACATGCCTCCGTATTTTAGGCTGCAGGATGGCTAGGGAAGGCTGGGAGGGCCGGGAAGGTGGTGGTTAGGGAAGTTTCCTTCTTCCTCTATGTCTGCTGGGAATGCACACTAACACATCTTAGTTTAGATAGGGCCATGTCTCTCTTCTTACTTCAGATGGCTCTAAGTTGGGTTCCCAGGCTTAAGCAAGCACTCTACATCCCAATCCCCAAGTCCCCTTACTACACCAAGGAAGACACAATTAATACAATTTTAATGAGCTTCAGAATGTCATATACTAATGAGAAGTACTGCTTCATTAATAAGCATGCTTAGCATTTACTTTAGAATGGAAAAATTAACCATTTTGTTATCTTTAAAATGTTTCATAGGAATATATTAATAAATATTTCTTTAAAAATTTGCCTTTTCTACATATTTAACTACCATGAGTCAGGACATCTGAATGGAGTCTAGTACCAACTGAACACTGGCCATGGGTATATATTCTTCTCTCTATATATGTAGGTTCCTCTTCTAACAAAGAATATTAGATTATATCAAAGATATAATAGTTTGAAAAATGTATGAATCTATAATAAGGAGAGCTCTCATAGGAATCATTCCGCTTAAAGAGAGAATGATGTTACAGAGAGGTGGGACACCCCTTCTGTAAGGAACAAAACAAGTAGTAAAAAAACTAAGTATCATTATCTCTATCTCACTCTTTTAAAAAGTAATGCATGCATTTTGACTTCAACCTCTTGTATGAGGTTTTGGAAACAACCCAGGAATGGCATAGAGGGAAAAACTTTCATTCCAAAAGGACTCTCCAGACAAAGGGGATATACACAGTTAACGTGCTTCTTTTAGAGTGAGAGGGGACCAATAGTTATCACACATAAGTAGCTGTCTTGACTATTGTTTTCAGTTCTTGTAAATCAGTCCAGTGTAAAAATCACCTTTTAGTTTCTTAATCCAACTCCATTATCGATAGAAAAGTTTCTTAAAGCAGCCTACAAATGACTTGCTTTAGAATCACCTGGAAAGCTGCTTAGAAATGCAGATGCCTGGTCCCCACCCAAATAAACCACACCCAAACTTATAAGAGTGAGGTTCAAGACTGAATCTCTTTCAGTTAAGTATCCCAGATGAAGCTTAGATTTTGAGTCCCACAGGTTCAGCAATGCACAAGCAATCATACCTGCCAATGGTTGATCAAATGCGCCTATATATCAAGGATACAAAAACGCCATTTGATGTTTAACCTAGTGCTTTTTGACTCTTGTCAAAACTGCTCCTTTCATATACTCTTGCCTTTTAAGTGGTTAGCTGCAGACAGGGACCTACCGTTTTAGTGATGTTTCTATGGATTGCTTGATTGACTATAATGTTTTTCACATCAGTTTAAAAAAATCAAACTACCCAGTCAGGTATTTTTCCCCCTACAGAAAGAGGCTGGCATTTAAGTGACTGGGAATTAGAACAGAAGCATTCCTCATGATAGGAGGAAGGGAGAATCAAGATCCAAGAGGAAAACCTGTGAACTCCAGAGTGCATGAGGTTTTTAAGGTTTGTTTTGATAAAATAAGAGATGCTCTTTTAAAAAAACAGCCTTAATGGGGAAGAGGCTTCAAATGAGTAGCTGTCTAAAAGCCATTGTCCATATCATTTCTACCTGGTGTATCATAAAGAATGAGATCCTTGGAGGCCAACCAGTCCACAAACAAAAACCACTTTCAACCAGATATATACTTAAGTCACGTGGGAGAATATTTTCTTGGGGAAGAAAAGTTACCCAAATCAATTTAATTTAACATTGAAAAAAACAGAAACAAATCTTGGCATGGGAAAATATTGTAAACATGAAAATCAATACATATACAGACAAAAAGGAAAAGTGTGGCACCTATTATACAGGATAAATACACAAATAGTAAAACCCAATCCCCTTACCGAGGACAGAACCACCAGGTCACCCTGCCATTTCTGGACGCCTCCCATCTCCCACCTGGCCCTCAACGAGAAAGTCTACCTCTGATGCACAGCTGCCATTCTCAACAATGGAGGGAGGCTGTGCTCTTTATGGGAGAAGTGGTGAGACAGAAGAATCAAATTTTCCTGGAGTGTTGTTTCAAAGTACTAGTAACAACTTTCTAAACACTCTGGGTTGTGATATAAAGGGTCAAATTCATAGGTGTGTTCTCTGCCCCTGGCTCCAATGTGACCCATCTAGCATCCCAAGACTCTGAGGGGACAGATCCCAATCAGCACCTGAAAGCCTATGAGCTCTCTTAATAGTCACGTGCTGGAGCTAACCCAGGAAATGTCATGGCCATTCAAGAAATTGTTTATGGGCTTTGAACATAAAAAAGAGACATGGCTTGTCAGGATCAGTTGATGGTAAAGAGGTTATTCTGGAAACCTCTTTATTTTAAGCTTACAACATCTAAATTATACTCAAATAATTTAAAAGAGATGAAGGCAGCTTAAATTTGCAACATTTCCAAAACTAAAAAATGATAAAAAATTAGAATTTAGACTTATGAAAGTAACTCTTAAGAACTTCTCCTCTCCTGAATAATGTTAGTCTATAACTGTGTTGGCAAGAGAGTAATTTTTAAGTTCTGGTTTCCTTTACATTCTAGGAATTTAAATTTCACTTTCCAAACTTCTTCATGAGTACTTTTGATCAAATTATATTTCTGCTTAGTTCTTAAGCAGGCCCTTGCCTTCTCCTCTGCCTGTCCTTCTCCACACCCTGGTCTCCCCCTCCCCACTGTGATTCCCGTTCATCTCTCTAAAACCCTGGAACATTTTATTAAGAAAATACCCAATGGAAACTGGCACCACTAAATTTTCTGAAAAAATACAAGTGAATGTGTACCTTTTCCTTTTCGTAAAGGAAAAGAAATTGCCTGTAAATATTCAAGCTCTAATAGCTCAATTAAAAATTTTTTGCCTGTAAGTATCAATATTATAAGACTAATTAAATCCATGCTACATATAGTTACTTGCCTTTATGTGAAAGGAAAAACTCACTCTGTCATATCATTGAAGAGAACTATTTATACTAGATACAGTTAAAATTGGCTAAAAACTGGTCAGAGCTTGAATGAAACAATGTAAGTGTCTTTAGGAGGCCACTACGTTTTCCTTGAAAAATCATTAATGACTGGTTAAGTCATAGGTTTAATAGTGATTAATTCATAACATGCTGGATATACCCCAAGCAATGAAGCATAAGCTATTCAATTACATTTAAGTGCTATCAAATCTGTAACTAGTCAGAGATTCTGGAATTGAACCAAACCAATCACTAATATCATATTTTAACAAACTCAGAAGTATACTGTAAAAATACACTAATTAAGTCCATGAGGTTTATAATGCTATTAAAAGTGAAAATAAGGTTAACAGGGATACATACTGCTAATGCCTTACATCTGTCAGTAACTCTCACAGTATTGCTGGATCCCTTAGAAATATGTCATTCAATTTTCTGTGTGTATAGTTAAGGTTTTAGATTACTATCCACAAGCTGTAGATGTCTGCATGGCACCAAATATACTTCCAGAAGTAGATGTTATGTGGCAGGAATCAAATTGTGATGATCAATTCTATGTTCTCTATTGATGAAACTGCCTCATTTGGTTCAACAGCCAGTGTGCACAGAATTCTACACAGGTCAGACTTAGATCACTTTCAGAGCAGCAATACGTGATCCAAGGTTTTCTTGAAGGTAGTGCAAAAGATGCAGTTCATAATGCTCTCCAGATTCAGGAACTCTTATGCTGTGTCTCTCCTGAGGATAGATCTTAACAACAAAAAAATCAAAACAAAAAATAAGAATTTAATTAATACATCTCTACCCAAAGCTTCCCATTTTTTAACAGGATTAGTAACATAGAGCATACCCTCTCCAGAATACTACACACATACATCCTTTCTAAAGGCCCCTCTCCTCTTTTCAATTTTTCAATTACATGTTATTCTGTATTAGTTTCAGATGTACAGCATAATGGTTAGACAATCACATACTTTACAAAGTGGTCCCCTTGATATTTCAAGAGCCCACCTGGCATGCCTTACGTTACGTCCCCGTGACTATGTTGTGACTACCAATCTGTACTTCTCAATCCCTCCACCTTTCTCACCCAGCCCCTTGCCAAACCCCTTTCCCTCTGGCAACTACCAGTCTGATTTCTGTATCTATGAGTGTGCTTCTATTTTGTTTATTTTTCTCTTTAGATTCCACATATAAGTGAAATCATGTGGTATTATGTCTGTCTGACTTATTTCACTTAGCATAATATCCTCTAGGTCCATCCATGGTGTTGCAAATGGTAATATTTCAGTATTTTTTATGGCCAAATATATCCCATTATATGTATGTACCACAGCTTTTTTATCTACTTGTCTATTGATGGCATTGGGTTGCTTCCACATGTTGGCTATTGTAAATAATGCTGCAAATGGGGTAGACAGTCTATACAATAAATGGTGTTGGAAAAACTGGGCAGATACATGCAAAAAAATGAAACTAGGCCACCTTCTTACACCATATACAAGAATAAACTCAAAATGGATTAAAGACTTAAATGTAAGACCCTCTCCTCTTTTTATAATTCCCTATATACCATTAAGCTTACGGAAGGATTTATGTGTAGACCAATGGTTCTTTAAGTGTGGTCTGCAGTCTTCTGGGGTCCTAAGACACCCTTTTAAGGGATACAGAAGGTCAAACTACTTTCAGAACAATACCAAAACATTATTTGCCCTTATTCCCTGGGCTGGCATTTGTACTGATAATGTAAAAGCAATGGTGAGTGATAGTGCCGGTGCCTTAGCATGAATCAAGGCAATGACATTAAATTATAGTATAAGTCACAGTATTCTTCAGCACCACATACTTGCAGTAAAAAAGAAAAATGTCACTTTCACTTAAGTCTCAGTAAACATTAGAATTTAATTTTATTACATTGTAGCTCTTGAGTGAGATGTCTTTTTAATATTCTGTGGTGATAAAATGGAAAGAATGCATAAAGTACTTCTCCTATAGGATGTCTCAAGAAAAACAACTTGTGCAACTGACTTGCAAGCTAAACTGCCACTTTCTAAATGGAACTTCATTTTCAACGTGAAAGAATGGCTGACAATTAATGGTGATTCAGACGCGGGCATCTGGCAAACATTTTTCAAAAATGAATGAACTAAGCTAGTCATTTCAAGGACAGCACTGACAGTATTTGTTGCCAATGATAAATTTTGAGCTTTTAAGAGAAAATTAGAATTCTGGAAAACTTGCTTCTACTACTACTGGTTCATGAGCTTCCCAGTATGAACTTAAGAAACTTTTTGATGAGATCACTGGAATTTTCATGTGAGTTTTAAAACACTGGATAATGATATGAGCCAACATTTAGAAGACTAGCATAACACAGTGAACCAATATTTTCCAGATGACCACTGCATGCACAAAAGATCCATTTGAAATACAAGATCCAATAGATTATAATGTAACACAGTATGAAAAATTTATAAAAATGGCTCAGATTCCACACAAAAACTAACTTTAAGAAACTAATATTTGTCCAGTTTTATAGTATCAAAGAATATCCCACAATATCTAAGAAGGCTAAACTCATTTCTTAAATACATATTCTGTGAGGCTGAATTTTCTTCATATACTGTAGACAAAACAATTTGCAACAGATAGCATCTAGAAGTAGCTATGAGAATCCAAGTGACTTCCTTATTAAGCCAGACATTTAAGGGGATTTACAAAAATGTAAAGCAGTGCAATTTTTATGAGTAAATTTTGTTTTGTTTTGGAAAATATTCTCCCCCTCCCATAAAAATGTGATTTTTATTAATATGTAATAGTCTATTATTACTATTTTTAAATAAATATTTTAAACATTTTAATAGTTTTAATGTCTTACATGAGAAATATAACCCACATACACAAAAGCTGTTTGGTGTGTACAGAGGACAAAAATACTTGATTACTGCTGCCATAGACAAATATCTCATAGTTTACCTACATAAATGTCAACTGAAACATAAAAAAGGAAAAAGGAACATTTTTCATTTCTTATGAGCATTTAATAGATATAAGAAGTAGAAAGGAGGAAGAGTTTCTCTTAAAATCTTCTTAGTTGAGTAATGTACTCATGACCTAAAAATCCTTTCTGCAACAATGATATCAGGTAACATTTCCTCACCCTTGCAAGGGGAAGAAGGAAAGCAAAGGAGGATGGTAAATGGACTCCTGTCACCTTTTCCATGATTACGAACTGAAAGCAGATACCAATACATAAGTCATAGAATCCAACAGGCCAGGTTTCAGCCTGACTACAACAGAATCTCAATTTTTATCCAACTAGAGGCATTACTAACTATGCCTATCACTTTAGTTCTCTTAAGCTAAGAATGGCTACAGCTGAAAATTCAGCCTTACTCCATAGTTTATTATATCAATCACTAATCACTACTAATTTAAAAAGTGTAGAAAACCTCACCTGTAAGTCATATGGCTTTCCCGCCCTCACTAAAAAACTCAGTAATATACTGGTGTGTGCAAAGTGGACATTCTCATCCAAGAATCCATGTAAGAGCAGTAAACGATTTGGTCTGGAGAAATAGAAATACCACAGGATTAGGCAAGACAGAGTATCTGGACAACCCACTTAGCTCCTTTAAACTAATCACAATCAACTATGTTAACTTCCTTATAATATAATGTTAGAATGAGGATTCAACATTTTCAATATTATATTTGTAATATATTAACTAGATGCTACATGTATAAAAGATTAAGAAAGTAAAAACATCATGTGTAAAATTTCCTATTAAAATATTAGCACACATCAATAGCATGTCCCCAGAAAAAGAAAAATCATAAACACCATTTGTAAAACAATCAGAGATAAAATGTTTTCCACCTTATATAGTAGTGCATTTAAACTTCCTTTAGCACATGCAAATTGCGTCTAATATAACTTGTAGGGAAAAAAAAAGATGAACTATCCTATAATTCAGCTTTGAGAAACACCCATGCCATTCTATTATTCTATAAAATATTAGTCTTGGTTAATAGTATTTGTAGTTTTCATTATTAATATTAAAGAAAACTTTTAAAAATACAATTTTAAATTTATAATCTTAATTTTAAAGCCTGAACTTACTCAGAGGGGAACTTTTCTGCTTGCATGGCCACAGATCCTAAGTAATAGCCCTGTTCATTTTGGTCAGGGTGACCCATATAACGTTCCGTGTAGCCTGTATCATAGAAGATCCACAGAGTGACTGGGGCCCCAGCAATAGCAACCTGCGTAAGGCAACAGTGATAGTTGAGTGTGGTCCAGAAAAGAAGAGCTAGCAATGAGAATCTGTAAAAGTAAATTCACAGGCTAAAATTATCCTTAGGCTTTAGCCTCACGACTAGAGCTACGTGGTCTTAGGTCACTCAAAAAAATCAAAGTGGAGTGCCAAGGTCAAGAACTTGATACTTTGTGAGACAGTTAGCGTTTTGTTCCATAGGCATGCTATACACCAAACCCTTAACCTGGGCTCACTGAAATATAAACATGTTTTTTAAAAGGGTAGACACTGAACTAGAACACATGGATGCTTCAGTAGAAACTCATTCCTGCTACTGGGGGAAAAATGTGCAAGAAGTGCCTATCAGCTTTATATACATAGGAAAAGCAGTCAATTTTTTAAAGCTTCTGTTGGCAGACAGGTTTTAAATCAATGAATGAAATATATTTAAGCACTAAACAGTTACCTCAATTTAAGGTTCCCACACATGGTTTTATATTTAAATGTTACAGGTACATTCCTGACAGCTATAAGCCTGGACAAATTATGACAGTTTTCAGGGTTCATTTTGTGGTTATTTTAAATAAAAATTATGTGAATATACACGAAAGAACAGAAACCCTATCATTTTTATTCTTAGAAATAAAAATTATTTTTCACTGCATAAAATCATGTTATTGAAATACAAGGGGGGGCAAAAGTAGGTTTATAGATGTGAGTACATGAAACCGTTTATTCTTGTGTTATTATTTATTAATTACTGTATCATTTTCCATACGAACAACTGTAAACCTACTTTTCCCCCATCCTATAAAAAAGAAAACCACTACCCATAATTCCCACTCCCTTAACAACTGCTAGTATCTTTATATATTTTCTTCTAGCACATTTTTCTAAGAAGTTTATAGAATTGTAACTGTCATTTATATATTTAATAATTTGTCCATTTAATAAAGATTTAATTCAGACCTATTATATGATGACAAGTACTGTGCTTAGCTGCTGAGGATACAGTGATACAGTACATCTGAGGGGTAGTCAGGTCCCGCAGAAATTGCAGTCCAATAATTTAACAAGTAACTACAATCCAATATATATGCTTGTGTGTTTTACTAATCATAACTAACTCTCAAAATCTTTGGCATATGTCTACAAATAACCAATAACTGGTCACCAAGTTGACAAGTAGTTTTTTAAAATAGATTTGTAAATATATAACTCATTTGGCTATCACAAGTTGATAGATATTTCTATTATCTTACATTGTTTTTAAACAAAGAAACCCTAACATTCCATAATACTACCAACTCTGTAAACCTTTAGAAAAAAAATCAGCATTTTCCTCATATTCTCAATCTATAGAAAATTCTATCCTTATTACCAACATAAGTACAATAGAAGTCACATACCCTGAAAATATCTGATCTCTGGATTAATGCCATCAGGGAGAGGTATCCTCCATAGGACCAGCCATGGATGCCCACACGGTCTAAGTCAATGAAATCATATTGAGAAGCTAGATACTGGAGTCCTTCTACCTGGTCGTCAATTTCTATTTGTCCCTGTCAAAAAAGGGAGAACATTTCACTGATTCTGATGAATAAAAGTCTCATTATAAGAGTGCTTTTTAAATTAATAAATGTTTTTTTACTAAAAATACCTGTGGTTTTTTTTTTAATTAGAATTCATTATCAATTGAGATTCTGTTGCTTGAAAAACTTTTTTTTAAAAACTGTGTTAGAGATAGGAGCCTATAGCTTCTGTTGCTAGTCTGAGAGTTTAGTTATCCATTAGTCATAAAGTTCTTTCCTGCTGCAACCCAAACTTGCCCCTTGCCATACGGGTATTTCCCATCTCCGTTTGTTCTGTTGTCTGCTAAGAGTCAGCATCTTCCTTGTAACAAGCCTTCCCATACCCAAAGATGAAAAATTAGCCCCCTTCAGTGGGTAACTAATTTCACCTCTCCTTTTTAAAAACGTAATGCAGTATAGCAGAAGGAATCACTCTTGAGGCCTTATCCTCCTAGTTCCCCACAGTCTACCTCTAGGAACTGAACATACTATTTCTTTCAAGTCCTATTAAGTTTTAACTCCTACCACCACCACCCTGTCTGTATTACTAGGCCTGCCAGTGCACACAATCTCACTTCACTGAGTGAAAACAAAATAAAACAAACAAAAAAAAAACTTACATGAGAATACAACATAAGGTCAAAGAACTGGCTGTGGGAGAAAATCCCCATGTCTTACTCAGCATGTCCAATACACTGGCAAACACAGTAACTGCATTACTGTGCAAAAGGAACATCGGATTCTCATCATTTCCCAAAGCAGCAGAAAGGACATGGGACATCTCTAAAAGGTAGCATTTAAAGCTTCCTGTAGAGAGAAAGAGGCTTGTCACAAGGAAGGCACTAACCAGTTGTTTCTCTCTTCACAGAGGACAGAACAAATCTCAGTTATTCCTCTCCATAGTGTACAGGATGCTGAAAGCTAAATGGTGCTGCCGTCTGGCTAAGCTAGACATACAAAAAACAAAGAGGCTATTTCTATGTAAAAGTGGTTCTATCTCAGCTCCCCGAAGTTACATACGAGCAGACATGAGCTAGCCTAGTGAAGATCGAATTGCATCTTCCCTCCCACCCCCGAACTCTAATACTAACACTCACTGTCTCATTCACTCACAGCTCCTTCCCCCTACTCTCTCTGGGATTTCACACCAAACAATGCACCAGAAACGTGTCTTTAAAAGAAAAATGTTTGTATGTTCACATACCATTTTATATTTAAAGGCGCCTTCAAATTTAAGCCCTCGGTGACAGGATCCCCTGTTGTCTATCACTACAACCACATAACCCAGAGAGGCTAGAGTATTCAAACGGAAATACTTGACTCCTTTAAACCGATTATTCACCAACTGCACCTGAGGAAGAAATACGACTTCAGTGAAATTTATTATATGGTAGCATGCATACAAAAGCATAGGAGGCAGGACACTGCAAAAAGTAGAAAGCTTAAATTTTTAATATTTTTGCCTTTAAAAAGACATTTTATTTTTTTGTGGGCAAAAGCACTTAATTTGAGATCCACCCTCTTACCAAAAATTTAAGTGTACAATATATCATTAATTATAGGACAACATACAGTAGATCTCTAGAACTTACTCATCTAGTGTAATTGAGACTTTATTTATTAGTAACTACCACCCCCATTTATTTTTAAATTAGCTTAAACATTTTCATGTTTATTGCGCTTCTTTTCTTTTTCCCTATGTAGGACAGTTGACCTTAAGCCTGAAGGGAGCAAGCTGATCCCGGATTTCTCCAAGTCCACATTTCTTTTCAACCAATTCTTATGGGTCCAAAAGGCAGGGAACCTTTGACACCCTTTGTAGGAGGGCACTTCTTTTCTTTCTTTTTAAATTTCATTTTTTTATTGTATTTCTTCCATTACCATTTATCACCCTTGTCTTTCTTAACACACTTAATTCAGGGCAATTACTGAACAACTAATGACTTTAAAACTGTGTCATTCAAATGATATAGACAAGAATAAATAGATCATTTTTCTTCCCTACTCATCTCTTGTGGTATTGTCTTAGACCAGTAGCAGGAAAACTTAGTATTTTAATAAAACACCATGACCAGCTGCTTTTTTCCTGTTACACAAATGAGTGCAAAAGGTAGAATAATTCTTTTTTTTAAGTATATTTTACTGATTATGTTGTTACAGTAGTTCCAATTTTTTCCCCCTTTGCTCCCCTCTGCCCAGTACCCCTTTTCCCTCCAGCAAACCCAGCCCCCTTAGTTCACGTCCATGGGTCGTGCATATAAGTTATTTGGCTTCCCCCTTTCCTATACTATTCTTAACTTTCCTGTCTATTTTGTACCAACCGATTATGCTTCTTCTTCTTCTTCTTTTTTTAAATAATTTGTTCATTTATTTATTTTATTTTTAGAGAGAGGGGAAAGAAGAAAGAGGGAGAGAAACATCAATGTGTGGTTGCCTCTCACTCACGCCCCCAACTGGGGACCAGACGTGCAACCTACTCATGTACCCTGACTGGGAGTTGAACCAGTGACACTTGGCTCGCAGGCCGACGCTCAATCCACTGAGCCACAGCAGCCAGGGCCGATTATGCTTCTTAGTCCCTGCACCATATCCCCATTTCTCCCCCATCCCCCTCTCAGCTGATAACCCTCCAAATGATTCCCATACCTATGATTCTGCTCCTATTCTGGTTTCCTTAGTTGGATTTTGTTTTTATTTTTTAGATTCAGTTGTTGATAGTTGTGAGTTTGTTGTCATTTTAGTGTTCATAGTTTTGATCTTTTTCTTAAGTAAGTCCCTTTGACATTTCATATGGCTTGGTGATGATGAACTCCTCTAGCTTCATCTTGTCTGGGAAGCACTTCACCTGCCCTTCCATTCCAAATTATAGCTTTGCCGGATAGAGTAATCTTGGTTGTAGGTTGCTTTTCTTCACATTGAATACTTCTTGCCAGTCCCTTCCTGCCTGCAAAGTGTCCTCTGAGAAATCAGCTGATAGTCCTATAGGCACCCCCCTGTAGGCAACTCTCCGCCTCTCTTTTGCTGCCCCCAGGACTCTCTCTTTATGTTTCACCTTTGGCATCTCAGTCATGATGCGTCCTGGTGTGGTCCCCTCTGGGTACAGCTCGCCCAGGACCCTCCATGCTTCCCGGACCTATATGTCCATCTCCTTCACAAAATTTGGGAAGTTTCCCTCATTTTTTTCAATTCTTGCTTCCTCATTCTGCACTGGTTGACTGTTTTCCTTCCTCATGTTCCAAATCATTGATTTGAACCCCGGTTTCCGTCCCTTAACCACTGGTTTTGTGTGGATTTTCCTTCGTTTCACTTAGCATAGCCTTCACTTCTTCCCTTATGCATTTGCCGTACTCAAGCATACCTGTCAAGCCTGTGAGCATCTTTATCACCAGTGTTTTAAATTCTGCATCTGTTAGGTTGTCTGTCTCCTCATATGTTAGGCTGGCTATCTCCTTGTCGCTTAGTTCTCCCACTGGAACCTTGATCTGTTCCCCTTTTGGGCCATACTTCTCTATCTCCTCATTCTGACAGGCTCCTGTGTTTGTTTGCCTCCACGTCCCAGGTAGAGCTGTTGCTCCTGTTACATTTTAAGGGACGGAGCCTTAGGTATTTGTCAGTACAGGGTGACCTGTTTCACCACGTTGTGGCGCTCTATGTGGGGGAGGGGTCTGAGAGGGAACAATGCCGCCTGCCCAGCACTCGCCCCTTTTCCAGGCACCTCTCCCACTTCTGCACTGGACTGGTGCCCCTCTAGCTGCTGCCCTGGCATCATTCCCGGAGTGGGTGGGTCTGCGGACGTTCTAAGACCATGGGGGCCCTATAAACAAGCAGACTCTGCTGAGAGAACGGCAGTTTCTGCCTCCACCCCAACCCTCACTGGTCTGCACAGTCAGAAGCAGTGAGGCTTGACCTTCCCCAGTGCTGGGACTGTGAGCCGTGAGGTCTGGTGAGGAGCTGGGAATGCTCTACAGGTGTCCCTCCTGACTTTTTAAAATGTATGTCGGCGCTTTCTGCCAGCCTGCTGCTGCCACTGCTGCCACCGCCACCACACTGCGTCCTCTCTGCCCGGCTCTGCCCCTCCTACCTGTCTGGATGAGTATTTCTTCTTTATATCTTTGTTTACTGGACTTCCACGCAGTTTGAATTTCTGGAACTTCTGGTTGTCTCTAGTTTTGAGGTAGTTGTATTCCTTCTTAGTTGTGGAGGGAGACGCAGCGTGTCTGTCTATGTCTCCATCTTGGCCGGAAGTCAGTAGAATAATTCTTAAATACCTTTATATCCCTAGAAACTATACTCAAAATGACTGGGAAATTAAGTGTAGTTTAGTGTTTCACCAGAAATAAACTACCTAGTGAAAAGAAGACTTTAATTAGTAGGCAAAAGTTACACAGTTTGGTGGACACTAAGATAGATATTAAACAATAATAAATGTCTGGCAAATGAGAAAGAATTTTTCTCTGACTGAAACCAATGGGAAAACCAAGTCAGCCAGGAGTTAAACCCTGGCCAGGTAACTCAGAGGGTTAGAGTATCACCAAGGTTGTAGGTTTGATCCCCGGTCAGGGCACATTCAAGAATCAACTAATGCATAAGTGGAAAAACAAATTGATGTTTCTCTCTCTCTCCCTTCCTTTCTCTCTCTCTATAAAAAAAAATCAATCTATCAATAAAAAGTTTAAAGAAATAAATATATCAGTAAGAATCAATACTATCTTTACTCAATAGCTACTGAGCATTTATTGGGCTAGATTTGGGGAAAGTGTAGAGAACCTTCTCTTTTTGAACATTTGAATGTTAGTACCCCAGTGGCCTTCCTGTTTCTGTGCTTGTCCTCCGATAGTCTGCTCACATGGTAGCAGAGCAATGCTTTAAAAATGTAAACCAGGTATGACTTTGTAGCTTAGCTTTATATTCTTTACCACTTTCTTTGAGACCCTACATTATCTGGCCTTTGGCAATTTCTCTGACCTCATCTCCTACCCTTTCCTTCCTTACACACTGTACTCTAACTGTGTTATCAACTATTGATTCTAACCCCAGGACCTTGACCTTGGAATTTACTATTCCCTCTGTCCGGAATGCTCTTCCCTCAAATCTTTAACGTGGCTCATTCCTTCTCATCCTCTTGTAAAGAGAACCTTTCCTGATCTTCCTATCAGAACTTCCATTTTAGTTACTTTGCCATCCTCTTTTTGAGTAATTATTCATAGTACTCCCATTTATGAAGTTATCTATTTTTTGTTTACTTATTTTCCTAATTAAGCTCTATTAGGGTGGAACATTAGTCTGACTTGTGCACTGTGGTATCTTCACTGCCTTGAACAGTACCTGGTGCATAATGGGAAGTTAATAACTATTTGGTAAATAAAAAATAAAGATAGGAGAATGATGTTTTCCCGTCCTACCACGAGAGGAGAAGTTTGGTGGGCAAAGGTTTTTGGTGTTTTTTCTTTCCTTTTTTCTCTCTCTCTCCTTCTTTCTTAGGAAGACAGTTGAAATAAGTACTATGTATAGAAGAACACAAATATGAGGATTTAAAAAAAACAACTTCATTTCTTTGCCTATCGTCATCCACAGAATATGCCCTCAAATGCTTGATAAAAAAAAAAATTCCCGACCTGGGACACGGAGGCAAACAAACATAGGAGCCTGTCAGAATGAGGAGACAGAGAAGCTTGGACAGAAAGGGCCCAGAGAATACAACAAGGATGCCAGCCTGTTAAACCAAGCATGCTGTGGTCCGGGGACAGCCAACTGACCTGAAGTCTGCACGATCCTTCCCCATGTGGGAAGGCCACCATCCCCTCCACACCCCCACTCTTATTAGGGATTTCTGGACACAAGGGTAGGTAGGACGACGACCATGTCCAGCTTGAAGCAGCTAGAGGAGCATGAGACCTTCGACCATTGTCATTTATAAGATTATAAAGGGTCTTAATCTTAAGTCTGAGAGGGGGGAATTGTTATTTTTTATTGTTATAAAAAAATAATTAATTAATTTAAAAAAGAAGAACAATATAGGAAAGGGTGAAGCCAAAGAACTTGCATGCATGACCCATGGACATGCTGGGGGAAGGGGGGTACTGGGCGGAGGGGAGCAAAGGGGGAAAAATTGTAACTATTTTAACAACATAAGCAATAAAATACACACACACACACACACACACACACACACACACACACACACACACACACACAAATTCCCCCAGAGCCAGTGTTTCTGCCTTTGGAGTCTTGAGGCCTGTTACTTCTAGAAGGAGGTACTTAAACATATTGCCCTTTGACATTGAAAACTCACAAGTTCCTTCAGAATCAGTTCTTCAAAACCTGTGTCCTAATATCACCTAACCTGCTCTTTCATACATTTACATTTAGAGAGCAGTGTCTGGCACACAGGAAACATCATAAGTATTTGTTAAATAGACATTTTTAAACACAGAGTTATTACCAATGAAGAGTTTAAAGAACTAAGCCTTGATGACCTTAATGGGAAATATTCATTGCTTTAAATTTCACCTTTGTTCAACATACAGACATTGTTGTATTTAGTGACAAAGTAATTCAACTCATCTTATGAACTGTGACATTTTCACCTGAATATACACCAAGAAAGAACACGGACCACTTATATGATTTAATCAAATTTCACAAGGCCATCAGGAAGACTTGTCTTACAGTAAGGAGCCTCTTCATAATTATCTCAAATTATCCAACAAGAGGATGAACTGATCTCCCCATGGGCTGAAGTGCCAGAGAGATTCTATCGTGCAAAGTCTCCTAGGGAAATCTCCCTGTAAACTGAATGCCAGATTCTCTTAAGGTCTCACCAAATCGAATGTTTCCAAAAAACACTTTGAGAAAGGAATTGTTTCTACAAGTACAAGAAAGTACAGTTATGCTTATAAAGTACTCCAAACACACAATTTTGTTTTAATTGCATTGACTGAGATTTTTTCATTATGGTAAAATATACATGACATAAAATTTATCATTTCAACCATTTTAAGTGTACAGTTTAGGAGCAGTAAGTACATTCACATTGTTGTACAACCATCACCACTGTCCATGAATTTTTTATCATCCCAAACAAAAAACTCCATACCTATTAAATACTAACTTCCTATTTCTCCCTCATTCCCTTGTAACTTCTACTTTCTGTTTCTATGAATTTGCTTATTCTAGACACCTCATTTTGTCCCTTTGTGTCTGGTTTATTTCACTCAGCACAATGTCCTCAAGGTTCATCCATGTTATATTTCCTCCTTTTTAAGGCTACATAATATTTCATTATATACCACATTTTGTTTACCAATTCATCTGTCAATGGACACTTGATTTGCTTCTACCTTTTGGCTACTATGAGTAATACTGCAATGAACCTTGGAGTACAAGTGTCTGTTCAAGTCTCTGCTTTGGGAACACACCCAGAAATGGAATTGCTAGATCAGACTGTAATTCTGTTTAACTTTTAAGAAACTGCCATAATGTTTTCCATAGTAGAGTTCTAATTTCTCCATACCCTTGTCAATATTTATTTCCCTCTTTTAAAAATAGCTCTCCTAATGGGTATGTGGTATCTCATTGTGGTTTTGATGTGCAGTTCCTTAATGACTAGTGATATTGCATATCTTTTCATTTGGCTTTGACTTTTAAAACTTAATTACTAATATAAGGTGTTGGTCTTAAAATCTAAATAACCAGATAGTTTTTACAGTGTTTTCACATATTTCATATATTATTTCTTCATTGGAAAGAAAAACACCCTTTTTACTTAGCCTTAATATCAAAATAATATAACAAAACATATAAAGCTTCTGAGAGTGTCCTGTAATTTATTTTGAGTTTCTTTGTATTAAGCCCCTTTTAAAAAAATGTTTACAAAGATATGGCTTCAAGTTTTTAACAAAAGCCTAATTTAACTTTTTCATGATTTTTCATGATATTTATGTGTAGATAACTGTCATATGAATGCAAATCATGTTTATTTATAAAACATATTTAATTAGGGCAAAGTGATTTAACTTGATATATTGACTAGATCACCACTGAGATTTTATGGATTATGTATTTATTTTACTTTTATTTTTTTGGATGGCTTTGGACCTAGATATATTTTCAGATACTAAATAACAGGGAATAATTATAAAGGATCTTTACTGAGTCCAAGAGCTACATTATAAAAACAATGTAATTATATTCAATTTCTTCAATGGCTCAATGTAAGATATATAATTAATAATAAACATTTTTAAAAATTTCCAATTAACCAATTCACCTATCCCAAATATTTTACTCTGATAGACAACAGAATTTACTTAATACTCATATTCTAATATTTTAATAAAGAAAAAAGAAAATCAAGGTTAAATTTCTTTCAGTGCTAAATAGTAGTATAACAGTTGTTTTAACTAGCTAATTAAAGTATTCTGTTTTTTTAAGAGATATAGCCTTAGAATGAAGAGAGGGGTATTCATCAGGCTATCATAGCTTTCTAAAATTAGCTGTTAAGACTCTTTATTTACCAAGAAATTTAATTATTTAATTTCATTTCCCAAACAAATTTCTTTAGAGAGAAAACAACATATTTACCTACTGATAGGAATATGCCATTCCCCATGACAGTTACAGTCCTTGGTGTAAATTAAGAAACTGACAATGATTTACAAATTAGATATCTAACAAAATCCAGTTTCCTGAATTCCTAAACTGGATAATTAGAACATAAGCCAGAATCAATAACAGCAGACTCAACAATGCTCAAATCTTAACTTAAATGATGGACTACACATTAAAAAAACAGTCTAAAAAATTATACACACACACACACACACACATATATGTAATACGTAATAAAATATACCCACCTGAGGACCACCATATATGAATAACACAGTGGGGTATTTCTTTCCTGGTTGTAGGTCATGAGGTTTATAAAGCATCCCATACAACGTAAATCCAGTAGTACTTTCAAAAGAGAAAATTTCTGGAGGGGTATAATCAGGAAGAGGACCTGCAAGGAAACAACATACAGAGTCTGTAAGAGAAGTTGCTATGGGGGCTCTACAATCTGAGAGCAAGAAAAAAATAAATCTACAACCTCCCACACAAATAACTGACCATCTTCCTTTCAGGTTATAGGCAAAAAAAACAAAAAAAAAACAAAAACTAAGCAACATTTATATTTTAAAAAGAAAACCTAATGAACATATCAAATTATCTATGTCAAAAATAAACACACAGTATTTTGAATAATCTTTAGCGCCTAGGAGATATTTACATGCAGAACTATACAAATACTTTGTACTCAGTTCAGTGTAACTTACTGATGGTTAATACATATATCTGATTAGAAACTGGAAGCAAAAATTTAACTTAGACAATTTAAGCTGCTCAAGGCAGGTGCTCAATAAAATTTGTTTCTGATTATTAGAGAATAAGCCTAATCAGATGCCAGAAAAAAAGAAAGTCAGGGCCCTAGCCAGGTGGTTCAGTTTGGTGGAGCATTGTCCTAAACACCCAAAGGTTGCAGGTTCGATTCCTGGTCAGGTAGAGTATGGAGGCAACTTATCAATGTTTTTCTCTAATCCCCCTCCCTTTTCCTCTCTCTAAAATCAATAAACATATCCTCAGGTGGGCCCTGGCTGGTTTAGCTCAGTGGATTGAGCGTCGGCCTGCGAGCTAAGTGACGCTGGTTCGATCTTCCAGTCAGGGTACATCAGAGAAGGAAAACTCTGACTCCAAAAAACCTCCGCTGCCTTGCGGCATACCTCTTCAGGGGAAAGGCTAAGGGAGTAAACCCCGGCAGAAAATCCGGAGCCGGAGTCCCTAAGGCGGTTTGACGTTGTAGTCAACACCGGCAACTCCTGCGGCGCACCTGAACCCAAGCTGTATCGACTCCGTCTTTCCCTTGGACCCTTCAGCTGCGAAGAGAGGGGGGGTCTGCTGCATGGGCAACAGCAGACCCTCCATATTACCCTGCCCAGGCTCTGTAGCTTCAGCGTCATCGCATGATGTCGATTCAACACGGGAGGAGACAGATACCATGTCACTCCCGAGTCGGACTGCACAGCCATTCTCGGCGGTGCAGATAGACTCTTAAGCTACACCATCGTCTCTCGAGACGGACGGCTGCCGACGATATCCTCAGGTGAGGATTAAAAGTCTTTATCAGTCTTTGGTTCACCAAAGCTATACAGACCTATGCTAAGTCTGTGTATATTGGATGATGTTACAGTTTAAGCAGAAACCATCACCATATTACAAATTCTGCTTGTGCATGTCAGAATATAACTACACCCTCTGGTTTTATACAAATTCTTAATTCCTTGCAAATATTAATGCATGAAAATACTTAACAGGAAAAATATTGGGGGATATAGTGGATTAAAAGATACATAAAATCAGTCAATTTTTTAAAGAAATTAAGCATTTTAAAAATAAATAATTCATAGTGCTCCTCACTCCGATATTGAACAAGTGTTCTATCTTTTATTAAGATGGCCACTGCAAGTGTTTTAAAAGTTCAAGAAAGCTACCAGCTGGTTATTCCCTAAAGCTGGAGCTTCACTGCTCAGAGTATGACTAGTTCAGGGTACATTATCCTCAAGTTCATTTATTTATCTGGGTAATCATCCAAACATGTGAATAAATGACTTCCTGACCAATATACTATTTAAATCCTATTTTCAAAAAGACCTTCCAGCACTGGTTGGTGTGGCTCATTGGTTGGGGAGCATCCCACAAAGCAAAACGTTGCTGGTTTGATTCTCAATAAGGGCACATGCCTAGGTTTTGGATTTGGTCCTTGGTCAGGGCACATATAAGACGCAACAGATCAATGTTTTTTTCTCTTTCTCTCTATTTCTTTCTCCCTCCCTTCCCCTCTAAATCAATCAATTAATCAATCAATAAAAAAGGGGCATCCAGCCCCTTTATGTGAGGGTCTTCACATAAAAAATAGAAATAACCTGGCTGCTGTGGCTCAGTGGATTGAGAGCTGGCCTGCGAACCAAGGGTCACTGGTTCGATTCCCAGTCAGGGCACATGCATGGGCTGCAGGCCAGGTCCCCAGTTGGGAATGTGCAAGAGGCAACCACACATTGATGTTTCTCTCCCTCTCTTTCTTCTTCCCTTCTGCTCTCTCTAAAAATAAATAAATAAAGTCTCAAAAAAAAAAGAAATAAAAAATTTTAAGACCACCTATATCACTGGTAGTTGATAGAATAGGAGAGGTGGGATCAATCAGAAACCCAGCAGCTCAGGAATAGGTGGCAATGAGAGATGGAAAGACTGTCCAGGAAACAGGGAAATACACAGAGGCTTTAGAGCACTTCTGTACTAATATTACTTAAGATCAGGTTTAGGGAAATGAGTACCTGCTGAATCCAAAATGGTGGCCCAAAATTCCTTTGTTTTGCAAGTTGGGTCATCTTGAGGACTTGACAGCTTGTAAAGGGACACAGAGTGTGGATTCTTCTGGTTGCTGTACTTGCTTATAAAGAAGTCACAATGCTGAAGAAAAGAGAAACAGTTACTTTTTCCCCAGGGAAAACTACAATGACTATCTGCTACTACACCTGCAGTGATGCTACAGAAGGGGTGTATGAGTCTGGCCATTTACATATACACACAATACTGAAGTTAAGGCTAAACTTTTCAGTGTTTCCTAAGAGAATCATACTTCTGCGGCCCAATTTTGCCAATTTTCATATTGCTCCAAAGGAGTATTACATGAGTAGAGGTTTTTTCATACGGCAAGAAACCCTTTTCAAACAGGGACTTAATACCCGGCTGATGCAGCAAGAGTGGGAATAGCCGCGGTCGGTCAGCCTTGTCACTTCTCCAGGATTTATATAACTGACCACATACAGGTGATGTTCTAAAGGAGAGTCTTTGGTGCCTTCAAAATATACCAGTTTTCTGACTTCATCAACCTGGATCTGCCAAAATGACAACAACATAAAAATCAGTGCTAGCATGACCTTGGCAAGGTCAGTAATTCAACCAACAACCCCCAATGTTATTCAGAATCATTTGAGCCACCCTTTTGTTTATGCTTCTTTAAAAAAGTTTTTTCCGCAAATGTTAATAAGCTTGTCAGTTTTGTTTATGACTTATAGCTAAGAATAGAACCTATCCAGAATAAAAAAGGACACAAGAATTGTACACTATTGGTAGTTTCCTATATGGTCAGAATGTGTGCTTTTCTTAAAATACAAGAATCATTCCATTAAAATGACAACCTTCTACAGAAAAAATAATAGCTATATTTCAGCTTAGGTCAACCATTCATTCACACTTAACAGAGTCTAATTTCAGCATCTTATATATTTCTCAGTTAGTACAGTATTATCTTAGACAGTACTTTTTGGTCTTTTGTACAAATCTGCAAGTGTTTTATCTATTGGGCTGGGGAATAATTGAACTCAATCACAGTTTCAATACTGGTATAGTTTATAAATAAGTATGGATAAGATCTTTTAAGTCTTCATTCAGAACTCAAAAAAATTACAAGTAAATTCAGAGATGAATTCACTTAATATTTTTCCCAAGTCACAAGATTCTAAATAAATTACTTAAATTACTTGTTTCTTTTAACAATCCTTTATTATCCTACTCAAACAAATTTAATAAAATTCAAAAAATTTTTTTACAAACCAAAGAAAACCCAGATACATTTTTAAAAGCAAGTATTTTTAAATGCCACATTTTCTACAGGAAGCTGCTGCTTCTTCAATAAACATAATTGAGATTCTGTATATGACATACACAGAAACAATACAAGTGATAGGAAATGGAAGAACAAATATTCATGAAGTTTCCCAGGTATGTGTTAATCTATGCAAAAAGGTTGGGACTGGTTCTGCTCTTGTCCTAGCAGTTGGCAGACAGGTTTTTCAAAATTGAAAAAATAACTGGTTAATTCCTCACCTCCTAACTTTGTTCAACAGAAGTATTAGAATCACCCGAGGGGCTGTTAAACAGCTTGCTGAGTCCCACCACCAGAGACTCTGGTATGGCGTAGGCCCGAGAACTTCATTTCTAAAACGTTCCCAGGTGATGCTGATGCACTGTTTGTTGCTGGGCCAGGGACCAGACTTTGAGAACCACCCCTCAACAGGAAGAGGCACACAGGCTTAAAAGTCTCAAATCCTTACTCAATTATTACCATTATAAATCTTTGGGTGGGAACAAGGACACTGGCAAAAGTAAAGGAAAAAGGTAACTTAAAAAAAATAAAGCAAAAACAGAGGGAAAATAGAAAAGTAACAAAGATACAAACACATCACAGAAAGAAGCATGACATAAACAAAGAAGAAAGTTGATGTCCATCATGGCAAGTAGTAGAAAGACGTTTAAGTTGCCCAAATGAAGTTCAGGTCAATGTAAATATAATTTTAGGGGTTTCCTTAAGTATTACCCAATTATACTGCAGGAAGTTTACATTAGTGTAAGTTTTTGTTATCAAAACTTAGAATTCCACAATAAGACTTTTCTCATTTGACAATAACATCCAAGGTCCCTAAACAGAAAAGAAACTGTATATATAACCAGAAGGCCATACGAGACTCTCAGTGAAAATTAAGACTTTAAAGGTTGCCTATGATATTCTACAATTTTTACCAACGAAAACAAACCTGGGACCTGGATCTTCATTCTTTCTCCTTAGTCACCTTGGGGACTATGAATGAATTCTCTTAGTAGCCAGTATACACAATCCTTCAATAAATCTCCAAATCAATGTGAGGAAATCACAGGCCTTCACTAAATCCTGGTATCATACATCAACTTAACTGTATGTATCACACATATAAAGGATGCAGTTCTTAAGAGATCTCATGAAACTGACCACCTAACTGAAAGTTGAAACAAATATAAAGTACTATGAAAGGCAAAAAATATATATATATATAATTCATTAAATAACCACAGAAAGCTATATGCTTAGAGTGAAACAGAGGGTAGAGTTCCCCTTTGCTCTTACCAATCTATGCTCTGTATAACATCACTCTTTGCAGATGGTGAATGAAAGTTTAAATTTGTGAAATAAGATAAATAGGTGAATGAAGAAGAATCACTACCTCAAAAGTAGTAACGTAATTTCTAGTGTAGAAATGACATGAGTAGTTTGTAAGAGATTTAAAAGTAATTTTCAAACTATATCTTAATTTACAATTTTGCCAGACTTGAGAAGTATGTAGCCCTTGTTATTAAGTAGCAACTCTATATTTGAAAATGGTAATCTGTAATAACGAGTACACATCCAATATCAGGGCTATAAAATAGGTGAGATTTATAATTTAAACTAAGATTCTTCTTTTCTAACAACTTGAGTTCTTTTAGGCCTGAACTTAATTTTGCAAAACGCTGAGGTGATATGTAGCAGACGTTGACCAAACATATCAGCAGAATAAAAGAACATACGTTAGATCCATGCCGACCAAGAACTTCCCATTCACCGCTGGTAATTGCTATTTCCTCTTTGATAGGACACTTGAAATCACCTAAGGATAAATATAGTTATAATTCAGCATTTTACACTAAACTATAAGCAAATGGAACACTAAAGAATAGTATTCTACTCTTTTTGTCCAAAAAGGTACATTAAAAATTTCAAGTTATATCTGGGATAATGAAGATGTTTTGGAACTAGCCCTGGAGAGGGTGGCTTAGTTGGTTAGTGTCATCCTGATACTCCAAGGTTGTGGGTTCGATCCCCGGGTCAGGGTATATATAGTAGTCAACTCATGAATGCATGAATGGGTGGAACAACGAATAGATGTTGATCTCCTTCTCTTTCTCTTTACCCCCTCTAGAATCAATAAATAAAAAAAGAAAGTAATGTTTTGAAACTAGTTAAGAGGTGGTAGTTGCACAACACTGAATATACTAAATGCCACCATTCATTTTAAAATGGTTAATTAAAAATTTGAGAATTTCACCTTAATTTAAAAACAAAAAGATCTATAGTTAAAAAAATTCCAAGTTATGGGTCTTCACAATACTCTGGAATAATAATGGAATGATCCATGCAAATAAAGTGAAAAGAGCAAAATAGATTCTCATGACAAAGCCAGAGAAGAACTCAAAAGCACCTGCATTCAGACTTTTGGTTAGACAAAGCCTAATGGGTCAACAAGGCATTTCTTCTAGAAATGCAACAATCTACTTTAAAAGCCGCGGGAGGAAAATTTTAATACTTTTTCTCCATTTGCTAAAAATGAATTGGGTAGTACCATATTAAATGCCAACATGCCCATTTGTCTTTATGAAATTCTGTCTTGGTAGATGAGGCTCCCTCAGTGGCTTAAGGAAGAGGTTAAAAACTGGAAACTATTTCTCTTTGCCTAGCTGCTGCTAACTGCGGCTGTGGAAGTGACGGCTGCGGGAAGGCTGAGATGAGGAGATGGTACAGGGTCTCAACTAGAGCCACTCAAATTAGATACAAAAATTCAACCTAGTACTTTAAATTCGATGGCCATAAAATAAATATTATTTTATATACACATATATAAAACAAGTACTAATTGTTTTCACATTATAGCCACTTAAGGAAGAAAAAAGAAAGGAGGAGGAAAATAAAGGGGACATTAAAGAAAAGGAGAAAGACCTGGAGCAAGAAAGGCTAAGAAAAAAGGAGGGAAAGGGAAAGAAGAGGTAAACAAATTGAAGGGCCCAGAAATAGACGCTGAGAGGGAACAGTGGCAGGGTGTTCTGAGATGAATATTAACTGAGGTGACAGTTCTTCTTTTAAGTTATCATCTTTTTATTACTGTCCCTTAAGTATTTTAGTTAATTAATTACTATTCATAGCTCTCTGACCAGTCTTCATCATTTCATTATCTGGAATTCCATAAATGGATTTCATTTCTGAAAAACAGAAGATTTGACAGCACAATTTCACACTAAGGGCCATATTAAACTAAGGCTCTCAGGGAAGAAACTCTCCATCTTAGATATATAAGATCTTGCTCGTTTTTTAAAAAATTAGGCTAAGGAAAGGAAGAGAGTCATAGGTAGCATTTTCTATGCTAGTCCTAAGATATAGCTGTTTCCCAAATAAGAATATTTAAAAGGCCATGTTGAGAGCTGGCTGGTGTGGCTCGTGGATTGAGTGCCAACCTGCAAACCAAAAGGTCACCAGTTGATTCCTGGTCAGGGCACATGCCTGGGTTGCAGGCTTGCATGAGGTGGCCAATCGATTGTTTCTCTCCCTC
Organism: Furipterus horrens; assembly: GCF_987537825.1. NCBI lineage: Eukaryota > Metazoa > Chordata > Mammalia > Chiroptera > Furipteridae > Furipterus > Furipterus horrens. The sequence continues at coordinate 167,998,800 of NW_028327173.1, forward strand.
CCATCCCCTCTCTCTAAAAACAAAACAAATAAAACCTTAAAAGAAAAAAGGCCATGTTGAAAAAACAAAAAACCCACACTTCTCCAAAGAAGATATACAAATGGCCAATAAGCACCTGAAAAGATGCACCATGTCACTAGTCATTAGGGAAATGCAAATCAAAACAATAATGACATATAACTTCACACCCACTATGGCAGCTATTAAAAAAAAAAGAAAATAACAAGTGTTGACAAGGATGTGAAGAAATTGGAACATTTGTTCACTACTAATAGGAATAGAAAATGGTGCAGCCACTATGGAAAAGAATACGATGGTTCCTCAAAAATTCAAAAATATCATTACCATATGATCCAGCAATTTCACTTCTGGGTATATACCCAAAAGAATTTAAAGCAGGGTTTCAAACAGATCTCTGCATACCCATGTTCACAGCAGCCAAAAGGAGGAAGCAACCCAAGTGTCCATGGACAGATGAATGGATAAGTAAAATGTGGTATATACATACAGTGGAATATTGTTCAGCCATAAAAAGAAAAGACTTTCTGACACATGTTACATGGACGAACCTTGAGAACATTATGCTAAGTAAAATAAGCCAATCATAAAAGGATAAATACTATATAATTCCACTTGAATGAGGTATCTAGAATAGTCAAATTCACAGATACAGAAAGTGGTTGCCATGGGCCGAGGGGAAGGAAGGAATGAGGAGCGATTTCTCACTAAACTGGGTATTTATTGGGTGGTTTCAGTTTTGGAAGATGAAAAAAGTTCTGGTGATGGTTGCACAACAATATTAATATACTTAATGCCATTAAACTGTATACTTAAAATAGTAAAGTTTTTAAAAGATTTTATATATTTTTTAGAGACATGGGAAGGAAACGAGAAAGAGAGGGAAACATCGATGGGTTGCCTCTCACACATGCCCCAACATGGGACAGAACCTGCAAGCCAGGTATGTGCCCTGACCGAGAATGGAAGGAGCAGAGATCTTTTGCTTTGCAAAATGATGCACAACCAACTAAGCCACACCAGTCAGAGAAAAAAAGTAAATTTTGTTATGTATATTTTACCACAATTTTTTCTTAAATGGCTATGTTGAGTCTGTTAAGTTACAAATAACAGTTAAGCAAATAATTAACACCATAAAGTGTCTACTATTCCAAAACAAACTCTATTATTCAAGTAGAAAACTATAACTCAATTTTTAAAAAACACAGGAGGATTCCATGTACCATTTCATTTTTCCTAGGCTTACACATCCATGTTGTATCACATTTCCTAGAACGAAAACCATTACTCTTTAAAGACAAGTTAACTTCAGCTGATACAATATTTAATTTCATTTGGGCAATATAATTATACCAATCTGAAGAGCTATAACTATAAATAAACTTCAGTGTATATGGCAACAATATAAAAAAAAACTAGTATGTAGAAATATCTAATAACTACATTTTTAAAAAGTTTTTAAAATCTAAAAATGATATGGCCTCACTTAAAGCAAATTAAAATTACAGTTAAGGCAAAAGTAGAAAGTAAAAATAAGTAATCTCACTACCCAGAGATTATCTAATTTTATTTAGTATATATCTGTCAAGAACTTTGTCAAGATGATAGAGAGGATGCCAACTCAACTCCTGGAATGTAATTTTCCAATTAGGGTTTGCAAATATTAAAATGAACATACTTGTATAAACAAAGCAAAATGCCTTTGTCCTGTATGCTTTTACACACACACATATTAATATTTTAGTTTGTATTGAGTTTAATGAAGTATTGATGCTTATAAAATATATAAAAGAGACAATACATTACCCTATCCCTCCCACCTTTTGCCCCCAACATTTTTTCTTTTTTAAATAAAAAAAGGATTTCTTACTTGGGGCAGGCAGCACACCACTGGATCGTTTATATTTGCTCTCCTTTAAAATGGATGTAATTTTATATAAATGACGAAAACCTGTTTTGCATTCAGAGGCAAAAATAAATTCAATTTCATCTTCATGACTTTGGGGAAAAACATGAAAGATGTCATGGATCTGTAAAATGAATAGCTTAATTTACTATACACATTAATGAAATACTACATAAACAATTCAATTAAGCTAGAGAAAGACCTGATAAACATATTCTGAAGTATAAATAACTGTTGGTGCTAGGGGCTACGATATATTTACAATCATGGATTTCGCTTGGGCCTTTCAGATTTATCTTACTTTATTCAAAGACTTCATCCACTGAGAAATAAAGATTTCCAAATGGAGAAGAAAATGCCAGAAGCTTTTTCTCACTCACCATTTGTGTAATCCTTTGAAACATGGCACGAGGCTTGTTTAAGGATATAAATATTATTACAGAAATGATTAGAAAAAAACCTTTTTTTACATTTTTTTTCCAAAGGGAACTAGTTTAACAGTTGAAGGGAAAACAGATGTTTGTTTTAGGTGAATCTTATAAAGCTTACATTCAGCAAGGGAGTGAGCTGGCTTTATTTATTTTGTATGTTAAGTTTTTCCTACTAAATTAGAAAATGCAAAATTCAACCCCAAAGTGGTATATTTTGATAAAGTTTGCCAACGAAAAGAGAAACTTTTCGAGACAGGACTCATGGTCCTCTAAGGGGTACTGATGAGGCTGTATGTTCAGTGTCTGATGTGTCCGGGAGAAAGGGGGAACCTGCAGCCACAGAGATGTCACTTCAACAGCATCTAGTTTCTACCTACACCATTTCATTCCTCTAAACAGAAACATCATTGCAATTTGAAACATCAGAACTAAGCAAGTAATATTCACGTTACTTTGAACTTAAAAAATTTATTTTGATACTCTGCTATAAAACCTCACTTGCTGTAGCATCCTGAGAAAACATTTAACCCAGTACAGAACAGGCATACATTTATCCAGATGTCTGTTGTTTCTTCATAGATAATCAGTGGCGTCACAGAGTCAGGCACTGACTCAATGAGTCTCTGTCTCTCCATGGCATCATCTTCTACTGGGATAAATAATTCAGGTGAGATCAACACTATCTGTAGGCGAGTTTGGGAGCGATCTAGCAGGATGGACCAAGCACTATTTAAACAAATAAAAGAAAAGCACCAAAAATAAAGCAAGGTCTCAGAAAATGAATATTCCCCTACTCTCTCCCCTAGCGCCCATCAGTTATTTCTATAATCATAATGAAAACATTGCTTTAGTATATGTTAAACTACCCCTTACAAATGGCTAATTAGAAGTCTTAACTTACTCTATATTTACTTTTGAAAGTTAAGCTTGAATAGAGGTTTTAAAGTGCTTTTCTTTAAATTTCCAAAATCACAAAAGGCCTTTGAAATTTTCCCCCTTTAGCATCAACAAATGCCAGTCTTGTAAAACTGTGATGTCTACATTAGACACAGAACTATATGTAATCATCTTCACATGACTCTACAAATATTTCTGCTTAAATTATACAATGAAAAAATACACATTTACATGTGAGCCTTAAAATCGTACTGTTTTGAACCACAAATAATGGAAACCATGACTGGCTAAGTAAAAGTCAATTAAAATGCAATGCACCTATGTTTATAGGATTACAAATCCAAAAGTCCATTTAGTTTCAAAAAGTTCATCGTGTATAAATAACTACACTGCATGCTTACATGTGAAGGCAGCTCCAACTGAAAGGCAGAACTAATAGCACAGATGTGTCTAAAGTGCTGGATCCTAAATTATTTGTAAAGAAGTGACAATTTAGTATACGTACTATTTTCCCTCTGGAGTCCAGCCAGCTCTGGCAATATATTCAACTCCTTCAAAAAGAATCTCGAAAGGCTGAATTAGTTCCTTATCTATGACATCTATAATCTATTAAAAAAAGAAAAAAAATCTAGTTATAAAAGAGTCAGATAAATAATTAGCTTATTAGTCTACCTAAATTATCTTTATTAACATGATACTTTTTCAGACTCAGGCATTTAAAAAGGCACACAGGATATAGCAAAACCAGCAGTTGTGGGTTACCTATGCAGGTGGCTCTTTATGACTAAAAAGTTCTAACCAGAAGAATTAGCACAGCCTGTGATGGTTGCCAGAAGAGGCGGGAAGGCCGAAGAGCTGGGTGAAAAGGGTGAAGGAATTAAGAAGCACAGATTGGTAGTTACGGAGCAGTCACAGGGATGTCAAGTACAGCACAGGGAATACAGTCAGTAAGACTGTAATAACTATATACCGTGCCAGATGGGTACTCGAAATATCGGAGGAACCTCTTTGTAAAGCATATGACTATCGAACCACTATGAATACACCTGAAACTAATATAAAATAATATCGAATGTAAACTGTAATTGAAAAACAAAATGATCCTTGGCCAGTGTGGCTCAGGTAGTTGGAGCGACGTCCCATAGACCAAAAGGTCACAGGTTCAATTCCTGGGCAGGGCACATACCCAGGTTGCAGGTTCTATCCCTGGTCTGGGCATGAATGAGAAGGCAACCAATCCATGTTTCTCTCTCTCACATTCTCTTTCTCTCTCCCTCTCTCTCTAAAAGCAACAAAAAAATGTCCTCTGGTGTGGATTTAAAAACTTAAAATAAAAAATAAAAAATTAAAAAAAATTAGCACAGTTTAAGTGTTTTCCCATGAGTTTATACTAACAGAACTCTTGCTAATCACTGGTAAAAAAAGAGTTCTGTGAGAAGGCAACCACACAGTGATGTTTCTCTCCCTCTCTTTCTCCTTTCCCCTCTCTCTACAAACAAACAAATTATTTTAAAAAAAGTTCTAATTCCTTTAGACTCTACTATCTATGAAAAATAATAGTCCTTAGTTCCCTAAATTTTATTTTATTTATTACTTGTAACACTTTTATTAAGAGTGAACCAGTATCAGTATTCCTGAATTATAAACAATGGGGAACTGAAATATCAAAGGAAACACATCAGAGATCATATATAATAAGACAAAATCCCTTAAATTTTCTTACTGCCTTAATACATCAATGTGTAATATTTAAGCATAACTGAATTTCTTATTAAGCAAACATTTTTGCATGCACTGCCTTGTCTTTATTTTTCTGTGCCTTTATCTTTTGTTTGACTTTCAGCAATTATGTCTGAATAGTTTTATCTTCCTGTGCTATCTCCTGAGCTTTCTTAATATCAGCCAATGTTTGGTTGTATTCTTTTGGTCCTTGCCATCCTTGAGCTCGGTGGTACAGTGCTTTGGTACTTGATGGGTCTATTTCAAGGGCCTCCAAAACTGTCAATTGCTCCCTGTGAATTTGACATCTTCAGTTTACAAGCACCAATATTCAGCAAGCAGCTAAAAGTTACAAGCTGTAGCCTCAATCTATCTGCTTTCTCAGTATCAGTCTTTGAACCTTCCATATATCTTAAAACCTCTGTATATTTTTTAATGGCCATCTCCCAGTTCTGGGATTTGAAAAAAGTATTTCCAATTTTTAAAAAGTCCTCTGTTATTAATAATATTTTATCTACATCTTTTAAGTCTGTATCTGCATCCTCAGGGAAATCTGGATGACTATCACCAGAACCATCTCTTGGAAAAATTCCCCAATCGTTCCTTTATTTCAATACTCCACATTCTGCAATAATGCACAAATTGGCAGGTTTTTCACCTTTCACGTCTACATTTTCCAGAATTCTTGCCACACCCATTCCTTCAACTACTTGGTCAAATGCCACATTTTTCCCATCCAAATGAGTAGCTGGAACTGTTGTGATAAAGAATTGAGAATCTTTTATACTGCAGTCTGTATTTATCATGCTCGATAAACCCTCCTGGTCATGCTTATAACAGAAATTTTCATCTTCAAACTTTTCACCAGAAATATTTTGAGCACTTGTCCCATTCTGATTTAAGAAGTCTCCTCCTCGAATCATAAATTTCTTACTAATTCCATGGAATGGGCATCCTTTGAAATGGAAGTTTCCCAGTGGTGGATCTAATGCCTTTTTTCTCCTGTACACAATGTAAGAAAATTTTCTGCAGTTTTGGGTACAATATGTGCAGACAGTTCTTAGACAGCTGGACCAACTCACGCACATCTGATGTCCTTGTCAAAGAAAACTCGGGGGTACTGGAGTTGGAAGGTTTAGCTTGTGTGGACCAGTGTGACATTTTGACTTGCAGACATGTTTGAAGGTGGGTTTGGAGCATCTTATGGCCACCTGACTGCTGAAACCCAAACCTAGTTCCCTATATTTTAGCCTAAAATATTATTTTTATAATATATTAGTGAAATAGTCCTGGATTAGCAAGCTTTTTTTCTTTAAATGTCTAGCCAATGCAATTTTTAAGTTTCTTTTTTTAATGGGCAAAGATCTGATTAAACTGTTCTCCAAAGATAATATACTAATGGCCAATAAGCAGATGAAAAGATGCACAGTATCATTTAGCCATCAGGAAAATGTCAATCAAAACCACAATGAGCCCTGGCTGGCGTGGTTCAGTGGAGAGAGCTGGCCTGTGAACCTAAAGGTCACCAGTTCGATTCCCAGTCAGGGCACGTGCCTGGGTTGTGGGCCAGATCCCCGTTGGGGGTGTGCGAGAGGCAACCAACTGATGTGAGAGAAAAAGCATCACTGGTGTTCCTCTCCCTCTTCTTCTCCCACCGTTCCCTCCCATCTCTCTCTCTCTTAAAAAACAACAACAACAATAAAAAACCCACAATGAGATACAACTTCAAATCCACTAGAATGGTATAATAAATAAGATGAACAATAATAAGTGTTGATGAGGATGTGGAGAAACTGGAAAACTTATACACTGCTGGTGGGAATATAAAATAATGCAGCCATATTGGAAAACTATTTGGTAGTTCCTCAAAAGGCAAAACAGTTATCATATGACCCAACAATTCCACTCCTAGGTATCTAGCCAAGAAAATAAAACTGTATGTCCACACATTCATGATAGCATTATTCATAACAGCCAAAAAGTGATGAGATAAATAAAATGTGCTATATCCATACAATGGAATATTAGGTGATAAAAGTTAATGCAGTACTAATATATGATGCAGCATGGAGGGAGCTTCAAAATGTGATGCTACACCGGCAGGGCGCTCAGTTGGTTAAAGCGTCATCTTGATACGCCAAGGTTGCAAGTTTGATTCCCAGTCAGGGCACATATAAGAAGCAACCAATAAATGCACAAATAAGTGGAACAACAAATTGATGTTTCTCTCTCTAAAAATCAATAAATAATTAAAATAAAAATAAAAAAACATGAGGCAAAGTGAAATAAACCAGACTAGATACTATGATTCCATCTATAGGAAATATCCAGAAATGGCAAATCTATAGACAGAAAGAAGGTTAGTGGTTGCCCAGAGCTGGGGCATGGGGAGGTTAGAGGGTAATGACTAAGGGGTGTAGGGTTTCTGTTTTGAGATGATGAATGTGTTCTAAAATTGACTGGGGTGATGGTTGCACAACTCTGTGAATATACTAAAAGCCATTATAAACTTTAAGAGTAAATTATATTGCATGCAAATCAATAAAGCTGTTTTAATAGTCTTAATTAAGTTTACAATTAATCTGTGTGCATTCAGCTTATAAGCATTTGATTGTCCAAATGGAAAGCAGCCCTGCAAGAGAAATGTGGGATATTCAGTATACCATTAACAGCTGTGGCTGGTGTGGCTAAGTGGATTGAGTGCTGCCCTGTGGAACGGAGAGTCACCAGGTCAATGCCCAGCCAGGGCACATGCCTGGGTTTCAGGCCAGGTCCCCAGCTGGAGGCATGCAGGAGGCAACTGATCAATGTATCTCTTGCACATCAATGTTTCTCTCCCGCATCGATGTTTCTCTCCCTTTCTTTCTCCCATCTCCTTCTCCCTCTCTTCCCCACTCTCTAAAAATAAATAAATTCTTTAAAATATATATATGCCATAAACATATATCCAACACAGAATGTAATTCACCAATCAATAAGCAGTATTTTAAAAATACTGATCTGGAAAATTAACAAAGGCAAAGGGGAGAAACTATTGGAAAGGAATGGTGTATGTGCATATCCCCATATTCCTATTTTGGGAAGCAGCAGAAAGTTTTCAAGTAGAAAATAAGGTCAACCTGAAATCATGATCAACAAGCCTCCAAAATGATAGTATACCTAAGATCTCTATTAGACTGATTAGTCAAATGACACACAAAAAAAAATCAAACCAACATTTTATACTTACCCTTCCTTCAGGATCAATCATTATTTCTGACATCTTAAAAGTGACTTTTGGATTTGCTGTGCCTTTAGAAAGAGACATAAATGAATAGTAATGCATATTCAAAATTACTGAAATTTTGTGAGATTAATCCTCTTTACACTTCAGTTAAGTCATACTATAGTGTCTGAGCTTTATTACATAAGGATTTCAGAACTCCATTGCAAAATCTTAGTTTTTATATTAAAAAAAAAAAAAAGAGGCTGCCTGGCCAGGTAGCTCAGTTGGTTAAAGTGTCATTCCAATATGTCAAGATTGTAGGTTTGATCCCCAGTCAGGGAACATACAAGAAATCAACCAATGAATGCATAGATAAGTGGAACAACAAATTGATGCTTTTCTCTCTCACTCTCTCTCTAAAAATTAATTTAAAAATAAATAAATAAATAATTTAAAAAGAGGCTGAAAAACGTCAACAGTTAGTATGAAATAAAGTGAAATTTTGTATCATTTTGAAATGCTATAAACAGCAAAATGGTGGAAAAAAGTACCAATTTATTAAGAACTTAATCCCTTTAAAAATAATCTTTATTTTCTAGCAAAGATACCTTTTTATTCATTCCCTGAAATTACCAGTTTTGTGTACTTCTCCACCTTTGAAAACACTTTAAAAGGATCAGCCTGTAATTAAATCTACTTAGTGATACTTAACAAGCCATCCCTACTAAGGGTGTAAATAAACAATGTTGACCATAACGTTGGATACTTGCAGAGATTCTTGCTTGGAAAGTAGAAATGAGTGATTATAAAAATGCCAATGGAACTTAGTACCTGTTTTAGGGTAACGAAATGAATCTGCCCTTCTTGTTTCCAACATAGGGGATGTAACATGAATAATTTCCACCTCAGATTCATCATTTTCTTCATACAAAATTCTAAGAATTTTGCTGCCACTGGGAGCTAAAAAGGAATTTAAACATTGAAAATTTAGAATTATGCCAGAAAGCAATCATAACTGACCATTCCCTCTAGTATTATATTTTCCAAGGGAAAAATAATTTATATATAAAATACACTACCTTTTATGTATGAAAATATCACTAGTCTTTGCAGTAGCAAGGTGAGTTACTGCTAAGCCATTTTTACTAGTTAATAACTGTTAACTCCTTTTGGAGGGGAAAAACTGAAGATAATTATGTGTGTGTGTGTAATTAAAACAGGAAAACACAAGTGAAAAACTTTGGTCCTTGTATATATTATTAACATGTATTTCATATTGAAAAATGAATTATTTAATTACATTTGTAATACTTCCTATAACTAAATAAATGCTATTTAAAGAGTCCAGCCTGGCTGGTGTGGCTCAGTAGACTGAGTGCTGAACTGCGAACAAAGCTGATCCCTCTGATTCTGGGCCAGGTCCCCAGTTGGGGGCGTGCGAGAGGCAACGGATCCATGTATCTAACACAGTGCTGTTTCTCTCCCTTTTCCTCCCTCCCTTCTCTTCTCTCTAAAAGTAAATAAACAATATCTTTTTTAAAAAAGTCTAGTTTTTTTTTAATGGTTTCTCTAATTCATGTCAAATTTTGCTCTAAAAAGTACAATTATAGCAAAACATTTTACATCTTAAAATGCCCAAATCTAAGACATGGCTTAAAAATAATTTTTCATGGTCACTTAGAGAAGTGTTCAGATGCTAGCTGTAACAGATCAGTGAGTGAGTCATGAAATCTATTAATGGGTCATAATCAGCATTTAAAAAATACAACAGAAAAAATTTTACAAGAGTATGTTACAGATAAGTATAAGTATTGCTTCATAAAATTTATTTTCTAGTTTTGTACCTATAGTATATTGTACAATGTATTAGAACGTAAAGTAAATTTCTCAGTGGGTCACAGTCAGCCACTGCTTTAGAAAGCTGTTTCTCAAGCAGTATAATAGTTGTAAATTTACCAAGAAAAAAGAGGAATTTGTGCCTTTTTCTGATCCTACACTAATTGGGCCACTTGTTCATAAATATTCATTAGTTAATCCTACAACTAATTAAGGTATGGTATTTTTGTATTTTGCCACCAATATTACCAAGACCAGCTTGTAGATGAAAAACTGGCAAGAGGAGTTGAAGGGTCTAACCAATGAAGCAGAATACCACTGTTTTTATTAGAATTCATTATGGTGGGATACAGCCTATATATTCTAAATAAGCACTAGTAGAACCCAACCTCCACTTCAGAATCTACAAATCAGGACTTAGAATCTGTGCACTTAAGTAACTGGTAGTTAAATCTCCTAATACTTTAAGTGAACTATAATATATTATTTTGAATCCCCTTACTTGTTTCAGCTTCTGGACACCACCAATAGCCAGAATATCTATCAAATTCTTCTTGAAGAACAAAGGTAGCAACTCCAGCTGATCTGGGATCCTCTTCCATGTTGGCTAGTTCTAGACAAACATAAAAGGCAAAATTATCATAGGAAGTTCTCTGCCTTTTCATGGGTACAAAGCAGAATGATTCATTTTCAAAGGCAGCTGTAGTATAGTGGTGAACTCTGGAGCCAAATGGACTGAATTCAAATCTGGGCTCCATCATTTACTGACCGACATTGGACAAATGACCTAATCTCATTCCACTGAAGTGTCCCGTTTGTAAATGGGAATAAGAACCTACATTTTAAGGTTGTTTTGAGGATTAAATGAATTCACAAAAAGCACTCAGAACAAAGCTTGAACCATAGTATATGCTCCATAAATGTTATTATTTTCCAATTTAGCTAAAATCATGGAAAAAACATGTAACGGGTCATGTTGCTTATATCTCTCCTATACAGAGAAGTACATCTTTAGACCTAGAATGGGTCTTACAGATCATATAATTCACGACTTTTCCTCCCTCTCCTTTAACCAGAGCAGCTCAGCTTTAAACTGTCTTATACTTAAAGTTTCAGCAAATAGTTTGAGGGTAACTTGTGCTTTAAAAACAAAAACAATAAAACCACAAAGCCATAATTATATAAGATTTATGACATGGGGAAATGTTTACAATATTCTTGAATTAAAAAAAAAAATTATAAAATGGCATGCACACTATTCCATTTATAAAAATGTTACACAAATATATATTTTAAAACATATTGGGATTTAAACCAAAATGTGATTTTCTTCAAATAGTGAGACTATGGACAGGCTTTTTAAAAAAACTAGGTTAGGACTTCTGGCCAAGATGGAGGTGTAAGTAGACACGCTTCACCTCCCTCCACAACCATAAGAAGGAATACAACTACCTCAAAATTAAAAACAAACAGAACTATGAGAAAATCAAACTGCATGGAAGTCCAACAAAGATATAAATAAGTAATACTCATTCAGACAGTTAGGAGGAGCGGAGCCCAAGTGGAGAGGATGTAGGTGACTGTGGTGTACATTGGCAAAAGCAGCAGCAGCAGCAGCAAGGCAGTGGCTGTGCTGGGCCAGCGGAAAGCACAGTCACACATTAGAAAAGTTGGGAGGGACACCTGGGGAGCGATCGCAGCCCCAGACCAGACCGCACAGCTCACGGTTCCAGCACCGGGGAAAATAAAGCCTCATTGCCTCTGATTGTGCAAACCAGTGGGAGTTCAGGTGGTGGAACAAACCACTGGACTCTCAGCAGTGTCCGCTTGTTTAGAGGGCCCCCACAGTCCTAGTACATCCACAAATCCACCCACTCTGGGAACCACAACCAGGGCAACAGCTAGAGGCATGCCAGTACCGTATGGGAAAGCGTAGAAGTGCCTGGAAAGGGGGCGAGTTCTGAGCAAGCAGCATTGTTCCCTCTCAGACCCCTCCCTGACATACAGCACCACAACGTGGTGAAACAGGTTGCCCTGTACTGACGAATACCTAAGGCTCCAGCCCTTACAATGAAACAGGTGCAACAGCTCTACCTAGACACAGAGGCAAACACAGGAGTGCAGTGGGAGAACTAAGCAACAACGAAATAGCCAACATAAAAGACATAGAGTTCAAAACACTGGTGATAATGATGCTTACATACTTGACAGACATGACTGAGTATGGCAAACGCATAAGGGAAGAAGTGAAGGCTATGCTAAATGAAACAAAGGAAAATCCACACAAAACCAATGGTGAAGGGAAGGAAACCAAGATTTAAATCAATGATTTGGAACATAAGAAAAAAAGTCAACCAGTACAGAATGAGGAAACAAGAATTGAAAAAAATGAGGAGAGGCTTAGGAACCCCTGGGACAACTTTAAACATACCAACATCCTAATCATAGGGGTGCCATAAAGAGAAGAGGAAGAGCAAGAAATTGAAAACTTATGCGAAAAAATAATGAAGGAAAACTTCCCTAATTTGGTGAAGGAAATAGACATACAAGCCCAGGAAGCACAGAGTCCCAAACAAACTAGACCCAAAGAGGACCACACCAAGACACATCATAATTAAATTGCCAAAGGTTAAAGATAAAGAGAGAATCTTAAAAACAGCAAGAGAAAAGCAGAGAGTTAGCTACAAAAGGGTTCCTATCAGACTATCAGCTGATTTCTCAAAAGAAACTTTGCAGGCAAGAAGGGACTGGCAAGAAGTATTCAAAGTGATGAAAAGCAAGGACCTACAACCAAGATTACTCTATCCAGCAAAGCTATTATTTAGACTGGAAGGACCTGTAAAGAGTTTCCCAAAGAAAAGTTAAAGTAGTTCACCATCACCAGCCCATTATTATATGAAATGTTAAAGGGACTTATTTAAGAAAAAGATCAAAACTATGAATATTAAAACTATGAATATTAAAATGACAACAAACTCACAACTATCAAGAGAATCTAAAAAATAAAAACAAACTAAGCAAACGACCAGAATAGGAACAGAATCATAAGTATGGGCATCATTTGGAGGCTTATGAACTGGGAGGGGGAAGGGAGAGAAATGGGGAGACTGTGCAGGGATTAAGAAGCGTAATTGATTGGTACAAAATAGAAAGGGGCTGTTAAGAATAGTATAAGAAAGGGTGAAGCCAAAGAACTTAACAGACACAATCCATGGACATTAACTAAGTCGGGGAGGATTGCTGGAGGAAAGGGGGTTACTGGGCAGAGGGGAGCAAAGAGGGAAAAGAATGGGACAACTGTAACAGCATAATCAATAAAATATACTTAAAAAAATAAAAATAAAAAACTGGTTTATACTTTATAAAATCTTTAGTGTACTTTTTATATTTGAAATATGCATATACTTGTATAACCACACCCTATCAAGATACAGAATAGTTCCAACACTCCAGAATGTTTTCTCATGCCCCTTCCCAGGGAATGTAAGTTCCTGCCCAGAAGCAACTGTTGATCTGACTTCTATCACCATAGGTTAGTTTTGCATACCCTAGAATCACATATAAATGAAAGTATACAGTATCTATTTTGTGTCTGTCTGCTTTTTGAGATTCATCAATGTTGGTGTATCAACATCATGTTATATCAATGTACCAGTAATTCCTTCCTGTTTATTGCTGGATGGTATTCTACTGTATACCACAGTTCTTTCATCCACTTATCTGTTAATAGCCATCTGAGCTGTTTCCAATGTTTGCCTATTATGAAGAAAGATGCTATGATCATTCTTGCATAAGAATCGTTGTGGCTCTTTGATAAAGATGTTGTAGCAGCTGCAGCAGGGTTCTGTTCTGCCCGCTCTTGCTTCTGGCTTACCGCTGTTTGCTCTCACCAAAGAACAAGTCAGTGAAGAAGCAGTGTTGCAGCCATGGCTTTTAAAGATACCGGAAAAACACCACTGGAATCAGAGGTGGCAATTCACCGACTTAGAATTACTCTAACCAGATGCAATGTAAAATCCTTGGAGCATGTGTGTACTGACTTGATCAGAGGTGCAAAGGAAAAGAACTGGGAAGTGAAAGGACCAGTTCAGATGCCTACCAAGACTCTGAGAATCACTGTAAGAAAAACTCCCCGTGGGGAAAGTGTTATTGAGTTGGGATCATTTTCAGATGAGGATCCACTTGCACAGTCCTGAGATTTTTAAGCAGATTACTTCCATCAGTATTAAACCAGGAGTTGAGGCTGAAGTAACCACTGCAGATGCTTAAATCAGCCTTTTAAATAAATTGACCATCAGTTGTTAGGAAAAAAAATTTTTTGAGAATATATGTTTTTATTTCTCTTAAATAATGACCTAGGAGTGAAATGGCTGGATAGTAAGTATATGTTTAACTTTTAAGAAACTGCTAATTCTCCAAAGTATTTGTATTATGTCATATTCTTAGTAGAAATGTATGATGAAAAAGCCTCTCCAATCTTTGATGTTCTTCATCCTTTTCACTTTAGCTGGTCTAATGGATATGTAGAGCAATATATCACAGAATTTATATATTATTTTTATTTGTCTATATTTTCTATATATTGTCTGAAATGAATGGGTAGTATATACCAATAATCTCTTTTCCAAATTTTTTTAGTTCTTACGTGTTTGAAGCACTGGCTGGTGCCGCTCAGTGGGTTCAGCATTGCCCCACAAACCAAAAAATTGCCAGTTCAATTTCTGGTTGGGACACATGCCCAGGTTGCAGGCCAGGTCCCTAGTTGGGGGCATATAAGGCGAAACTGAATATTTATTTCCCACACAAATGTTTCTTCCTCTCTCCCCCTCCCTCCCTTCCCCTCTTTCTAAAAATAAATAAATAAAATCCTTTAAAAAAGTGTTTGGAACTCAGAATTTTGGGGATTTTTCATGTATTATGTATCTACCATATAATTATATAACATCTCCAGCCATATAATTATGTAATATCTCCAGCAGGGTAATCAAATACCCTGTAATCTAATACACCAATATTCCTGCAGCAAATATGTGAATCCCACTATGTAGGATTAAAATTATAAATATCCTCAGGTCAGGTCAGGTCAGGTTTTTGCCACCAAATGAGTTTTAGCACCGAGCTAATGAAAACTGATCTGAGTTTTAAAGTTTTTTAAATCTTGGAATTAATGATATAGCCAAAACCAGTGCTCAGTTTTCTTGGATCTTTCAACTACCCGAAGGTATATCCCCAAAATTGTTTTATATTTTGTTCTCCTTTATATACGAAAATAAGTAGCACTCATTTGTATCTCCCTATTACTCATTACAGACATTAATTATTAAGTTATTAAATGAATAAGTGGTATCATCTTGTTCTCAATAAGACATGTGATTTGATAGTAGAGGCTGGCATTAGTATTACTTTTAAATTCCCCTAGCATACCACCCAGAGAATAAACACAAACACATGCACATGCTGACTGACTAAACCCACCTAAAGGCAGACTTTCACTTGAAAAGCTATTGTGACTAAGGAATAAGAATGATGAAGCTACTCTCTACATACCTTTCTATTTAAACAAACACATAGCACTTACTATGTTTCAGACAATGTCCTAAACACTTCACAAATATTAACTCATTAAAACCTTATATAAACCCTATGATGACATGCTATTAATTAACCTTTTTTTACAGATATAGAAACAAAGAGGTAGGTTACATAACTTAAAAGTCACAGAGCTAAAAGTTGGTGGATCTGGGACTCAAATCCTGAGCCTGGTTCTAGATTGTATTTTTAACTACTATACTAATCCTGAAAATAATAAATATACCACACATCTACATGTACACAAAAGAAGAAAGTAAAAACACTATTACAGAATTTTGTAGGGTCTCAGTGCTACTTTGAATTCTGCCAACCTTCACAATAATGCTGTGTGGGAAACAATTCTACAGAACAAATAAAAATAGACTATGCTTTAATTCTAGTTTCTTGAAGGCCAGGACTACATCTTATTCAATTCTGTACCCTTAGTTCCTGCCACATTGCGTAGCACACAGGTACTTAATGTATTTTTGTTGATTGATTAGTTAGAACAGATTTCCTGACTTCTAATTAATCTGTTATCAGAACTTTGCAGTCCCAGCCTCAAGTATAATAACTAGTATATAATGAGCATTCAAAATTTGTTGAAAGCATAAAAAAGTTGCTAGGATTTCCAACCTAGATTTACTACCAACCTAATCTTGCTGCTGCCATTGGTAGCTGTTCTAAATCCCTGACTTCAAGTGGAGAACCATTAAATACCAAAAATATGTTTTTTACTTAAAAATTTCCCTACTCCACCCCCTTTTCTCTACCCTATGCTCTAGTTTTAGGCCATAAAACCTATATAATTTCAACAGTCAAGCTTGGGTGTCCCTGTCTGTAGTCTCACGCTTCTCAAATATAACTTTCACAAAGTACTTGGAACAATTTAACTACAATACGACTCTGATCATACCACTCGACTGCTAGAACTTTTCAATGGACTCCATATCATAATAAAGACTATGTTCATTTACATGAGATGCAGTCTACCCTTGTCCTGGCTCTTCTCATCTGCCAGTATTATCTATCCCCACTACTTGACTCATACCTGACGCTTTAGGATCATCACATTGCTTCTAACTCCTCACACACACCATGGTACCTTCTGCATCAAGACCTTTCTCACACATTCCCCTCGCCTGGAGTGTACTAGCTACTGTACAGTCATTCAAGATCAGTTCAGGTGTCATCTCTTCTGGGAAGTCTTTCCTGATCACTACCCCTCCATGGTGCTCTCATAACACCCTGTATTTGCTTATCATCATTCCATTAAAAAAAAAAAAGATTTTATTTATTTATGTTTAGAGAAAGGGGAAGGGAGGGAGAGAGGGAGAGAAACATCAATGTGTGGTTGCCTCTCACATGCCCCAAACTGGGGACCTGGCCTGCATCCCAGGCATGTGCCCTGACTAGGAATGGAACCCATGACCCTTTGGTTCGCAGGTCAGCGCTCAATCTTCTGAGCCACATCAGCCAGGGCCATCATTTCTTTTAGTGGTCACTTGTTTATATCGTTTCCTTGAGGCCAGATCTATGTCTTATTCAATTCTGCATCATTAGTTCCTGCCACAATGTCTGGCACACAGGAACTTACTGTATTTTGGTTGACTGACAAATAGAACAGATTTTTTGACTACTAATTTAGTGGTCTTTCTATCAATTGTTCAGGAAAAGGCTTCTTCTACAATACTGATTATTCTAATGAAGAAAAAAGGTATGCTGTTAATACATTACTATGTTCTAAATAACTTATTAAGGAAGATACCCAATAAATCAACGTTGTGAACATTAAGCAAAAGTTGGACAAATAGATTTTCAGAGTGGCCATTCTTCATTATGGAGTTTATTCTTAAGCTATGTTTCACATGTTAAAAGAAAAAGCAATACATTATTTCCCATCTTTCATTTGTATGAAAGCATTGGAGGAAAATATCCACATCTTTTCTGTACTATGAGTAGTGCTTAGTATTATAGTCACCTCAATAAAGACAAAATATTTCCACAATACTCACAATTCTACAAAGTTCTGTTTTTCCTATTATGACAAAATAACTAAGCAGACTCTCCAAAAAGCAGAAATAAATTTTCAGGTAGTTCTTACAGCATTAGTTTTTTTCTGTTTAAAATTTTATTTTAATGAGAACAGTTTGGGGAAATTCTGGCAGTCTCATTTGGTTTAGAACAATCATGTCAGGGGTGCAACTGCCGTGCTGTCTAGAAACAAACATTAAAATGAGCTGCATTACACATGTGACACATACCACTTATCCTCCGCGCCGTTTTCTTTTTTAATTTTAAAGATTTGAACTTAAAATATAAAGATTATCCACTTTGCTTCATTTTCAAAACATAAGCAAAAGCAAATTACATTTTAAAAATACTTTTCACAAAAGTGATTTCAAGAACTATCATTACCATTGTGCACATAGGTGAGCCTTCTTTCTTCTCTAGTTACAATGTTGGATATCCAAATATCATTGCTATGTATAAAAGCAATCCAGTCTGGATCAGCCGGGCATAATTTTGGATCCATCCTAATGTTGGGACAACTAGTCTCCACTAAATTGGGCCGCAAGGGTTGTTGCTAGAAAAATAAACATATTAAGGCAAGAATCAGGTTAATACACACATACTCGTTTGCTAGTACCCTTCCTATAAAATAAACAATAATTCTAAGTAAAATGCCAACTATGATGATTGCACCCTAGAAAAAATACTTTCATATGCTTAACTTATAAGGAAGGATTCATTTTCTTTCTTTCTTTTTTTTAGCTATGAATTAGAAAGCTAAGCATAACAGGAGAGGAAATAAAGATGATATAACAGCACTTCATAACTATTGTTGCCCTAACCAGTTTAACAGAATAGTTATTATTTATTAAATACTTTCATTAAATATTTATTATTTTATTTATTAAACATTTCAAATTAATTTTACCAATATAAAAGCTAGCTCATAAAAATGTAATGAAAGCTGGGATCATCATAATTCTATCAAAAGAATAGTTCTAATAGCACATAAAAAACTGCCTGGATTAAAAACCAAACATTTTAAGGATACCAAAAATGGATTGCTTTGTGATAATGTTATCCTCCCAAACCTCCCTCCGCATTTACTTGGAAAGTGAGCACTGATGCCCTTTACTATATCTTCTTATATAGCAATTGCTTTTAGCATTTCAAAACTGTATATTAATGTCACTGGAAAAATTAACTCTTAAAATTGGAAATTAATACCCAAATTTTTTGTTTTCTTTACTGTTAAATTTCTTAGTTGATGGGTAAACAGAATATTTTTGTTTGTTTAATTGACTTTCTGATTTGGGTGCGAATAACTTTTAGGACCCAAAAAGTAGATTTAACAATTAGTAATACCAACTTACAGTAAATCCCTGTGGCCCTCCATCTTTTACATGATATATCCCACTACCAGCTTGAAAGAGAAATGTTCCACTTCCTTGGTGATAATCGTAAGAAGCAATTCCAACTGTTCCAATGCGTTTTCTTTCTCTTAACAGTTCCTCTTCTCGAGAATACATTCCATAATCCAGTGTTGCCTAATGCAAAAGAAAAATCAACTGTTTCAAGTCTTCTGAAAACCTGCTTTTTGCTTTTAGCACTGATTTTTAATTGACCCCAAAATTTGCCAGCAACTTTAAGCAGATTAATTTGAGGAAGACTGCTGGAAGATTTTGTGGTAAAGGCTCTCTAGATGATTGTTATATACATTAGAGAATAAGAATTACGCCTCGTCACCTTGGCTTGGCATTCAAGGTTTTCTATATTACTGAAATGTAACTTAGCAGTTTTACATGTAGTTAAGAGGTTTGAATCTAGGCTTTGACCCTCCCTACAGGTATGACTTTGATCAAGTAGCTTCATTTCTTCAAAAAGGGCACAGACAAGAATCAACCAATGAATGCACAAATAAGTAGAACAACAAATAAATGTTTCTCTCTCTCTCTCTCTCCAAAAAAAATAAAATAAAAAGAGGTCTAGATAAGCTTTTTGGCAGGAATGTACCACTCTGAAATTAAGCCAGCACATTGAAAGTAAACAGAATCCTGGCAAACGCTCTCATAGTTTTTTTAATTCATTATATCACTTTTTAAAAAATATCTTTTTGTAAATCCTCACCTGAGGATATGTTTAATATGTTTACTGATTTTAGAGAGAAAGGAAGGGGATGGAGGAAGAGAAAAGAAGAGTGAAACATTGATGTGAGAAAAACATCAGATCAGTTGCCTCCTGTATGCGCCCTGACCAGGAATTGAACCTGCAACCTAAGTATGTACCCTGACCAAGAATCAAACTCTTTCAGTTTACAGGCCAATACTCCAACCAACTGAGCCACACTGGCCAGGGCTCTTACTGTACCTAATTTATAAAATAAACATACATAAACTGTATCATATGTATAGGAAGAAAAGTTGTGTATATAGGGCTCAGTATTATCTGTGGTTAACAGGCATCCACTGGGGGTCTTGAAATGTATCCCCCACAGATAAGGGGAGACTACTGTATAGCCATACAATGTAATATTAGTCAGCCATAAAAATAAATGAAGTATTGTTATTTGCTACAATGTGGATACATCCAGGAAATATTGTGTTAAGTGAAATCGGCCACGAAGCCCCACCTATTGTATAGGCAAATCTCTAGTGACTCAAAGAAGATTAGTGTTGCCTAGGCCTGGGAGTAGGGAGCTTGGGGAGATGGGGAGAGATTGCTAATGTGTTTCTTTTGGGGATGACAAAATGTTCTAAACTTAGATTGTGATAGCTGCACAACTCTGTGAATACACTGAAAACCACTGAACTGTGTTCTTTATGTGAATTGCATGGTCTGTGAATTATATCTCAAGAAAGCTGGTTAAAAAACAAAAGGATGCAAAAGCATATTCCATGCTGACACTAATCAAAAGGAAGATGGAGTGGCTGAATTAATATTAAAGTAAGTTTCACAGTAAAGAATACTGCTAGAAAGAAGGTCATTTCCTAACAATAAAGGATTTGATTTATCAGGCCACAATGATTCTACCCACTAACCATTTCAAAAGAATAAAACAAAACTAAGAGCTACAAAGAAAAATGGTCAAATCTACAATTATGATTGGAGATTTCAACATTCTCTTTCAATGATTGATAGAACAAACAGAAAATCAGTAAGGACAAAGAAAACTTAAACAATATAATAAACCAATTTGATCTAATGATCATTTATAGACCTGACAACAGCAAAACACATACTCTTTTCACGTGAACACAGAACATTTACCAAGATGAACCATATTCTGGACCATAAAACAAGACTCGGTAAATTGCAAAAGATTCATGTAATTAAAGTATGTTCTCTGATGCACATCTACTTTAAATACAAAAGCCCAACTGAATTTCTGCCTGTAAATAAATGCTAAAAAATACACCAAATCACAGGAATAACAATGTCTAATCCTACCTGAAAAAGATCCAAAAGAGGTTTCCAAGAAAGCATTAGGACTGCTGCTTTGTTGATGGTTTTGGGAATTTCAGAATAAAACAGTGTATTTTCTCTGTTTTCACCAGACATAGCTATAAGAAAAAAACAATTGTTTTTAAAATCTTTTTTTTTTTGTTTATATCCTTTCTAGTAAGTGTGTGGTGGTTTTATTTTGTATTATAGTTTTAACTGGCATTTCCCTCGTAACTAATATTATTGAGCATCTTTTCCTGTGTTTATTTGCCATCCATACACCTTCCTTTAAAAAAAACAAAAAAC
The DNA here is from genome assembly GCF_987537825.1 of Furipterus horrens. Taxonomy (NCBI): domain Eukaryota; kingdom Metazoa; phylum Chordata; class Mammalia; order Chiroptera; family Furipteridae; genus Furipterus; species Furipterus horrens. The sequence goes on from NW_028327173.1 coordinate 168,020,143, forward strand.
ATTTATTTATTTTCAGAGTGAGGGGAAGGGAGGGAGAAAGAGAGGTAGAGAAACATCCATGCAATCAGTTGCCTCTCACGCATTCCCAACTGGGGACCTGGCTCGCAACCCAGGCATGTGCTTTGACCAAGAATTGAACTGGCGACCTTCCGGTTCGCAGGCCAGCACTCAATCCACTGAGCCACACACACCAGCCAGGGCTATAAAGACTTCTTAAAAAATATAATGTTGGAGTTGGGAAAGGTACATAAAAATAAAAATTTAACTCAAAAAAAAAATATTGCGTGTTTCTACATGGCAAGACACTAAAAGCAAAAGACAAATTAAACCTCAAAGGAAAATACCACAATGTAGTAATTACTTCATTATATAAAAAATGCTTTAAGTCAATAAGAAAAATACCCACAACACAATAAGAAATAGGCAATGATTATAAATGGGTCACAGAAAAAGAAATACAAATGTCTTTTAAATATATATAAAGATGCTCAATCTCACTCATAAGAGAAATACAAATTAATAATGCAATGGGATATGGCGATGAAATGTACAGCATGTTGTCTATAGTTAATAATACTGTATTGTATACTTGAAAGTTGTTAAAAGAGTAGATCTTAAAAATTCTTGTCAGAAGAGAAATACTTTTTTGTTAACTATGTACGGAGACTAACGTTAACTAGACTCACTGTGGTGATCATTCTGCAGTGCACACAAATACTGAAGCATTATGTTGTACACCTGAAAACTAGTATATGTCAATTATACCTCAACTTAAAAAATAATAATTTAAAAAAACCTACAATGAGACTGCTGTTCACTAAATGGACTGAAAAAAGATAAGTTTTGATTACTCATTGTTTATACAGGTGTGGAAAAATAGATACTCAGATACAATGCTGACAGGAATATAAACTCCATAACCTTACGGAGGGGCAATTCGACAGTATCAATCAAAATTCAGATTATATGCACTTTTGTCCCAGCAATTCTACTCTTTGGAATTAGTTCTATAAGTAAATTCACACTGTACAAAATAATCAAATACAGTGATGTTCACTACCTCACCTTTTTTTTTTTTTTTTAAAAGACAGAGGGGATGGGAGGGAGAGAGAGAAAGAGAAACATTGATGTGGGAGAGACACATCCATAGGCCACCCCTCACATGCACCAGTCAGGGACTGAACCCGCAACCCAGGAATCAAACCTACAACCTTTAGTTCATGGCATGATGTTCCAACCAAGCTACACTGGCCAAGACACTACCTCACGATTTGTAGTAGCAAAACAGAACAACCTAAATGCCCATTATTAGAGGTCTGGTTAAATAAAATATGGCACAATTATATAATGGAATACTCTGGAGTTGTTGAAAAAAAAAAAGAATCTATCATTATCAATATGGATTCCTGCAGAGAGTATCTCTTAAAACACACACACACACACACACACACACGAAAGAGGAGGAAACCTATTTAAAAATTTAGTAAAGAAAAAAAATTAATCAGTGGTATAATATATTTAATTTAGACAGACCTTAATTTGAAGTGAATGGACTCAGGAAGAAGAGACTAAAACCAGCCATGGTTTAAAAAAATGAAAGTAACAGCTGTTGAAAGTGGGAACAAACTAATGGTTTTATAATTAGTGTTCCTAATCAGACCATTACTAAGGAAAGGCTTTTTGAACTACCTTTAGGAAAATAATTTCTGGCATCTTTAACTTTGACATTGAAAATAAGATCATGATCAATTCATGATTTGTTACCTGAAAGTAAAATAAAGTTAATGGGACAAACCAAAATTAAAACAGCACCAAAACTGAAGTGCTTCAAAGCAGTTTTTTTTTCCCCCTTTAATGGAACCATCACTGATGCATTATTCACCAATTGTATCTAGATTCTAAGTTTGAATTAATAAAGCATTTCCTCTCAGAAACTGACTTCATACTCACCAAGGTAATAGATCCTGTCTGAATGAGGCCCATCTGGATCATTCCTCTTCACAAACATAAAATCATGTGGTGCCTTAGCCATCATGTAGCCATGGTATTTTCTGGTATCAGCAAGCAGTTTTTTAAGCTGACTCCAGGAATATCGCTCAACATAAAACGGCTCCAATTTAGGCCGATCCCCTGATTCAATATTCTCCTCACACTCTGCAGTTTCAAAGATCTCAACACCCAGCTGTTCTGTTTCCATTGCTGCTGCCATGTTGCATTTTCCTAGAAAAACAAAGTGCATAGTTGTTCTCAGGCATGCCTTCTCTTATATTAATCAGAATGACAGTCTGATAGAGACCCCTGACCTATCAGAATGAATGCAATGGGAAGTCTTTGGGGTTGCAGTTTGAAACCTTCAAATGTCATCATGATCAGCAACAGGTCTGAGGGATGAGTTTTACCTGCCAGCATCGAGCCCGTCGACTCCTAGCTGACTTGGCATAGACAGTGTAAAATTCATTTGTAAGGACGATTAGCATACTCACAAATGTTGAGACTTTCAGAAGCTCTATGCCAGTTTTTTGCATCCGTTCCCCCAAAAAGAGGCAAGAAAAAAAAATGCTTTTCAGCACAGTTGCAATGAAACCTAGTAAGAAAATAGCTCCCTCTTCTATGTTCAGTTTAAAGATGACATATAGAAAAAAAAATTGAGGTCATGTCTATTTCACAGTGACTATTAATTCCTTTGGAAAACTTTCTAAAAGGCTCTCCTTAGGCATCTCTTGCCAAAATTCCTTTTTTCTTTCCCACACTGGAAGGAAACAGGCCATATGCCAGTTGGCTGTTATGCTCCATCCAAGAGAATGTCAACAGGGAAGCTAAATGTGCTAAGGGAGTTAAAGTGCTTCTGCATTCTAAAAAGTGACACATTTAATAAATGTGGACTTCTTCAGCTAGGAGAAACAATCATGAGTAATTAGAATAGTGATAAAATTGTTGCAAACAACATGCTTTTAATAATCTTCCTAGGGCATTTACCTAACATAAATACTGTTCCCTTTTAATTGGAACCCCAAGCAACAAAAAAATAGAAAACTTAACTGGCTGGTACCTTTTTGTCTTCTGCTCTTTCCTAAACATCACTATCTTATGATCATTTGTGGGACTCTAGACTGTAAGGAATTTATGTGACTATTATTATAAATTATACAAGTGTTACTCTCCCAATTAAATGAGGAAAAAACTGTCCCCTTTTTAAGTGGCTTTAATAGTTGATACAGAAGGCAACTGCCATTTGTATTAATATTTTGATAAAAGTCTGAGCCCAACTTACCAGTTCAAACCACGGTGTTAACATTTCAACTATTAATGATGTTACAAACCCAAAAGAGGATGTCTTTTTACTTTATCTATTTCAATACTAAAATGTACAGGAGCAAAGTATCAGAGAAAATAACAAGCCGTATTTATTATAAGCCATTGTGTGATATGTGACATGCATTATTCAGGACATTACCAAAAAGAAGCAACATAAACAGAAATTCTGGGGCAACGCTTTTTAAAGTATTTAATGTCAAAAACTTGTGGACTTGGGAGATTGCATTTATGTAAGCAATTTCACATAATTATTAACCACTTCTAAGACAATCGATACATGGTGTATATTTAATGTCTTTTTAAAAGCTCAATTTTGCAGGTTAACAGATCATGGTAAGAACTACCAACCACATAGAAAAAGTAATCTGTAGGTGTCAGTTGTGAATTAGCCCATCAGGAATGCATTATGGCAGGGGTCCCTAACCCCCCTCTTCCCCATCAGTGGACACCGCTCTAATTACCACCTGAGTTCCACCTCCTGTCTCCCCCAGACTACACCCCAGTTTGTGGAAAAATTGTCTTCCATGAAACTGGTCCCTGATGCCAAAAAGGTTGAGGACTGCGGCATTACGGCAATGCAAATGACCTAAACTGTGTAGCTAGAATACAGTGTCTTTTTCATGCTACAGTGAACTGTATTACCACTTACAATGTAGCAAAAGTGGCCAGAAAAGCCACTGAAGTTATATCAGGTATACAAAGTATAACATTATTACAAGTTCATTACTGTATACAACTTGTAATATTATTACAACTGGGCTTTTACCACCAATGATTAAAATCCAAACAGCTCAGCAGAGAAAATGTCCTTTATCCTTTAGTTCAACTGGTATTTAGCACATGGACATTAAGTGGCAGTACCTGACAAAGGTGGCTGTTTGCCCACCTAAAAGCTAGTGTAGACTACTTTCTATCAAATATGTCAGCGATTTTCAACTGGTGTGCCACAGGAATTTTTACAACATGCAAAACCTATTTAGTCAGGGGCACTGACCTCTTTTCACTTAGGTCATCAAAAAAAATGACAACAGCCAACACAACATTAGCTGCCTGCTGTGAATAAATCAAAATTATACCTTTTTTTTGGTCAGAATGGCAAGAAATAGAATATATTTTTGGTGTGCAGCAGAATTTTAATAATTAGTTAATGTGTGCCATGAGATGAAAAAGGTTGAAAATTGTTGAAATATGTTCATGTATCTAGCTTTTTTTTTTTTTAAGGATTTTATTTATTTATTTTTAGAGAGAGGGGAAAGGAGAGAAAGAGAGAGAGAGAAACATCAGTGTGTGGCTGCCTCTCGCACACCCTCAACTGGAGACCTGGCCCACAACCCAGGCATGTGCCCTGACTGGGAATTGAACCGGCAACCTTTTGGTTCATAGGCCGGCACTCAATCCACTGAGCCACACCAGCCAGGACTCTAGCTTTGTTTTTAATGGAATGAGAGAAGCATCTACACAAACTGGGCTCATTTTTCTCAGTTCCCCTTGTTAAATTTGGAATTTCATCTCCAAGAATACAGCTAGGAGGAACAGAATCATAGGTGTGGAGATCATTTGCAGGGTTATCAGCTGGGGGGGCGGGGGAAGGGGAAGAAATGGGGATATGGTGCAGGGATTAAGGAGCATAATTAGTTGGAACAAAACAGACAGGGGAAAGTTAAGAATAATATAGGAAAAGGTGAAGCCAAAGAACTTATATGCATGTCCCATGGACATGAACTAAGGGGGGGTGGGATTGCTAGAGGGAAGGGGAGTACTGGGAAGAGGGAAGCAAAGGGAAAATAAATTGGGACTACTGTAACAACATAATCAATAAAATATATTTAAAAAGAGGGGAAAAAGAAAAAGAATAGGGCTAGGGAATAGAACAACGAGCTAAGCATACAGACTTCTGAAGTCTTACTGCCCAGCTTCTCAAGTTATCATTCACTTGATGGACATCTCTCCTCTATAAAATTTGCATTAGCTTGTACTTAAGTAAAATTATTGGTATTCCTAAATTGTACAAGGTCCCTGGATTATTTCTTTCTTTCTATACAGACCCACACACAAATTTTACAGTTCAAATGACACTACTACTACCTGCTAATGGTAAATGTATATCCTGCATTTCCTAGGAGAGACCAGATATATATTTTTAGTTATTTACACAGATGTGTAACAAAGTGACTTAATTTCCAGATTTCCCTAACATTTCTATACAGATACATTCTTAAGTAGGTCAGCATACCTTGTCAGCACAGTCCTGACATTTCAGTGCCCCACCTAGCTCCTCATTTAAGGCCCTTCCCTGCTGCTTACCTGATTGTATTTTCATCTGCTCAGATCTCTTCCACATTCAAAGAGACCTTTCACAAGTGACTCAACTTCAAGCATAGATCCCTCTGCTCATCCTGCTCTCTTCTCACAGGAGTCTTTCCTCTTCTTACCATCCAATCCTGTTCACCAAAATAATGATATAAGCTATAAGGCTTGCTGATCATTATTAAAAAAAATCATATGTAACCAAAAAGATTAAATTTTAAGTGTCAAACAGTAATTAAAACTGATACAAAAATATTCTACTTAATTAAAATGTCTGAATTATTTTGTATCTTTTAATTAAAATTATAAAATTATTTCAGAAATGTATAGCCCAATTTACTCAAAACAATATCTTAACAATACCCAGACATACAATAAAAGTTATAGAAAGCTTTAAAAACTCTAAAAGACGTACAGATGTGAGGTTAGTCTTGGCTATGGCAAATCCTCAAAAATGACTGATGATTAACAAAATTAATTTCTATGGTACTATTCCTCTTACATGATACACTTGTATAATTTTACATAATACGTATTGAGCTGGTGGGAGACAGAATAAATTCCATAGAATAACCTTAAGAATTATAGAATAGGCCCTGGCCAAGTAGCTCAGTTCGTTAGAGCGTTGTCCTGATAACCAAGGTTGCAGGTTCCATCCCTGGTCAGGGCACATACAAGAGTCAACCAGTGAATGCATGTATAATGGAAAAACAAATTGATGTTTATTTCTATAAAATCAGTAAGGAAAAATTTAAAAATCAATTATAGACTAGGCCATTTTTGTGGAAAGGGAACTAATTGCATTTAATAATTTAAAATTTTCACAAGACAAAGAATGTATTATCCATTTTAAATGCATTCCTCTTATGCTTCTTTCCTTTCCATGTACACTCTGAAAATAACCGAATTATGTAACTTCTCTGGAAAAGAAAGCATTCAGATGGTTGAAACTATGACTTAGTAAAAGAAAAATAAAGGAGGATTTGTGATTACATCAGTTACTTTATCAGTTTTAATTCTGGGCTCTGCTAAGCGCAAGCTGGCGGTGTTGGAGAGACACGGTGAGAAAAACTCGAGGGCAAATGGAGGGAAAATGGTGAAGTATGATGCACCGCTGCAACTGACGAGGTGGACACCTTCCCATGCACTGTAAGCCCCTCAGAGACGAGCATATTGGATTTAAAAAGCTTCATGACAGCTTCCCATGCACTATAAGCATATTGGATTAAAAAAGAGCTTCAGTAAGGACACTTGAATTTGGACCCACTTAAGTATCATCTCTGTATTTTTAATCCAACGGCCAGATCATGGTCCACTTAAACACACAAAGTCTCACTGAAGCCAGCTATTTCACTTTTCAGGGTCCACAGCTAATTGAGAGGTTCATCATCAGCGAGTGGGCAAAGATTTTGAAAGCTATGAATGAGGAATGTCAAGAAGAGGGATTGGGGAGAGGCCATGTCTTAGAAGTCTTGGGAGAAAAATGTGTGATAAGAGAAATTTTAAAAACTAAAGTATCTATCCTGTCCCAGGAGGGTGAAATAGAATGCGAGGGGGCTGGTGAGAAGCGAAGGGAGGGAATCGACCTTGACTGAGGCAGTATAAAGAAACGAACACCAGCTGGGAAACCAGAAAGTCTCAGTTCAAGTGACTTCAGCCGGGGTTTAGGCAAATGCCTTCGCCCCTCTGGGCTTCCGTTTCGTTTCTCATCTGTAAACCCAGCTCCCAACCCCACGGATGCTCAATTAAGAGAACGAACGTGGAAGTCCGAAGGCCAGCACCCAGCGCTCAGGGGGTACCCAGTGAACGTTGGTTGACTCGGAATTTCAGAGCCTCATCTTCCTCTTCCGGCAAGTGGGGCCCCGCCACGGTCCCTGGCCCGCGCAAGGCAGCGCGCCAGGTAAACCACAGAGCGGGCTACCACGGAGAACGCGCGGGGTGTCCCCTCGGTGAAGCGGAGAGGGCCCGGGCGGGCTGGGGCCCAGGCCTCGCGGGCGAAGAAGAAGGAGAGGGGGCGGATACTGCACCTTCTCCCCCCCGGCCCCGCCCGGACCGTCCCGACGCGTGTTACGGAGCGGGCCTGCGCCGCTTCATGCCGCGCCGCCTCTCCTCCCGATCCGGCTGCCGCAACGGCTTCGGCGCCGACGGCGGCGCCGGCGGTAACTGTAACGGAACGCGGTACTTAAAGGCAGCAACGGGGACTGCTCCCGGGGCTCCCTTGCTTCGGCACTTCCGGTTCCTAGCGACCCGCCCCTCGACCAGCGCCGCCAAGAAGGCACCGCTCCTTGCTGGGTGGGGTCTGTTATGACAGTGCCTTCTCGTGGCCGGAGGAGCGAACGGGGCGTGGGAAGGAGACTGGGTTAGAGTGGGGGACTGAGATGAAATCCAGAACCGCACTAGCGACTTGCAGGAAGTCACAGGACGCATTGCGGCGCGTCTCTACTCATCCATTGCTTTCATTCAAATATATATCGAGGGCCTGCCCTATGCCTGGCGGAGTTGGAGTTGTAGGCGCTCAGATTATAGCAAGGAGCAAGCCAGGCAAAAATTCCTACCTCTTCATGGAAATTACGTAGAGCTCGAGGGACCAGGGCCACGGTGATCCACTGAGCGTCCCATTGTTATGGTGAAAATAAACCTGAACTTGGAGTCAGAAAGCTTGGCTCTAGTACTAATTAGTGGCCTTCAGCAGATCTCACAGTCTCTTTGAACTATTTATCTGTAAAAGAGGTACAATAACATGTCACTTAGTTGCAATTAAGGAAAACCATGTGTGTCACACTAACACATAAAGATGGAGAAACTGGGGCCCAGGGCAGAGAAATGAGTGACACTTGCTATAAATAAACCAGAGGCAGGTCCCTTAATCTACAATTTCTTTTCTAGTCTACATCATACATTCGCTGAAAGAAAGAGAAAAGGGGAGCTTGGGGAGATGATTGAGGAATGGTAGGCTAGTACAAAACAGTGGGAAAGCTGGGCCTCCGCTATTTCTATTATTACAAGGAACCATGTGTCAGAGGTGTGTGTCATTAGGATTTATTATAATAGCACTAATAAAAGATCCATTTGGGTGTCATTTCCATTCCTCAGTATGTAATAATTCACTCTGAGGTTAAATGAGTCTTCCCTCAGGTTATTTACAGTTGAGCTCCCCTAAAAGAAAGGTACAGTCGTTTTCACTTGAATTCCTTATGAATTTGCTGCACATGACCCAATACTAGGTTTTAAGGCTTTGAATATACATCCTAACAAATACAATGAAATATACTGCACTTCCTTTCATCCATCCAACAAAATGTCTGTTGGCTCTCTGCCACATGCCTGACCCTGATCTAGGCACTGAGGCTACAATAGTGACCAAAGTAGGCAAAACACCTGTCTTTGTGCAGTTTGCATTCTAGTAAGAGATAAAAGACCTCCTGAAAAACAAACAAAAAATATATAATTTTATGGATTTTAAAAAACAAGTCCTGAGGAGGTAAAGGACTTGCCTAAGTCACATGGCTAATTTTTGATTGAACTAGATTTGAATTCAGAGTTCATGGTTTCCAGTATTATTATCTTTCTCTATGGCAGACTTAAAAAGCCTCATACCCTGAGAAAGCTGTAGGGGAACAACTCCACCATGCATATGGCAGCCTTGCATGTATCCATATAGGCCTCAAAGGCAAAGGCTTGAACCAAAGCATTTCTGACTCTTAGCAGAATGCCTTATGACCTCTCCAGAACAGGAGAGGATGGGAAGCTTATGAGGACCTCAATCAATCAGCAACACGTACTAATATCTTCCTGGATTTAGATCATGATTCAGATCAAAGGAAGAGACAACTCTGGGAACCCCGGTTTCCCAGAAGGGCATGCCCAAAACCTATTGGATATCACTACCTGTACCACCTCTACCCCAAAACAAGCATCATTCTTTCAATTTGAATTTAGAGTAGACACAACTTTTTGACATCATTAAAGAAATATCCACCAATAATCCCGCTATCCTACCATAACTTTTATTTTGTATACATAGTTTACATATGTAGCAGGAGCAGCATTTTCAAGCCACATATAGATGTGCGCACACATTTAATTATCCTTACTTTTTCTATCATTCAACCCAACCTGTATTGATATGACCCATTTCACTACCTAGTAAAAAGTATAATCCTGATTAATTTCAGTCAAACCCACTCATACAATTCAGGATCTTCCCTGGTGAAGGGGATAATGACCAGTCTTTTGTCTATACCAGGATCAGAGCACATACAAGAATCAACCAATGAATGCATAAATAAGTAGAAAAACAAATCTCTCTCTCTCTCTAAAGTCAATAAAATAAAATAATTTTTTGAAAAGGAAGGCCATGTGAACACACAGGAACACACACAATCACAGAGAAGACCTTGTGACAACAGAGGCAGAGATTGGACTGATGCTGGTACAATTCAAAGGACACCAAGGATTGCCAGCAACCACCAGAATCTAGAAAGAGGCAGGAAGGATTCTCTCCTAGAGCCTTCAGAGCATGGCCCTGCTGACACCTTGACTGGACTTCTAGCCTCCAGAACTGAGAGAATAAATTTCTATTGTTTTAAGCCACTTGATTTGTGATACTTTGTTTTGGCAGTTCCAGAAAACCAGTGGCAGCTAATCCTCAGGTGTGACCATTCCCCTTATTATGCACCCAATTAAATATGTTATCCATTAGTTTCCAGTTGTCAGTTCACACTCTCTGTTCCTTTTCACTCCAATTGCTGGCCCTTCTCAGATACTCTCCTGAACCTACACCCACACCCAGGAAGCCTCACGCCCTCTCTTGCCAGTCCTCAACCTCCATCTCCACTCACTGCTGGTACACTGGGGCACTCCTTCTCTCAGGTCCTGCACTAAACTTGTCAGGAGGGGTGAGGATCTATCCATACTATCTCCCTCAGCTTTGGAGAAGCCCTTAAGGGGAGGTGAGGACAAGACTCGGGCTCCTTCTCAAGGGTACTCCCTTACTTCCCTCTTGACTTTCCCCTCCCTCCTCACCTTGGAAAATTTTTATTTAGTCTACATATTATTCCAAATATTTCCTGTCTTGAATGTGTAGCTGGAATTTGATTATTTGTTCTCTGGTCTTACCATTAAAACTTGCAGAAGACAATGGTTGCCCCACGCTAGCTCCCTAAATTGGGAAGGATCAAGGGTTATAAAGGAGGAAAACAAAAACAGAAGTTACTGCCCAGTATTTACCACTATATAAAGTTGTAATGGGAATTATAAAAATTTTAAATCATACATTTTTAATATTACTAGTTTCTAATTCATCACGTTGCATAGCTATATAGTTTTTCAACTGAGTAGTTGTACTACAAGTCAATTGGTCATTCTTGTTTAATTTTCATCTTTGTACCATGTAACAGCATAAATGTTTTCATATATACATCTTTTTTCCTTGAAATTATTTTATTGGAATAAAATCTCAAAAGGGAAGTTACTAGGCCAATTAGCATAAAGTTCTCCATTTTTCTTGGTATATATTGCAAAATTGCTTTCTAAAATGATACCATGAATTCATTTTGCCCTTATCTACATTCAGTGTGTGTGCCAATTTCACTAAAATTTTTTTAGTACTGGGCATTATCATTGATAAATATATTTTAAGCATATACTTCATGAAATACATTGGGTTAGATACTACGGGATACCAAAAGGAGGCAATCTGTGACCTAGGGAGATTTATAATTTAGTTGAGGAAACAGATCATAAGCAAATAATGTATACACTGATAGTAGTGGACTACAGGAGATTTAGGGCTAGAGTTTGTTTTTCCACTTTCCCCATTTTTTTAAATCCCTTTTCGGGGCCATAGTATAAACAAAGCTGCAATAATAACAAAGGGCATTTTACCTTCATTTTTCATATTTAAGTTTTTAAATCAGTAATACTATCACATGATTCAAAGTTTTTGAAGTATAAAAAGGTATATAGTAAAAAATGTTGTCCCATCCTGGTCCTCCAGTCACCCAGTTTCCTTTTTCACAAGAAACTTATGGTATTGACTTCTTGCATATATGCTTTCCTGTAATATTTTATGATATATAAAAATGTGTGTGTATATCTATATATATCCCACTACTCAAGTATTTTAATACAAATGGTAGCGTACTTACCCACTGTCTGCACCTGGCAACCACGAAGGTAGCTCAGAGAGCTGAATGGGGTTAAAGGCCATTCTTCATCCCTAACAGTTGAGCCTGGGGTGGGTGGGTGGAGCATCTCTGCACATGCTTTGAGCTGTGGCTTGACAGGCTATGGATGACTGGCTGCAATTCTACCCTCTTGGCATAATGAGGGGATGACAGGGCTCTGAGCTGGGTGCCCGCCATTCTACAGTGGATGCCTGGGCTGATCCGGTGAGTCTCCTTTTCCACTCTTAGCTTTGTGCTGTCTAGATAGAGAAACCTGATCTAAGCTAAGGGTATATGGCCGGGTGATTCTCGATGAGGCACAAAAGAGCCACATTCTACAGCTCATTTTCTAGAACTTCTCCCAGGAATAAAAAATTCTGTAAAAAGGTGAACAAGAATGTGCATGATCATTTGCCAAAGGTAGAAAAGTAGTCTGAAGCATTGAGCTTGTGCTTCCTCCAAAGCAAGCACTCAGCACATGTTTCCTGTGGCCTAGAAGGGAGAGATGGCCCAGAGCCAAATGGGACTGGGAAGGCAGGACACGAGGTAAAACACGAGGCAGGACTACAAGGTAGGACACAAAGACAGTGCTTAATTTGCATTATCATTTTACTAGTATTATCATAAAACCGTACGTACTTGAGCTTGGCAATTCCTCTTGGTCCTCCTTTTTTTTCTTTTATATCCCCTCTGCCATCTTTTAGTTTTATGGTTTACCTGGATGCTACTCTTTTCCCTTTCCATTTCATTTTTCTTATGACTGGATTTCCCCTGGGGCGAGGGTGTACAATACTTGGCCTCTTTTCAGGAAAATTTAGAAATCTGGTAAGAACATTGGAGGAGACTGACTCTAACTCTCTCATTTGATAGATATGGAAACTCAGGCCAGGAGAAGTCATTCATTAGGTTAGTGGTCATTGAACCAGGCTGGGTAGGCCCCTTGAGGCAAAATGTCAAGGTTCAATCTGTAGCTCTGGCCTAGGAGCTCATTTGGTTAGAGCATCATCTCCATATACCAAGGTTCTGGGTTTGATCCCCAGTCAGGGCACATGCAAGAAGCAACCAATGAGTGCATAAATAAATGGAACAACAAATCAACATTTCTCTCTCTTCCCCCTCCCTCTCTCTACATCTAAACATCAATAAGGTTTTAAAAAAATATTTTTTAAATTCAAAGCTATCAGGTTTACTGCTTTCATTATCTCATACCTGGCAGATTATATCACCTTCAACTGGTATGTGTACTACCAATTCCTCCTCACTGACACGTCATTTTGTGAGCACATATTTGATTTTGCTAATCTACTGTTTAACAAACTTCCTTGGCTCCCATGTGTCTGTGGGATACAGAACAAACACCTCACTGAAGCAAATAAAGACTTTCCTAATCCACTCCCTATCTGTGTTTCCAGATCTAGGGTGACCTCTCTTCTCCAGGCCCTTAACCCCCAGCAGTCAGAACCTCCACATCTCTTCACCTTTGGACTCCTGCTCTGAGCTTCCACTGCCCTACCTGTGCTACTTCCTCTATCAAATTCCTGCTCACATGTCATTGTCCAGCTCTCAAGAATTTGCTCTCAAAAGCTGCCCATAGTTTCTATAACCCTCAGTTCCTACCTTCCTGCCTCTTTGGGAACTCGGTATTTCCCATATTAAAACACTCTATATGCTATACAATCCACCCCTGAGTTAAATGTTTCCTCAGAGCTGGCATCATTTCTCTTTCATCTTTGTATCCCTGTGTTCAGCACTTTGGTAATAAGTAAATGAGCACTAACAGAATTGAAGTATAAATTCCATTTTTGCCCTAGACTTCTGGTTTTCACAGTAACGTTGCTTTCTCACTGTGGCAGAGTTGAACATGAAAATGAATACAGATGAGATAGTTGAAACTAGACATAAATTAATGTTTTCTCTAGTTTGGGTTTCCTCTCTTAAGAGAGGCAAATCTCCTGCTCTATCCAATATGATAGCACTAATATGTGGCTATTTAAACTAATTAGAAGTATATACAATTAAAAATTCAGTTTCTCATTCTCAACAGCCACATTTCAAGTAGGCAAAAGCTTAATGTGGCTAGTGGCTACAATATTGGGCAGCTCAGAATAGGATATTTCCATCAGTACTGTAAATCTCTGACCTTTATACTTAACTGTCCCCTCTAAGAACACTCTTCCATCCTCTTCCCACACTGCTCCCTCTTATAACCACCATTATCTTTATTGTCTGTAATCACTTGCATCTTTGTTTTTTTTAAACTTCATAAATGCAACAAATACTCATTGAGAACTGACTATGAAATTTTTCAAATATAATACAGGACGCCCAGATAAATTTGAAATTTTAAATTCTTGACATTACAGACGTCCCCTACTTGTGTCTTTGAATAGACTGAGGATTCCAGGTTGCCAGGGACTGTTTCTTAACTGTTGTCATCAATAGCTCCAAGGTTTGGCCTTGTGCCCCAGGACGATAAGTAGGTGTTCAGGAAATGTGTAATGACTGACAGAATGGGAGAGACCTTCCAGATACAGCAGTTCCGAGCTCTCTCCCTATGCTGACCGGTTTCTCGTGAGTCTCCCGCGTTTTTTTTTATTTAATTTTTGAGCTTACCTAAAAGCATCGCGCTAAAGAACTGAGCGAAGCGCGGTGCACCTGCTTGGATGGCTACTCCCGAGGCTGCCGCAGCCGGCTTCTGCGTCCCACGCTCTTGGGCCCGCCCCTTCCCGCCTTCGCCCCGCCCCAGCCTCGTGGGGCTCTTGCCAAGTCCGGGAGCCCGCGCTTCCACCAACCGCCTTGTCACTGCGCAAGTGCGGCCGGAGAGCGTGGGGCTTCTCGAGGCTGCGGGCTGCGGGCCCTTAGGAGGGCGGGGGTTTGCGGCCTGCGTTCGGCCGGCTCCAGTCGCTCACTTCCAGAGGCAGCGAGGCGTAGCGAGTAGATTCTCCCTGCGTCCTGGGCTGTGTGGCCATGGAGAATCAGGTGCTGACGCCGCACGTTTACTGGGCTCAGCGACATCGCGAGCTGTATCTGCGCGTGGAGCTGAGTGACGTGCAGGTAAAAGCCGGGTCCGGGCGGCGGGACGCGCGCAGGGCCGGGCCTCCCGGGACTCACGGGACCTACCTGGATCCCCTGGTCCTTTGTCTGGGTGCGCGCAGGAGAGCCTGATGTGCACCAACGCGATTTGGGTCGGGTACATTCACGGCGTCCAGCCTCGGGTCCAGGCCACGACCCTTGAGGACTGCGGGTACCTTCGGGTGCTGCGTGAGCCTCGCGGCGGCCTCGGAATCTGCCCTGGGCCTCCTCTTTGTTCGTAGTCTTCGTCCCGATGGAGCCCGAGCCCGGCCCTGGAGGCCTGGTGGTCAGAGTTTGGGGTTTGCTGAGGCCGTTGCAGGCGTGGGATGAACTCGTTGGGTACAGTGTGACATTGGCTTGCTGGGCCGTGGTTAGATGACTAGAGCTGGCGCGAGAGGTCTCGCCAGTCCCTTCGGACGTTCACGAGGCCTGGCACTGCCTCAGAGGGGCCACACCCACCCCCAACCAGTCATTGATGGAAATCATTCTTGTTAATTTTCAAGTCCAGAAGGTCTCAAAGAAATGGTTTTTACCGCTTGTTCCGAAGGTTGTGAACTCGGGTTTGCTGAGTTGCATAGAGAACTTAAAAATTACCTTCTCTTATATTGAGCATTCATGGTTGATCTCTTTGGCTCCCGATGTGAACAAGCTGAGGCCTCCTCATGGTGGAGATCTGTGGACCTCAGTATCCCCATAATTCTATCCAAACCGTCCAGGATTTCAGTCTTTGAGGAACTGGAGTTTTTGGTCTGGACTGTTCTTTCTACAGTCATCCTTACTTCCTGCTCTCCTTGACATCTATGGTACTTTGTAACCTCCTTCATTCCACTTAAACTCTCTCTCTGAATTTATGTTGTGATCTGTCAGCCTGTCTGGCATATTGTCTTGCAAGGTGTAGGTGCACTTTGTGGATTTAAATTTGTTGAGTTTAATCTTAACATCTAGAATATAAACCTGTTTTCCCATTGAAAGATAAAAGACAATACTAGCCAGAATGCCTTTAAGTAGGCTGTGACATGGCTCAGTGTGCCATTTAACCAGGCTGAATTATACTTTTGCCTCAGAGATTGAATAAACGCTCTGTGTTGCCTGTCTCTTCTCTCCTCCAGCATGTCTTAATGAACAATGGAAAAGACAAAGATTTTGTAGATAGGGACCAAAGCCTCCATCTAGAGAGGGCTTTTTCCAGCAATCAATAAGAAAAGTCTGGCGTGTTAAAACAGCCTCTCTTTTTAAGTGTTTAGCATTATGTAGACTAGCGATTTTCAACCTGTGTTCCACAAGAATTTTTAAAACATGCAATACCTGACTATTTACTCAGGGGCGCGGACCTCTTTTCCCTTACATGGTAAAAAAAAAAAAAAAAGAAAAAAGAAAAAATAATTACACCTATTTATTTTTTGTCAGATCGGCAAAAAATAGAATATTTTTTTGATGTGTCACAGGATTTTAGTAATTAGTTTATGTGTGCCATAAGATGAAAAAGGTCGAAAATCGCTGATGTATACCAATTAAATGAACTCAGACTCTGCCCTCTCTAGATGTCTGTTGTGTAATGAGGATGTAATATTCTGGGATACTTTTGAAGCTACAAACAGAAAAGTTGATTTTAGGGGGGAAAGGAATGGTCATGGTGGAAACAAGTGGAAGTTAAGTTGGACAAATGAAAGAATGCATCATACTTGTCTTCTTTTCTAAAAGATTTAACCTTTAGTAAAGAAACATGAACACATGTCAATACTATTTGCTACACTTAAAAATATGAAGTTACCCCTGGCTGGTGTGGTTCAGTGGATTGAGTGCCAGCCTGCGAACGAAAAGGTCACTGGTTTGATTCCCAGTCAGGGCACATGCCTGGGTTGCGGGCCAGGGCCAGGGTTGGAGGTGTATGAGAGGCAACCACACATTGCTGTTTCTCTCCCTCTGTTTATCCCTCCCTTTCCCTCTCTCTGAAAATAAATAAATTAAATCTTTGAAAAAATATGAAGTTACATGGTTAAAATACAGTTAAAGTAAAGAAATGAAAAGGTGGAGAAAAAAAATGGAATTTTTTTTGGAAAGAGAAATCCTTTTTTTATCTTTATGGGAAAAATAAATAAATCTTGTTTTTCCAATTGAGTTTTTGTTTTTTTCTGCAATTTCTCATGTGTACTTCTTAGGCATCCATTTCAGCAACTATTAGTTTAAAAGCAACATGTTCATACCATTCATAAAAGAAATCTACCACATGTGAGATACGTACAGATATAAAGATGAGTTGGACAAATTTGGCTCTCTAAGGGCATGCTATCTAGAAGGAAGCATAGTACATACAAACAAAAAATTTAGTGCATGAGTTTGTTTATTGATAAAATTGGAGTTGAATGTTGAACCAGGTCCCTGGTATTAAAGGAATTTGTTACTTCTCTATTGTTAAGTTAGAGATGACTTCCAGAAATAAGATGAAGAATTGTTGTCAAACTGAGATTGGGAGAAGTTTCCAGAAAGAGAAAGGCAAAGACTTTTAGATTATCTGACTTGTACCATGTGAATGCCCTCCAGCCAAAGATTGCCAGGAACACACTATTTAAACAAACTGGGTTTCTGACTCTTCAGCAAGGAAAGGCATACCTCACGGAGAGCTTTGGGGTGATTTAAAAGGGTATTTAAAAGAACTGTTATAGGATGTGGACTTTGGTGATTCAGGGATGGTCTAAGGAAGTGGGATTCATTTTAGATGCTGTCATAAAATGAGGGCAATTCTATGGTTGGTCATCTGAATAAACCTTATTTAAAGGGAAGACAGACAAGCACAAGAATAAAACTGTTCATAATTGGTAGGGAAGTAGAGAGGAAGGGTGTCTGGTATCTTGCGGGTGACATAGTGGCCATATTTTTGTCTGCGCTTACAAAAAATTATCATTTTATCAAGGTTTCAGAATAACCTTGTCTGAGGCTGGTATATTCTGCGATTGTTTATGTCCAGTAGGAGAATAACATGCCTTAGCTGTGAATGCCAAGCCAGCTTTTGAATGTCAGGGCTGCTTTTTATTTTATTATTATTTTTAAATTGCTTAATTCATTAGTCTATGCAGGGCCTGTGAAACCGGTGATTCTGGCTCAGGATGAAGCAATTCATGTATTTGTTCAGTGAAAACCATTGTGGAGTACCTACTCTTGTCTCTCATTAAGTTAGGTAGGTGCTGGGTTGTTGGACAGCTTTCTGTTGCCCTTTGCTCCACCCAGCATGTCCCATAGCCTATGTTTGAGTTTTAGTATTGAATTCCAGTTTGGGGGCATCAGCTCAGCTTCCCTCTTTTTGAGACAGCGAACTATCTTTTTTTTTGAGAGACAGATAAATTTGTTTAAAACTGCAACTTAAAAAAACTCATCTCTCTCTTCTATTCTGTCTTTCGAGCTTCAGGGTTAGTGGCTGTTGAGAAACCACTACTGACGTGAGGAGAAATGGTGCACAATAAAGATTGCAACAGCAGCATTGTCTGCATTTGAGGTGCGGGGTAGCAGAGGCTAGCTGCAGTCCAGGGGGTCTAGGACACAGTTACTTTCAGAATAGAGTATTTTCAAGATAAGCATAATGGGCAGATTTGTGTCAACAACCATAGTTATTTAAGCGTTTGTTCACTTATAAAGGCCTTTGCCTGTTGCCTGTTTGTGGACAATGTGCATAGTTCTGGGACTGTTTGAAACGTATGGTTTTTGTTCTTACCCAGTAGAGTCTGGTGGAAAGAGTGGTAACTGAAGACATGAGATCGGGTCCTTGCTTTTTTACTTACTATCTGGTGGCCATGGATAACTCACTTAACCTTTATGAACCTTAGCCTCTTGATCCAAATAAATGTGAATAATAACACCTAATTAAAAAGATTGTTTTGAGGTTTGAATTGGATATTGGGTTTGAAAGTGCTTTGGGAATTTTAGTGTGCTATTCAAGTGTAAGGGGTAATTATTGTGATATTAAACCTTAAATGAGAGAACTACAAAGAGCAATAGAATGGAATAGAGTCTATGAGAAGATTTATCCACATATGAAAACTTACTGTGCAACAGTGCGGCTTTACAAATTAATATGGGAGAGGATGAACCATTCAGGAAATTGTATTGGGACAATTGGTAATCCCGATGGCAAAAAGATAGAACAAGATCTTGCCTGTGTACAAAACAGTCAACTCCAGGTAGGTTAATAACCTAAACGCAAAAAGCAAAACTATTAAAAGAGAATATAGTAGGCTGCATGGTACTGGAACAGGGAAGAATGCATTAATCAAGACACAGAAAATGAAAACCTTAAAGAAAAAGATTGACAAGTTTAAGATAAGCTTGAAGCAGGTGTTGTGGCACATGTCACTAACAAATAACCAGTATCTTGAATATATAGAGACCTACCTGTAGATCAATAAGAAAAACACATATTATCCAATAGAAAAAAAGGTAACAAAAGCAGTTTAGAGTAAAAGGAAACAAGAATGGCTAATAAATCTGAAAAGATACTTGACCTCACTTATAACCAGGGACATTTAAATTAAAACGATGGAACATTATTTCTCACATTAGATTATGAAAAATGAAGAGTCTAACATTACCAGCTGTTGGCAAGGATGTTTAATGATGGGACAGTTCTATACAGTTGGTGGTAGGAGTGTTAATTGGTACAACTGGTTTGGAGAACAGTTTGGCACTGTCTAGTCAAGCTGAAGATGTGCATATCTTTGTGACCTAGAAGTTTTGCTCCTTAGAGAAGTGCTTCTATTCATGTACAAGGAAACAGCATGTTCATTGCACTTTTTTTTTTTTTTTTTTTTTTTTGAGAGAGGAGAAGGTAGGGAGAAAGAGGGAGAGAAACATCAATGTGAAAGAGAAGCATTGATTGGTTGCCTTTCATACGGCCCCAACTGGGGACCTGGCCCACAACCCAGTCATGTGCCCTCACCAGGACTCGGACCAGTGACCTTTAGGTTTGCAGGCTGGTGCTCAACCTACTGAGCCACACCAGCCAGGGTTGCAGTAAAATGTTTTAAATCAATCTTAATTCTTATCAACCTTGATAGATTGTAGTATATTTACACAATGGCACACTGTGCAACAGCTAAAAATAAATGAAACAGAACTGCCCATATCTATGAAGATAAAGCTTAGAGATAGAATATACACTAAAAAGCAGTTGAAGAATTGTATAGACACTATGCAACTATTTATGTCATATGTAAAATAAAACTTTGTATAATGATACCCAACATGCTATAAGTGAATAAGGAACTACAGCAGGAATGGTAAGCTCCAGTTTTGGAATAGTGGTTACCTGTGAGGACAGGATGTGTTTGAGAGAGGATGGGCAGTGGGATTAAGTAATTGTATAGCTGTACTCAGATCTGTTTTATTTCTTTGGGGTTAAAAACCTAATGCAAGTAAAGCAGAATAGATGATAGGTACAGTGGTGTTTGCTAAATTTTTCTGTGTATGACTGATTGCTTGAAATATTTATAACAAAGATTAACTAAGTCTAAGCTGTTCAGAATCACAGTGAAAAAACAAACACTAATAAAGCAGTTAAGTAATTAAGTAATTTGATAACTTTTGAGTACTCACAATGGTACAGACACAGTACTAGGTGGTAGGGAGTTCTCAGTGAGCCTCATACTTATTTCATAAGTCTTTTCTGCATATATATGAATCAAACATATCAGCAAAGATAAATACTAACAATTTGAACGAGAAAGGAGACCACTGTCTAGAGAGTTAGGTAGCAGATAGTTCATTGAATTCTGTAGTTCTGTCAGAGATTATGAAAATGGGCGAATTGATTTAATTTCAGTTTATTAGATAGTAGTTGAGGCATTAGAGATTCAGAGATTAATAAGCACAGTTTCTACCATCAGGGAACTCAATTCTACAGGGACAGATAAAGCAATAAACAATAATTACAGAACAGTGATAAGTATTATAGTGAAGGTGAAGACAAGGTAGTAAGGAAGCTATTAATTTTGCTGTTGGAAGTGAGTACGTGGGAAGAGGAATTAACATTTGTTAGTGTAGCTAGCTAGACATTAATAAAGGAAGACAGAAAAGGGAATCAGAAATTATTATTCATAATAAACAAGGGTGTTGTAGCATTGCACCCACCTTCTCACCAAGGGGATTAACACCCTTTCCTGCCCTGTGTGGGGAGGAAAGACTGGCTTTCCAATCTCCCCAGGGTACAACTGGTCACTGACCCACACTATGGGTGAAGTGGGGAGGGAAGGAATAAAACAATAAAGGGGAAATTCCTCTGCTGGGCTCATGCCTGGTAGAAGCCAAGATAGTGCAGGGGGAGGACCCAACACCAGCCCCAAAGGACTGGGAAGTTGATTGGTTAGTTTGAAAGAGCATCTGCTCCTTCCTAAGCCAAGGATAATATAATCAGCTTAATAAAGGCAAGATCTCTCCCTTTCCCTCTCCCTCTCCCACACGCACACTCTCTGTCTACCTGTCTTTTCCTCTCTTTCTCCCTCCTTCTCTCTCCCTCCCTCTCTCTCTCTCCCTCTCTCTACCCCTCCCTCCCTCCCCATAATATGTGTTTGACGGTGGGCTGCTGCCTTCTCTCTCCATAGCAGCCATGTGGGGCCTAGCAGCCACCTGTGGCCGGGCAGCTGGGGAGACTCCAAGTGCAGGCTCCAAGCACCAGCTGGAGGGCAGCTGGAAACAGAGACTGCATCAGCCGGAAGGAGCAAAGGGTGCACTGGACTAAGCTTTGGCATGGCACAAAATTTCTGGACCCTGGCCATGTTTCTGGGCCTGATGGAGACAAGGCTGGACTTTTTCCACAGTGTGATTGACAGAGATGAGACACTGGGAACCTGGGGGCAGCCTTCCGTTTCTATTCCAATAAAACTTACCAGTACATTTCATTCTCTCATATGTGGGTCTCCCAAAATGCTTTTTCTGGCAACTGTAAAAGGACCCCATTTCCACTGGCAACAATTTGACCTGGACTTTGAAAGATGACTAGATAACGGAAGCTTAGAAGAGCATTCTAGTTAGAGGAACAAAAGCAACCATAATATGAATGCTTACTAGATGCCAGACTCTCTGTGTATTATTATAGTTGTTACAACAGTCTTGTGGAATAAAGGGTTTTATTGTTTTTGTTTTTTTTTTTAAATGATGACAGTTTCTGTGGATTTGAAAGTGAACAATAGAAATAAGTATGATATGACCAGGATTTGTACCAGGTCCATTTGACTTCAAACACACCTTTTACCCTTTTCCGTATTCACTTCTCTTTTCATAAGCAAAGGTCCAATTCAATTTCTAGAAAAAGTTGGGCTAAGTTGAGCAAATCAAACTTTCTGCTAAAAATAACTAAAAGAGCTCAATATAAATCTTAAAATCATCAAGGAGTCAACAAGTTAGAAAATAAAGGGGCAACTCAGAGAGATAAGCTGAACTCTGAAATTGTTTTTGCCTTGAGAACATTGCTCAACTGCATGAACTGGAACTTTGGTTTTGACAGCCTGACAGAGTGCAGGGGACAGAGTAAGATCAGATGCCACCAGAGATGCAATATGTAATAGGAAGCCCTTCTTCTTCCCATTAGCTGTATTTCAGAGGACTACACACTTGAAGAAGGATGAATTAGAGGTAAAACCACTCCATCTTCCTTTCCCCTTATGCACTGGCACTGGACCAAGTAGAGGAAAAGATCTTTGAGGATTTAAAACTGTTAATTGGCTCTCAAAAGATTACATAGCACAAATTTACACAACTTTGGAGATCCAAAATCCCTCAAACCAGTAATTTAGTTTAAAGTGGTCTAAACTGATAGGGCCCCTAGGTGCCTGACAGATGCAAATGTAGATCCTTGTAGTACAGTTATGTTGATTGTTCAGGTAAGAGTTTTAGGCAAAAATGTATTTTTGAAGCTAAAAAGGTAAGTTCATAATGATAGAAATTTCAGTTCAACAGGAAGAATGTTAAACTTATATGTAAGTAGTAACAGGGCCTCTCTACTATGGAAATTAATAGAACTACAAGGAGAACTAGACAAGTATAAAATAGTTTGATTTTTTTCAGTAATTGATAGAATAAGAAGACAAAATTCCATAAAGATAGATTATGTGAACAAATAATTATCAGTAAACCCAATGGATATATATAGAACACTGCATTTAATAATTCCAGAATATGCATTCTTTGTAAGTTTACTCAGAACATTTACAAAATTTGACTGTATACTGCTTCCTCAAGCAAGTCTCCACAAATTTGAAAGGATTTAAAATCATACAGAGAATGTTCTCTGATCACAGTGTAATTGAGGTGGGAATTAATAACATAACTAGAAAATCCTGTGTTTGGCAATTAAGAAATACTTCTCAGTAACCCATATTTCAAGGGGGAAAAAACAATAATGGAAATTAGAAAATATTTTAGAGTGACTGATAATGAAAATTCTACATTCAGAGCTTGAGAGATGCAACCAAAGTGGGAGTTGGTGGGAAATTTATATTTTTAAATGCTTATATTTAAATTATTAATTAAAAGAAAATAATGAAGTCTGAAAATTAATGATCTCTGAGTGAGTTTCAAGAAGTTAGAAAAAAATAGCAAATTCTGTCAAAGTTGAAGGAAATAAAGAGCAGAAATAGGAAGGAGAGAGAATCAATAAAGCTCAAAGTTAGTTCTTGAAAAGACAATTAAAATATCTTGATAAGATTAAGAAACCATATCAGTAATGAAAAAGACTTAACTATAGAAACTACAAACATTAAAAAGCAAAGAGAATATTGAATTTATGTCAGATAAAATGGATATGTTCCTAGAAAGTAAAGATGGTTTCTCTCAAAGACATAGAAAACCTAAATAGCACAATAACAAATCAGTAGTAAAAAATCTTCCCATAAGGAAATTTCCAGGTTTGAGTGACTTCACAATTGAATCTACGAAACATTTATAGAAGTAATTTTATTAGTTATCTATTGATGTATAACAAATCACCCCAAAATGTAGTGGTTTAAAACAACAATAGTCATTTATCATCTCTCTGTTTCTGTGGGTCCCTCAGGAAGGACTAGGGTTGTTGAGGCTTGTTCACGAGGCTGTAGTCAGATGTCAGTTGTATGATAACCCGGGATAGTTACTTCAAGAATGTCTCACTCACCTTTTTGGGAAGTTGATGTTCACAAGTTAGTTTTCCAGGTAGACCTTAACACAGGACTGCTGGAGTATTCTCATGACATGGGCCCAGAGTGAACAGCCCAGGATGCCTGATGGACGCTTTAATGACTTTTATGACCTAACCTCAGAAGTCACATTGCTGTTTCTACTGTATTTTGTTGGTTTCTTAGATTATGCCTGATGTCAGTTAGGAGGAGGGGACTACACAGCATGTAAATACCAGGAGGAAAAGCTCACTGGGGGCCATCCTGAAGGCTGGCTACCACACCAGACTTGTACTTAAATTTCCAGAGGTGGGGGGGGAAGGGGGGGCGGAGAGAGAGAGAGAGGGAAATTATAGGCCAATCTTACAAATATAGATGTTAATTTTTTTCTTATCCTCACTCCAGGAGATTTTTACCATTGCTTTTTTTTGAGAGAAGAGGGGGGACAGAGAAACATCGATGTGAGAGAGAAACATTGATTGGTTACCTCCTGTATGTGCCCGGATTGGGCGTTGAACTCAGCCACCCTGGCCAGGGCAAGATGTTAATATTACTTCAGGGTCTCTTTATAATTTTGAACTTGATTCTGGCATAAGCATTTTTAACTGAACTATTCCTCCACTACCACCACCCTTAGAGAAGCTGAACCTGAGATGCCCAGTGAACTGCTGGGTAGGAGCTGCCCCATTATTGCTGAGTTAGCATCTGAAGTCTGGCTCACAGAAATGCTGGACTGGTGCTGTGGCTGGCCATGTAATCCTTGGTTGCACACATCTGTCTGAGGAGAGTCTACTGGGCCTCCAAACCTCCATTTTTTCTTTCGCCTGAATGAAGAGTTGGGCAAGAAGTGACCTAGGTAGGAAATTTACTTCCAAGACATCCCAGAACTCTAGCTCTCACAATAATAGTTACATCAAAACTCTGTTACCCTTGCTGAGGAACCAAGCCCCTTGGAAGTGGAGCCTTTTTTGATTTGGTTCCCTAATTCCCTCTTCCTGCCACAGAGGTCATCTAGATTGTTATCCTCTTTGGGTGAGCTTCTCAGCCTGAAATCTACACTCCCACTGGGGAGGTTCTTAGCATAAAGCTTGACTCAAATGCTGCCCCCCCCCCCCCCCCCCCCCCCGGCCCCAAGCTTCATTATTCCCCTTTTCCTAGCACTCTTGGCTCTGACTAGGGCCCGTTAGTGTTAGTATACTTCCTCTCCAACCTGCTCTCTGTCTTGTTGGCTTCCTTTGATGCATGGTGGAGCGGAGAGCCAAGCCTGCAGGAGAAATAACTGAGCTAATTATGGCAGTGGAACGTACTGCTTCTGGCTTACTCACATTGAGCTGGGAGGTAGGAGGTGAGTTGTTTCTCATTCCCTGGAAAAAGAGTTAAGTAGTTTCACTTTAAATTATGCTGTTAAAGGCACATAGCAACCTCTGGGAACAAATAACTGAACAATTTGGAGAATTTTTATCTCTTCTAGTCTTCCGTTGGATGGGGTTAAGAGTGTGGAGCCTGAGGGTAAGGCCCTACATGTTCCATTTTCATCCAACCACTCTTCATCCTCAGCCCTTCCCTCTCCCTATTGGAGTTAATTTTTTCTTCATGTTGTGAGACAGGTCTTACATTTGGTGAAGCTTTCCCCAAAATTTTATCCTCGTTGTGCTTGCTAACTGAAGTGTAACACTCAGTGCTTTTTACTACTCTTTTCGTCTTGAGTGTACGTTACTTGATATTATTTGATATCTTCTCACAGGAAATGGCTCATCGGTTCCACTAGATTCCCTGCCTCCGCAGCTCAGGGGCTGAGCCTTAGAGATCTGTGTACAGAATTTCCCTATAGCACCTCTCATATAGCACTTTGCACTATTTGCAGTTCTCAGAATGGATTGGCTGAGTATCTGGTTGCTCTGCACTGTGAGAGCAGCTTAGGGTCTTTCTTGCAGGAGCCTACAATCTCAGATGGGTGCAGATAGAGAGAAATCCTACACAGAGATGTGAATAAATGACTAAATGTATTCTCTGGGGGAGGCACAGGGTAGGAGGCTGTGTCCCTGATGTAGGGAATTAAACCCCTGGTTTTAATTCCATTTTTCTCCTCATTAAAATCCCCTTCTTGCATCCTTGGTCTCTTCACAGAATCCTGCCATCAGCATCACTGAAAATGTACTGCATTTCAAAGGTCAGTATTTGGGCAAATGCTCCCAGCTCTCTGAACAGTTAAGGAAGCAGAGTGGTGGTTTCTTTTTATGTTTATATATTTGTTTTATTCACTTTCTATTTATGCTTACCTCTGATAGATACTTGTGGGGCAAACTAGATTGTTTTGAAAACGTGGTTAAGAAACCAAAGAATTTGTTTAAAATCCTGCTTTCTCCTCGGAGAGGAAGTAGATATAGCAAAAAAGAATCCTGGGTTAGAAATAAGGAGATCTGTCTTTTAGCTCTAATTCAGACAACTTTTTGACTTCTCTGGACCTGTAAAATAGGGCATTGGGTTATAAGTTGTGTTTCTCAAACTTGAGGACCCACAGACATCTGAGAATATGTCCTCAGCATCCTTCAGGGTCAGAGACCCAGGCTGAGAAACCTGTTAAGAGTTAAGTATGGTCACTTTAAGTGATATTTGGCTTCATTGAAGCTATGAACACAGATGTAAGGACAGCTACTGAACTTGCGTGGTAGTACTTGCTTATAAGGTGGCCATCTGGATTACGGGTCTCCCACCCTGGGCCACGGACAGTACCTGTCTGTGTCTGCTAGGAGCCAGGCCGCACAGCAGGGGGTGAGCGGGGGCTGGCCTCACTCTCAGTACCACGGAGGCCCCCCCCCACCCCCCCACCCCCGGTCGGTGGAAAAATTGTCTTTGGTGAAACCAGTCCCTGGTGCCAAAAAAGTTGGGGACTGCTGATCTAGATGATTTTTTAAAAATCTTATAATGAAATAAAAAAATAGAAATTTTCTTAAAGAGGCTGTGTGGCTCCCTGATATTAATTACACTTACAGACCAGTTTAAGAAACACTCTAGAGCAGTGGTTCTCAACCTTCCTAATGCCGCGACCCTTTAATACAGTTCCTCATGTTGTGGTGACCCCCAACCATAAAATTATTTTTGTTGCTACTTCATAACTGTAATTTTGCTACTGTCATGAATCGTAATGTAAATATCTGATATGCAGGATGTATTTTCATTGTTACAAATTGAACATAATTAAAGCATAGTGATTAATCACAAAAACAATATGTAATTATATATGTGTTTTCCGATGGTCTTAGGCGACCCCTGTGAAAGGGTCGTTCGACTGCCAAAGGGGTCGCAACCCACAGGTTGGGAACCGCTGCTCTAGATGATCTGTAAAGCTTTTCCAGCCGACAGTCTCTGATTCTGTGGATCTGCCTCCATCTCCTTTCTCCTTGGCTCATCAGCACATTTGCTGCTGTGCCTCACTCAGGGTAGGTCTGGATTCACTCTTACCCAGTGGGGTGAGATTCTTCCTAGCCTCTTTCTGTTGTAGTTTCTTGGAATGTCGTTAGTAAGTGACTAGGGTTATGGGCCATTGAAGAGTTTCTGTTTTACATGAGATTCCATCTGCCTTAACATACTTATATGAAAGCACAGCTTGATTTGTGTATATGATTTACAAGATGAGAGCAGTGGTGGCAGCAGCACAGGTTTTTTAAATTTAATTTAATTTAATTTTAATTTTTTTTAGGAGTTATACATTTGAAAGGAGGATAAAAGTGATAAAAGTGTATCTTGCCCCTTGAAGCTTGTAGACTGTTCTATCTTAAGGAATGTAAGGGAACAACAGCTTCCTGTAGCAAATATTGGGCAAGCTGTTCTCCATGTGGCCAGGTGTGGGAAGAGAACCGAATTGATAGACCAGTCAGAGAGTTAGAGAGGAAGGGACACCCAGCAGTCGCTGGCCCCGCGGCCTGGCTTGATTTGGGGACAGGAGCCATGTCACGGCACAGGGATGGCGTGTGGTCAGCCCGGGCACCTTCCTCCCAGTGCCATTTGTCCTCTCTTAGGAATGAGCGGAGAAGATTTTTTCTCTCTTTTTTGTTCCATTTGAGATGTGCTAAAAGAGAATCGCCTTCTCCATTTTCCATCCCTGGTTGGGAGGCATTAGGTTCAGGGCTTTCTTCGAGACCATCCAGCATTTCCGTGTATCTTGCACTTTCTCTTAACGCGGTTTTTCTCTGCTTTGGATTCAGCACCAAAGTACAGGTGAAATTTAAATTTATGTCTGCGTGATACCTTTGGCCTTCCTTTCTGTGTTCTTTTTCTTGCCTACTGTTTGTACTGGACATCGTCAGGGCCATGCTGGAAGATTCAGTAAACACCCTGGAGCTGACCATCAGAGGGAGGAAGCGGAGAGAAACCCCTGTCCGGAGCTAGCTTACCTGGCTGTTGAGCAGCTCGTCTCACAAGCTCGCACTCATTTTGGCGGGACCTGTTAATACGTGTACACTTCTGAAAGAACTGCACTAAGCTTTTGGATGGCCTTTCTCTGCTCAGGTTTGCATTAACCCACATTTCTTTCTTTATAGCTCAGGGACATGGTGCCAAAGGAGACAATGTCTATGAATTTCACCTGGAGTTCTTAGAGCTTGTGAAGCCAGAGGTATGTTCTTCCCTGTTTACTTTAGGAAACAAATATGTATCAGCAGTTCAGTGAAATGGGGAGCAGGAGTTGTGAGAAAGAAGACAAAAACCAAAGGAGAATATAGTTCTTTTATTTGGAACACATTTTAGCTACAGAGGAATATAGAGTCAGAGAACCTGAGGTGAATCTGGGCTCTGCCACTTAGCAGTTTGCACAAGTCTCTTCACTTTCTTGAGTTCCACTTTCCTTGTGTGTTAAGTGAAAGATTGGTGAAGGGATCTCTAGGGTGTTTCCCAGCTCTGATATTCTGTTTTTTCAGTGATGACGGCAAGGAGTGTGGTCCCTGCTGCAGAGAGCAGAACTGCACAGGCAGGTGGAGCCCAGATCCGGGCGCTGCTTTCCTAGGGCTCTGCCAGGGGGGCAGTAGGGTCAGAGGGGGCCGAGGCAGTGGCTCTTCAGAGAGAATGCTGGGTGTGTATTGAAGTTTCCCTTTCTCAGAGCTTGAGGAAGCTTCTTTAACAGGAAGGGAGAGACTAACGCATGTGTATTCCTGTTTCTGGAATTACACTCCTATTTCTGCGGCTTTGAGGATATTGATCTCTGTCTGCAGGAGGTCTCTTGTTTTGGTTGTTTAATAGTCAGCAGTTGTTGAAGCAGTGGAGAACTTGCCCTGGGTCTTCCTTTAGAGGCAAAGGGGAGGCCACATAGAAGAATAATGAACTGGAACAGCCTCTAAGAATTTTTAGTTTAGTTGAGAAGACTCCCTTAGGCTGACCCTATGAAAAAGTTGTATCTGATCCAGTGCAGTTCTGGCCTTGATTAGACCTTTCTAAAACAAGGAGTCTCTGTGCCAGGGACCATTGACCATTTGAATTCAGTCATGTTCATGGGAGGGAAGTTTGGAAGGTGAGGATGCACTTGAGAGAGTAACTGGATGGAGTGCGTTGTGTGATGTAGATCCTGGAGGGGGTTTATATGTTCTTACCATATATTCCCTTTACCAGCCCCTGGTCTGGATGTTCTCTTACATCCAGGAACAGAGAAGGAAGGGGAATAAGCCTACCCTGCTGCTGCTTTGTATAGTCCTGTTGGCTTGGGGCAGTTTCAGGGGGAGGCGTGGGGGGGGTGAGAAGGAGAAGGCATACTCACAGTCTCATTTTCTTTTTTAGCCTGTTTACAAACTGACCCAGAGGCAGGTAAACATTACCGTACAGAAGAAGGTGAGTCAGTGGTGGGAGCGACTCACCAAGCAGGAGAAGCGCCCACTGTTTTTGGCCCCTGACTTCGATCGCTGGCTGGACGAGTCTGATGCAGAAATGGAGCTCAGAGCCAAGGTCAGTGAGGACCCCACCAGTATGTAGACAGAAATCATGAGGAAGCCAAGTTATTTAGGCCACCTCAGATACTTATTAGGATCTGATAGAATGAATACAAAGTTATAAGTTCAGTTAATGATCTGGAAACATAGTCATCAATTTTGCAGACTGTTCCTCAATGGCATTTGTTTGTTTGTTTTTTTCCCCCATGATTAGACTAGGGTGATTGGTTTAGGGAGGAAGACCACAGAGGTTTCATTCTTCTCATGTCCCATCATGGGTACATACTATGATTTGTCACTGTTGATATTGACCTTGCTCATGTGGCTTGAGGTAACCTTTGTCACGTTCCTTTACTGTTAATTCCCCCCTTTCCTTACTGTACTCTTCAGAAGGAAGTAACTATGCATCACCTACGCGTAAGGAGTGGGGAGTCATCTTCAGGGTGGAGTGTATCTACATACTTTATTTGCAATTATTCTGCATTGGACATTATTTTCTCCCGTTTATTTATTCAGTCATTTAAAAAACATACCAGTATGGACATGAATATTTACTTTGTAGTTTGGGTTACAAATCAGTACTATGTTATTTATTTTTTTGCTCAGATGGTTTCAGCTTTGGCAGTTAAAGCTCTTTCAGTTGGCTCGTAGGTCCCTTTGACAAAGCTTAAAGCTCCATCATTGCGGGGTCTTTCTCCCTCCCTCACTCCCTCCCTCCCCTGCCCTTCTCTCCCTCTCCCGCTCTTCCTTAACTTCTGGCAATATAAGGTGCTCCAGGCTTATTTTGTATATTCTCTGCTCCAGTCTTAGAATTAGCCAT
Source organism: Furipterus horrens (assembly GCF_987537825.1). Classification (NCBI taxonomy): domain Eukaryota; kingdom Metazoa; phylum Chordata; class Mammalia; order Chiroptera; family Furipteridae; genus Furipterus; species Furipterus horrens. The sequence continues at coordinate 168,050,873 of NW_028327173.1, forward strand.
TCTTCAAGGAGCTCTGTTCTTTTCATTGGAGAAAAAAGGTAGTGGAAACCAAGATCTGGGCTCAGGTATGCTCACTGCTGCTTCTAGGCCCTCTCAGCTGACAGAGCAATTAGCTATATGTGTGCATACTAACCTAAGCATATGCATATATCTGTAAATATTTCTATATGTAGCCATCTATAAGTTAATCTGAGTTCATACTGAGGTGGAGACATGATTTTAGATTCTGAAAAAATTATATGAAAAATCTAGAGGTGTTTAAAAATAAAACAGAAATCTATTTTCTGCTTTCACTTTCTGTTTTGTTTCTATGACTGTGACAAATTTGGATGTGTTTTCAGCTCTTAAGATTTCAAGATTACCCACTTTGTAGTTTGGAAGCCAGCTGATCAGCGGGGTTCTATGAGCCCTGGATGGACATTCTGTCATGCTAATGCTACTTAATAAGGAGGAGTCAGTGAAGTGTTGAATATGATTGTGGATGCTGAGATAAATCCAGCAAGCAGGATGATTGGCCAGTAACGAATGGAAGACTGTGGCTCGCTCTGACCATCACGGAGAGGGGAAGCCTCATCCTCCTTTTATTAGGATTTCAAAAGTTACTAGAACAGATGGTGTGACATTCCAGCCAACAATAGAAGAATTTTACAAGTGAAAGAATTCTTACAAAGTATCATTAATATGTAAAATACAGCCAGGGCAACTCATGGTTTAGCAAGCACCTATTGGGGAGGCAAAGCAGACCCACTAATCCTCAATGCCAGCTCTATTTTAAGACTTACTAACTAGGAGGCAGATGGAGTACACAACAGAACTCGCTGTTCCCAGGATTCCATGACCCAGTGGCCTTAACAGCCTAAAGCCGAAGGTGGAGACAAGATTAGCTCATTGTCTCCTGGGTCATGGGACCACACCTGGGCGGAGGGGCATGAGAATGCCCCTACCCAGAGATCTGTGTTCCTGCAACAAGTCAGGCTTTTTGGCTCCACGGACTAGGGCATTTTCTCCAATGAAGCATGAACACAGTTGGAGGAGGTTCCTTTAAGGAGTCAGATCACTTACCCAGCATGTGGACTTTTGCAAGCATCTGGAAATTCTAACTTGTGTTCTTGGAAAACTTCTTTCCAAATTCTAGGAAGAAGAACGCCTGAATAAACTCAGAATTGAAAGCGAAGGCTCCCCTGAAAGTAAGTCGCCCCTACTGCTAAGGTAGTTACTAGTTAACGTGTGTAGAGATGGGGTATGGGTGAGTGTGGTGTGGCAGGAGAGCTAACATCGTGTGGGTGAGTTGATGGGCAAGCCTTAATGTCAGGTGCTTACGCTGTGCACACCCACATTAGAAGCCTTCCTTTTAATGTTTCCCTACTGTTCGGAGCCTAACATCATTGGAGTGTACCAGGCTGGTACAGCAGTGTGAGAGAACCTTTGTCTCCTGGACTGGCTTAATGTGAGGTGGCAGCCTGTACTGCGTGGACATGTGGAGATACCATGTAGGTCCAGCCTGATGGTTTTCTCCCAACAGAGATCAGAAGGGCTGTGCCACAGAGAAGTGTGATTATCAACCTTAAAAAATCCATTTCTATTTTTGTCTGTCCAGCCACTTCTAAAGAAGTTCTGTAAGTGTATTATCTTCTGGATGACATAGATTAAATTCAGCAGCTAGTTACTCAGTTCTTGCTGCATTGAAAACATTGTACTAGTCCCTTGAGTGTGGAGCTGATGAATTCATCATAGCATAGCGCCTGTGGTCTTAAGAGCTTCTGTTCTAGAGGGAGGACTCTGAAAGTCTGTAAGTTAACACTAATGCTGAAAAACAAAATATGGGTTCCTCATTTGTTCATACTTCTTCAATTTTTAGTGGTGCTTTTTTGGCATGCCATAAATAAGGAAGTGGAAAGTTGTAGAGCAGTGGTTTTCAACTATGCTCCATGACACTCCAGGGGTTCCCAGAGATGCTTTGGACATCTAGGCCAGCCAGGCAGTTTGACTTCAGTCAGATCGACTCTACTTTTGTGTTTTATGTATTGGTGTTATAAATAAAATTTCTCTTGAAAAGGAGGTTTCATTGCTCTTTAAAAAGATTCGAATAACTACTAATTTAGAGAAATATTCCCTTAGAAAAGTAAAGGAGGGGAGACAGTTAGTGGAGGCAAAGGACAACAGTATGAAAGGCCATCTGAGATTTAAATGA